>NC_142314.1:1597115-1914038 GCF_054855325.1 Carica papaya
CCATATATTCTTCAGCGCTTGCTTCAACGGCCTTAAAGAAGGCGTCCATTCCAGCACCAGAAACCGCAGATACCCCAACAGACTGTAAATTTCTATAGAATTCATCAAGTGCTAGAGAGAGGCTGTGAGTTAAAGTTGATGTGTACGTGTTATCTGAACTAGTTGCTGCTTGAAATGCCTCAAAATCTTGCATCCACTGCATGCACAGAAATTTATTATGAAGTGCGGACCTCCCCTTTGCCAGTTAAAGAAGCACAACAAAAATGTAAGATGTGCGCATATGAAAATTTATCACAATGGATACACCTAGAAACTGTTTCAAAATTATATTTCTATATTCTCCTAAGTAATCACACTAATAGAACTGAAAAGACCTCTTCCTAATGTCTTACTGTAAATTAAGAAAAGAATACAAGACCAATATTCAGACTTGCTCTAGAAGACAAAAACTATCTATTTATCCCTTTGTAGTGTATCAATGACATTTCCAAAATCTTCATTTCTAATAATGTTATGACCTAACAAAATGATCCAAAAATAATGCATCCATCTATCCCTTAAATTTTAAAGCCCACAAACTTCACCCTCAACC
This sequence comes from Carica papaya, assembly GCF_054855325.1. Taxonomy (NCBI): domain Eukaryota; kingdom Viridiplantae; phylum Streptophyta; class Magnoliopsida; order Brassicales; family Caricaceae; genus Carica; species Carica papaya. The sequence goes on from NC_142314.1 coordinate 1,597,708, forward strand.
GCTCTAACATTCCTTTCTTTCCAAAGCACCTAAAAAACAGTCAATGGAATTAGGTTAGCAATGTTTTTTTTACTGTTCCAAAACCCAAAAAGATAAGGACTTGTTGGATTCAGCAGGTTTAAACATGTACCACCCGTTAAGCAATAAACAATGAACTAAATTCAAATTCAGTGTATTCATTTATGTAATCACCAAAAAATGCAACAGAAGCAATACCTCCAGAGCAAACTCGTGTTTAGCCACATCAGTCTTGTTGAATGCCAGCACAAGTGGCAACCGCGTTTTGTAGAGGATACTACAAGCATAAAGCATATTGCTCATGAAAGTAATTGGACTTGCTGAACGAGGTGTATCAACAACATAGGCAATTACAGTTGGAAAAGTTGAAGCGAAAGCTTCTGTGATTATAGCTCCTGAAGCAGACCAAGTGAAAATCTCAATTTGACCAGGTGTATCCACAAGAACGTAGTCAAGCTGATCTGCTCTCTTCTCAATAACAGAAACAACCTGATTTTGAAGTTTCAAAGGAAGAAGAAAATAAGATAGAAAACCAAGACATATATCATCCTAATAAGAGTCCTCACACTTCATTTTTATTTCCTTGCTTTTTCCAGTACTTGTTTGAATTCTAATTCATCACATAGATTAAGTTTCCATCCCTTGAAACAAAAACAAAAAATTCTTCTTATTCATGCAATAAATTTCCTGATTCATCAACCAAAGCATACTGACTTCTTGAAAAGGCAGTTTGCCAGTTAAAAAAAGATGAGAGGATTCTGCAACAATGTCACCAGTATGTACATGAGCTCCTAGCAAACTGATAGGTGGTGGTCAAGTGGCCAAGAAAGAGAAAGGGCTTTATGAAAACAGGTCAGGAGGTTGAGATGGAGATCAAAGGAGTAGTTGAAAATGCATTTTGAGGTCATAAGGCTTCAATAAAAACCCTTCCTAAAATTCTCAAAAAAACAAATTTGCTAAACAAGAAATACTTATGACGATGATTTTTACATCTGAAAATAAAATCCTGTCGGATAAAAATCCCTTAAACCAACACATCCTAGGTGGAAAAATCCTCTAATTCTGACACCACAAACACTTTACCTCATCAAACTTTGTAGCAAACAAGTTCAGTGATGTCAAAATGCCACCGTTAGGTCCAAGATTAAACTGTTTCATCACTTCCTTGTACCGCACAGTGTCTCTTATGTCAATGTTTGCACCAAAAGGAAGAGTCATTACAGCAGGATCAAGGTTCATCACATAACCTCGAATGTTTGATGCTTGTGTATGGCAAACAAGACGATGAAGAAATGTTGTTTTTCCACTTCCTAAGCAACCCAAAAAGGTGTCAGATGCTATACTCACGGAAGAAATAACAATGGTCCAATGAGAAGTCAATCAAATATAACCATAGTTGGAGGAAAAATAATACTTCATCAAACTACCTGCCATTCCAACAACTAGAATAATAACAGGTTTTCTCTTGAAGTTGCTTGACGAAGACCGAGCCCGCCCACCAATATTCAGCTTGTCCATTGATTCAGATAGCTCAGAATTTTCTGAGCTAGTGCCCTTCACAACAAAATCAAACGATTAAAATCATTTACTCAACCAAGAAAGTATAAATGAAGACAAAATTGCCAATGAAATTCATGAGAAGAAGAGCCATTTTGAGCGGAGAAAAGGAAAACTATAATCTTAATTAAATTTCAGATATTTTCTGCCAAAAGAAGATTAAAACTATGACTTCATTTAACCTACGTTAGACCTAACATAACTTCCCAAAATCAAGTCCACTTCGAGCTTCCTTTTACAAGGCAACATATGTAAAAACTATTGAAAAACCAAACCATGACAATGTTTACACATGCAAAAGCCCAAAATAGATAAACAAAACCACAGAGAGGACGGTGCAAAACCCAACAGCCGACAGAGAAAAGTGTCCCGGATGGCAGATTAATTACCGGCCCATGAATCTACTGAACGACGACACTTAACCAACAAAGAAAGCAATTGAAGACAGACTGAAAGATTACCAATTCCATAATAGACCAAAAATCATCAAGCATTAAGGAGTTAACTAAGCCTCAGAACACTCGATTTCAAATACTAGAAACCCCGATGCTGAAAAACAGCAGAATATAGACGTATTCGAGATATTAAATATCCAATCCCAAATCAGATAAGCTATGCATAAACTATAGTACCTGAGTATCTGTCTGCATTGAAGTGCTTCCCTCGGCTGATTTCATGTTCTGATTCTCATTATCAGAATCAATTTCCATGCTGGTGGCGTCGGAGATGACGCAAGAAGCAGCCAACAAGATGGTAAAATTTGGGGTTTTGGGTTTTAGGTTCCGCGCGTAGAGAAGGTGAGCAAAGAAGAAATGGGGATTTAGGGTTTCAGGTTTAGAAGCAAATCAGGAAGTGGATTGCTGGCTTCCGGTGAAGAAGAGAAGAACGAATGACGAACTGTGTGTCTGTGTCTTCGGAAAGAGGAGAAGAGACGAGAGAGAGAGCGGGAGAGGCGGCTCAGTTCTGCAACATCTGAGGAGAAACTGCTTCTCAAAGTTCCAGGCTTTAACGTCTGAGTTTCAGCCTTCACGACCTCTGATGATCATTTCCAAGTCAATGGAAAAAAAAAAAAAAAAAGCCAATTATTTAAAGTTCAATTTATATATTTTATTTTTTAATTTATTTAATTTGATTTTTTTAATATATAGTTAAAGAAAGTATTTATTTTTATTAATAGATGGGATTAACAAAATAAAAAATAATTTTTAATAAATAAATAAATTCATACATAATTTAATAGTTAAAAATTCCTCACTTCCACTTTGAAATTATAATTTAAATTTTATTAAAAATATTAAATTTATAATTTTATGAATAATTTATTTATTTATAATATTTAATTTAATATAATAAATAATTAAATTTATTAAATTTAATTTTAACGAATTTATTATATTTTTAAACAAAATAATATTTTATAATAATTAAATTCTCTTAATTAGAATTACAATTCTAACAAAATTAATATTATAAAAAAAATGAGTAAATTTTTTGACTTAAAAAAGCATTAATTATATGCCAATTTTCATATAGAGAGACTTAACTATATTCTAAAATTATAAATAAATTACATATTTTCTCATTTAATTTTTAAATTAGATAAATTATTATACTAATTTTTAATTTTTAATATTTATTTCATTAGTGTCAAACATCTAATTTCTTTCAATTTTCTAACAAAAATTAATTTTAATTAATTAAATTAATAACAAATATTAAGTATTTATTATTATTATTAATTTACCTAATTAGTGAAAGTCACCTTTTGAGTTGTTTTTTAAAATGTTTAAATACAACATAATTATTTTAAACTTTTTTTTTAATTAAAAAAATAGAAGTAAATTCAATGTTTAGAACAAAATATGAAAGATAAGTATTAATTTAATAATTTATTTTTTTAATATAAATATATATATATATATATACATGGTAAAAGATAATTTATGTTTGAACGACACTTTTAATAATTTTATTTTTAATAACTATAATATAAATTTTTATATTTTATATAAAATTTAAGAATTACACACCATTCACAATTTAAACATAAAAGAGGCTTTGAATTAAAGCATTTTGTATTTCTCAACAAGTACTATACAAGAATCTGAGTTTCCAGCATCCCCAAAATCAACTAGAACATAATCAAATAACCCTATTGACAAACAAAAGAATATCCTCTAAGCTTTCCAAGAACTCAAAAATGGAGTCAGTGGTTATTCCCAGTAACAGTCTTGTGCCCTTCCCCGGGACTAGGACCAGAGTCCTTAATCTCCCCCAAGCTCTGGTACCCGTGTCCCACACCAGGACTTGGCCCTGATTTCTTCACTTCATTCAGAGATAACCCTTTTAAAATCTCCTCAACATGACTCTTCTCCGAGCTCGGAGCCTCCTTCATTGGCCGGGCTGCTTCTGTTGCAGGCAACAATGGAGAAGAACCAAGAAGAAGAAGAAGTAGTACAAGTAGAAGAAGAAGAAGAAGAATGGTGGGGAAAGTGGAAGACTTGTTTGGTGGTTTGTTCATTTCTTTGAGATGTGGTATGTGTACAAGAAAGATTGTGTGATTTTGTATGTTGGGTATTGTAATATATATTGTTGTACGTGTATGTATATATATATATATATATATATATATATGTGTGTGTGGGAGTTATGAAATAATGAAAAAAAATCCAATGGTTGGCATGTGAAATTGACTAAATTAAATTTGTAAGTGAACTGTTCAAAAGCATGTGAGATTTTTGGAAATGTAGAGAGAGAGAGAGAGAGAGAGAGAGAGAGAGAGAGGTGGCGCCACCTACAAGTTTCAACGCTGAGGGAACCAACAAGGCAAGTTCTTTTATCTTTTTTTTTTATTTTATTTTCTTGAACAACTAAAATATTTATTTTTTAAATAAAAAAAAAAATCATAACATGCAATATTATTATCACCTTTATAATCAAACTATTTACGATACCAATTTTTATAATCAATCATAATTTTTTAGTTTAATATAATTAAAAATTTAATTTATTAGTACATTTATAAAATTATAATAATAAAATTGTACTAAATTTCAACAAATTTATTATATTTTTAAACAAAAAAAAATATTTTATAATAAAATTTACTTAAATATAGAACTTAATTGTTTATATATATATAGGTGTGCATGATTGGATTGGATCAAAATAAAAATTTGGACACCAAATAATAGAATTGTACTTTCTAATATAAGATGATCTAAACTCCTAAACTTCAATCATGAAATCCGAAAATTTGGAAAAAAAAAAAAGAAAAAGGAAGTGAAAAAGACAAGCATCATTCTTGAGACCTATAATAATGAAGAGCATAGAACTTCAAAACTATATATATATATATATAGATATATATAGTTTCATTGAATCTGTTCCCTTTAAGGAAAATGACTTGACAATGTAGTGATCCATAGCCTAATCAAGACCCATAGCTATATTTTTTTTTCAATCTAATGCTAGAAATCAATAATGATAACGTGACGAATCTTTAATCTATAAAAACAACGTGATATTAAATCAATTGATTTAACATTTAGAAAGTTGTAGTCTTTGTCGTAATCTTTAATTTTTTGGAAATGATTTTTAATTTTTTTTGGGTTTAATTATTGATTTTAATTTGTAGAATAGTATCGTATAAATCTCTTAACTCTAAACTATGTTACCCTTTTCGATTTGATCGCAAAATTAAAAGAGAAAGAGAAAGGAGGCAAAAATGTGAAAGAAATTTAAATTTCAGTGCATTAAAATTGACCTGACCGTTGTATAACTGTAAATTTAAATTGAACGTACGTTAAACAATATATATTTAAGATGAGATACGATGGTAGATACATAAAAAATAAATAAATAAATTCAAAAGATATTAAGTATTATACGAAATATAAAAATCATAAAGATTAGACGTTGAACGTGAGTTGATTATGTCTATTAACATATTTAATCTCGTAACAACCAAACTTTGAAAATCTTATATATAGTTTATATATAATTTTTTATAACATGGTATAGGTTTGAATTAGAATCAAAACTAATTTTACATTTGAATATGTTCTACCTACTCAATACAAACTCATAATATATATTTATATATATGACCATTTGGCATCCTCATAAAGTATATACAAAGAATAAGTAATTAAAGCAATCAAAAACTTCATAGATTGAAAAAGAAATTCTCCAAACCCAAAAAAAAAAAAAAAGGAATCTTTGTTAGATTTAGACGGTGGAAAGTTTCCCATAATATATTTTCTAAAATAGAAAGCTTTCCTAATTTAATTTATGAAATGACTTTGACCTACCAAACCCAAGTCAAAATTTGCACTTACCTTCCTTATTAAATTTATACAAATTAAACACTAATAATACGGTAGTAATTGAATGCCACGATTTCAAATTTACCAAAAAACATATATTTCGCTACTCTTCGAGTGTATTATTGATTGTCAACGGACAGTTTATAATAGTTAATTTAGTAAGATAAAAAAGTTAACTTATTGATGTGTTGGTAGAATAGTAATTGTCAAAAATATTTCGTAACAGTTAAATTTTCCTAATTGAATTAGTCACGACGGGTGAAAAAAAATACTAATAAATTTGGGTTGATTCATTGACTTATAAATTTATAGTTAATTAGTATAAATTAAATACTAATAATACTAAGAACATGTATCTGGTTATTTTATTAAGATACTATTGACTATCAACGGACAATCTATAATACTTAAAAAAATTTAACTCATTAGTGTATTGATCGGATTGTAGTGAGTAAAAATATTTCGTGATAGTTAGATTTAGAAATGGAATAACAGAAGAATCGAACTGAACTCAAATGATTTTTACCGGTGAAAGTAGTCTGCTTAAATATGATAAAAATAAGCAAATACAAACTGACTACTAATTCATAATTAATAATTTTTAAATATATAATAAAATTCTCTTAATCGAATTAGTCACCGCGGACGAAAACTTGATTTAATATTTTTTAAAAAAATTATATAGATTTAATAATTTGTAATATTAATCTAATCATTTAAGAGAAAACTAAGTAAAGGAGTAGTCCAAATTCTCTGTATCTTTTTATATGGAACTGAAATTTTTGAAGCAGATTGTTTGGACTTTCCATTTTGGGGTCAGCATTTTGAAATTTATTTGTCACGTTTGCAAAATAAATTTAATTCATATTTTATTTTATACTATAAGAAAAATATAATAGCTTGAAAATATTTGTCAAAAATAAAAAAATAGTGAGAGATAATCTAATTAAAAAATAAAAATAAAAACTATACTTTAAAAAGTTAATTTAAAATAAAACTATGTGTATTATTATTATTATTAATATTATTATTATTTCAATTTTAATGTACTTTTAAAATGCAATATTATTCTAAATTTATATTTTTTATATAAAATAAAGTAATTTTATTAATTTCCATAATATTATTTTTTATCCTCCCTACGTGCCCCTTTCACACGTTTGACAAAAGGTCAAAGCCAGGGCAGTGCCCTACGACCTAACCTAACTTGTTGGGCAAGTTTCCATTAATAGTTAAAAATAAAGTAGCTATTTTGTCACACGTCCCACGTAAAATAAGATCAAGCACTGTAAAATTTAAATTCGTTAATCGTATTTTTTAAAATTTTAAATTCAGAAAAACTAACGGTTATAAAAGATATTAGTTACCCGTTATGGAATGTACTTTGGTTAATTACGATTAGCATGTCTAATCATTTATTTTTTTTAGTTATTATATGGATTTTTTATTTTTATTTGTCATCGTCATTTGTTCATTTATTTATTTATTTACTTATTATTATTATTGTTGTCGTTCTTTTTTTTTTTATATAAAAAAAAAATTATATTTCTTTATCTTAATTTCTATCGGATAAGGAGTTGGAAGATAATATACCTTGGTATATAGTTATAATAAATGGTATAAAGAGAGATGTCATACCAATAACTTTGAATTAATACTTCTCTCTTCCGTTTATTCTCTGTCAAAATACAATTAGAAACTTGCGGTAATTAAAATCATATAATGGAAGAAAAGCATCACTTACTCCCTCTTGTATCATCTCTTTTTTTTCCTTTATGACTCACAACTTTTTTATCTCGTTACATCGTCTCTTTCTTAGATTTACTTATTTGAGACAATTAAAAAAATATACTTATAGACGAGAGTGTATCATCTTCATCGTGGGTATTGGCTCATGGACATGTGGAGATCATCAATTGTGCTGACGTATAGTAGATATTCTTTCATTATATGCGACTATTTTCTCTATCATCAAACGACATTATACTCGAAAGCTTTTTTTTTTCTCTTTTACACGTCACTCCTTACTCTTTTTTGTTTAATCTTATTTATTTTTTGGCCAGGCCAACTCAACACGAGCTTTTTATGGATTATCTTTTTCACACGTGTGATGCTTCTTTATTGACTCCCACGCACACCTCTCTTACCATAACTTGCAAACTTAATTGAAAGAAGACAAAGAAGAAAGTTCTTCAAAAATAACCTTAGATATTATAAACTTATTTCAAAATAATATCTTTTTTTTTTTTTTGTAGAATGAGAAACAAAAGTTTAAAAAAAAATTTAAAAGATCGTCATGCACATTTATGACCAAGAGACACCAATGATATCGTCAGTGATAAGTTATTGGAGATCATTCGGTACTTGAACATGAGAACAAACCAAACAATATCTTTTTAGAATTTTAAGTTCGATGACGAGTCCCTCGTTAAAAGGGCGTCATTTTGTCAAGTCTAATAGGACTGGACTTCCATGCGAGTTAAAACTTTTTCTCCTTTTCATTTTGGAAATTTGAGGGCTGAATCTTTTTATTTTTACTTTGCCCGAAAGAAGACAAATAAGTCCACACATGATCCTTTTTTTCCTCCCCACCACACCTTCCCTCTCCTCCCTTTTGTTTTTCTTTCTCTTATTTTTCCTTTTCTTCTTTTTCTTTCCTTTTTCATGGTTTTCTTCCTTCATTTATTCTCATTCTTAATTTCTTTTTCTTTTGCTTCCTCTTATTCTCTTATTTTTTTATGTTTTTTTCCTTTCTTCATGAAATACTTATAGAAGTAATATAAGAATTAAAAATACAAATAAAAAATAAAGATAACATTAAAAATAAAATATAAATATAAATAAATAAATTAAACAACAATAATAATAATAATAACGACGACAATAATAAATTTATTTTCATTAAAAAAATTTAAAATGAATTTCGTCATCATTATTACTACCCGTTATTATTATTTTTATTATATATTTATTTAACTATTTTATTTTAAACGGATAAAATTGTAGTATAACATAAATGACGTAAAAATTATTATTATTTAACAATGGAGACGTGCAAATTAGACGAAAATAACAAAATTAATATGAATTTTGAACAATATGTTACAATTATTTTTTTTAATAGAAATTATAATTCATTCTCTCATTTATAAGTATAGAATTTGGACACAAACTCATGAAGTTGTATCATCTTAGTTACGATTCTCACCACCATTTTATTTATTTTAATAGTTGATTTTTAAGGAATAATTATTTAATTAAAACTTGTATAAAGTGTATAAAACTTGAATTTTTTTTTCTGATTTTTTCAAAAATAGTAATCATTTCCTAAACCGAAATTTTTGAAAAATAAGCCTTGTAGATAAGAAGCAAATTAAAAGTATAGATTTTAGTTCGAAATACTAATATATATATACATATATATGTGTGTGTGTGTGTGTGTATACACCATATAAATATAGCATAAAACAAAGAATTAATAACAACCTTATAAATACTATAATATATAATTTATTAATGTTCCGTGGAAGGTAAACCAAAGTAGGATGGTATATATCATTTTCACAATATTCTAAGCTAATAATATCTTTTGCTTTAAACTACAAAATTAACACTAATTTAAATATTAGAATCTTAATTTTTCACGTGAGAGGTTCCTTGTTGGCTCGGTCTCCCCAACTAGTGGCACACATGCATATTACACACACGTATATATATATATATATACATATATGTGTGTGTGTGTGTGTGTGCATAGAACTTTGAAAACTAAGGATGGATAGCACGTAACGTGAAGTTGACGGATGCGTTACCCAGGAAGACCGCACACATATTCATACAGTCACAGAAACCTATAGATATAGCTTGCAATTGTGGGCTCTACCAACAAATCAATTCGTTAATATATATATATATAATTCCCAACAATTACTTAGTTTTCTACGCCGGCGTAAGTTCCAGCTAAGCCGCGTGTTCAGTATATGTTATATGTATATATATATTGTAATAACTGGAAAAAAAAAAGGAGAGAGAGGGAAGGGAAAACGACTTAGTTTTATACAGGGGAGAAAACGATGTCGTTTTGGAAAGAGAAAAACGATATCGTTTTGCAACGAGGAAAACGACGCCGTTTTGAGAAAAAATTGGGATGATATAAGTAGGGGGCGAGGGAAGGAAGGAGGAGAAAGAAAAAGAAAAAAAAAAGGGAAAAAGAACAGAGGAAAAAGGGGAGCGGGAAAGAGAAAGAGGAGATGAAGGAAGGTTCTAGAAGGGGAGATGAAGGAAGTTTCCAGAAGGAGAGAGAAAGGAAGCGGAACGGAGAGAAGAGGAGATCGCGGATGGTGATAGCGCATTCGGCCGAAAAAAGGAAGATAGAAATGAGAGGTACGATAACAAACTTCAAATACGTGTGTTGATTTGAGTTTGAAATGTTTGGATATTCGGCGTGCGTGGTCACGGCTTACGGAAGTAGCGGTGTACGGAGGAGGCCGTGTAGGGTGAGTATGTGTAGCAAGGCGGGTGGAAGGAAATTGGCCGCATGAGAATCACGGGAGGAGAGAGGGAGAAGGTGCCGGCACGGGTGGAGGTTGGGAGAGAGATAGGAGTGTGGAGTGAGTGGAGGTCAGGAGAGAGAAAGAGGTGTGTGAACTGTGTGAGAGAGAGCGGGTTGTGTGAGCAACGTGGGAGGAGAGAGGAAGATGTGTGAGGTTAGTGAGCGGTGTGAGAGGGAACGAGTTGTGTGAGCAACGCGGGGAAAGAGAGAAAGATGTGTATGAATTGTGTGAGAGTGAGCAGGTTGTACGAGCAACGCGGGAGGAGAGAGGAAGAGGTATGAGGTTAGTGAGCTGTGGGAGAGGGAAAGGGTGGTGTGAGTAACTCGGGAGGAGATAGAAAGATGTTGTGGCGTGAGGACGTAGTCCGAGAGAGAGATAGGGAGAGGCAGTGGGTGAACGCTGGGGAAGGGAAGGATCCGCGGGGTGAGTGAGGTGAGAAAGATGGTGTGGCGGGAAGATGTAGTCCGAGCGAGAGATAGGGAGAGGTAGTGAGTGAATGCTAGGGAAAGGAAGGGTCCGCCGGGTGAGTGAGATGCTTGAAGGAGTGGAGTGGGGTAGCTGGAGCCTTGGGGGAGAAGGACGGTGTGAGTAGGGGCACCTAGGACATGTCGCAGGTAGCGAGCGGAGAGAGGCAATGGGAGAGAATGAGTAGTGTGTGTGTGTGTGGCCCGATGGGGGTCGATAGGTGGACGATGGTTGCCGATGTTGGTGATGCAAGTGAATGAAAATGGTGTGCGTGCGTGGCCTGGTATAAGTCGAGAGATGGTTAGTGGTCGCCGATATCGGTGACGGGAGAGAATGATCAGAGTGTGTGTGAGTGGCCTGGTATAGGTCGAGAGATGGCTAATGGTCGTCGATGTTGGTGACACAAGTGAATGAAAATGGTGTGCGTACGTGGCCTGGTATGGGTCGAGAGATGGTTAGTGGTCGCCGATATCGGTGACGGGAGAGAATGATCAGAGTGTGTGTGAGTGGCCTGGTATAGGTCGAGAGATGGCTAATGGTCGTCGATGTTGGTGACACAAGTGAATGAAAATGGTGTGCGTACGTGGCCTGGTATGGGTCGAGAGATGGCTAGTGGTCGCTGATATAGGTGACGAGAGAGAATGATCAGGGTGTGTGTGAGTGGCCTGGTATAAGTCGATAGATGGCTAACGGTCGCCGATGGTGGTGACGAGAGAGAATGATTAGAGTGTGTGTATGTTGCCCGATAGGGGTCGGTAGGTGAATAATAGTCGCTGATGAAGGTGACGAAAATGATTGAAAATAGTGTGCGTGTGTGGCCCAATAGGGGTCGATAGGTGGTTAATGGTCACCGACCTTGGCGGTGGATGGTATCACTGGCACGCCTGGAGTGCCGTCAGGGAATGGAAACCCTGGGTAGGTAGGATTGTAGGTACAGGAGGGGAAACTGGAGTTCAGTAGTGAACTGTTGGTAAAGGCATATGGTTTTATATTGTTGCATTTCACACTTGTATTTTGAGTTTTACTGTACTGAGTTAAATGAACTCACTCTTTCATTTTTACAGATGATGTAGGGACGAAGTCCGGACCGAAGTTGTTGGATTCTAAACCTAGTGTGTAGAGTAACATGATGAAAATTTTCGTTTTTTTCTTGACCGAATGGAATGTATAAAATTGATGGTAGCATAGATATTGAGTATGATTGTATTGTGTGCGATGTCTTGTACATGATTGTAGGTTTATCTTGATTATTGAATGAAGGATTGTGCTAGTATTTCCTTGTGCATGACCGATTATTTATAAAATTGGTTGCTTTGTTAATTACGTACAACTTGCGTCACACACATATATATATATATAATTCCCCACCAAAAGAAATTTATAATTTAATTAAAAAGCATATAGTTAATAACATGTTTTTAAAAAATAATAAAATTAATAAAATGGAGACTTGATTGATTTAAAATGTTGAATTGATTTTTTAATTCAGTGTAGTTAATATAACTAATAAAATGTAATTTTCTAGTAAGATTTATTTTATTAAAAAATATAATATATTAATTGTGATTTTTAAAAAAATATTTATTTTACTCGTAAATATAATAAAATAATTAAAATTTATTTGAATTTATTATTTTAATTTCATAAATAAATTATCAGTTTGACGGAAATAGGTATTATAATTAATTATTATTATTTTATAATTTAAATTTATAATTTTTGTATAAAATATAAAGTCGTGTTATTTTAACTTTTAAATAACGAAGAATTTTTATAAATTATTACATAAATTAACATAGTAACAAATAAAAATTAATAATAAATGAGAATTAATAAAATATAGTTATATCTAATGAGATACTTACACTTTTAAATAAGCAAAAAAATATATATATTATAGTGTTTGCATTTTTAAATCATTTAAATTATCTTTAAAAATAATACAAAATTTATATAAAAAAATTATTTATGAATCTAATAAAATGATATAAATTAAGTTCATATTTAATTAAACTAATTATCGATTTAAAAGGATTTAAATAGTGTATTATTTTATTTTATTTTTTTGAAAATTCACCATAAAAATCCAAAATTTATGTACACACTTAAAATTTCTATTATTATAATACAATCTACACCTAATATAGAATGTATAAATAGATTTTCATAATCTGTAAATTATTCTAAACATAATTGTAGATTTAGATTTTTTTAAAAAATAAATAATATGGTATTAAAAATCATATCAAACCATAAGGGTAGATACATATTTAATTATTTTGGATATCCCTTGATTTTTGGGTAAATTAATTACATAAGAGTGATTATAAAAATAATCAACTGTAATTAATTTTATCCAAAAGAAGCCAGATTATGATTAATTACTAACTAAGATTTGCTAATCATGTTTTAACTTCTCTCCATGCACATGCAAATTATTTAAGCGGCCACCATCTCTTCTATTCTGCACCCTGTAACACCAGCAACGAAAATGGCAAGAGAAGCAAGCCCCGTCACAGCTCCCCCTCGTCTTCTTCTTCTTCTTCTTCTCCTCCTCTTTCTCTTCATATTTAGCTTCATTGTCTCCGGAACTCAGGCTCGATCAGCCTCGCCGATGAAGCCGTCACCGACGTATTCCTCCGCAGCCAACCGTCTCAGAATGTTGTATGAGATCGCAAAGGAGGGTCCCAGCGAAGGTGGTCCGGGACATCGAACGGTCGGAGCTCATTCTTCACGGCCCCGTAAGGTTCGAGCACCAAATTTCAGCCCCGGTGAGAGTCGGACCCAGACTTGAGGCCTTTGACTTGTTTTTTCCATTGTAGAACGAAGTTGCTTCCTCAAGTTTTTATCTTTCATTTTCCATGATTAGGAGAGTTGAAGGAATCGCGGATCTTTCCTTTTCAAGAATTTATGTTAAACATGCAAAATCTTAATAAATAAATAAATTTTATGTTCTCTAATCACAAAATTCTTGTGTCTGCTTAAAAGTTACGAGAACTTATTATAGATTAACCATAACGCCGATCTAGAATACTTAATATGATATGATCAGAGACTTAGTCTACTTAATTCATTTCGGTTTTCAATTTCAACGTTAACCCACATAAATTTCAACCTTAAAAGATTAAATAAATTTGACGAAGAACGTAATTTTTTAGTGATAACATTTTTTATATTCTATTTGAATTTCACGAATTTAAATCTTATTAAAAATGTAAAACTTGATATTTTTTCAATTTATTATGAATTATATGCGACCAATCTATAAACTAATGTATAATACTTGATTCAGTAGGTTTAGAGGCTTAATTTATTTAATTTTTAATTTCAACTTTGAACGGCCTTAATTTCAATATTAAAAGATGAATAAATTTGACCAAGAATATGATTTTCTAATAATATAGTTTGTTATATTTTATTTGAATGTTACGAGTTTATATTTTATAAAAAAAATATAAATTTTGCATCACTTTATGAATTTATTAGTTTACTTTTGTTTTCAATTTTAACTTAATTATTATATTTGTTATTTATGAAATTAATTTTTTTTTGTAATTTAATTAATGAGTTATTATGTGTAAATGAATAAAATAATAAAACTGAATAATATGTAACGGAGCCCACCATAGCTCCGTGGGCCTGAGGGATTCGTTCATGGCAATCCAATTCTAGTCGAGAACTGCCGAACAGCACCTTCACCTTCAAACCCATTCTCCCGCCTTCCGTGAGCCCTACATCGAAAACGCTGACACTGTCTTCCGTCGTCTCCTCCGATCATCTCCGTCGATTCCCGCACGCGGCGGCGAAAGGCTGATGAGCTCATCCCTTCCTCAACACGTGTCTTTCATACCGATGCGGACAGCAAAATGACGGCACTTAAAATGGATTCTTCGCCGCTGTCCCGAGCTCCCTCGAAGGCTTGTGCAGAAATTGTTTCGCCTTAAACAGGTTTGTTTCAACTTGCACCTGACAGAGACCTTAGATCTTAATTTCATAGTTATGGTTTCATGTTTATGATTGGAATCATTATCAGAACTTGGAATTGTTAGCTTGCACTAGTATATATACATACATACATACGTGTGTTTACGTGTACTCGCGCACATGTTATGTGTAGATATATATACACACAGATATATATATATATATACAGGAGTTACTGTAAAATAACCAGCTGCAATTAATTTTCCCAAAAAGAAGCGGACTCTAATTTATTACTGCTAAAACTTACCTCTCTCTTGTACCTCACATGCAACTTAGTTAAACGGCCGCCATCTCCATTATTCTAAACCCTGTAACTCCAGCAGCGAAAATGGCGAGAGAAGCAACCTCTGCCACAGCTCCTCCTCGTCGTCTTCTTCTTCTTCTTCTACTCTTTCTCTTCATATTTAGCTTCATCGTCTCCGGAACTCAGGCTCGACCAGCCTCACTGATAAAACCATCGGTTCCACATTCCTCCACAGGCCACTATCCCATAATGTTATTCGAGATTGCGCAGTCGGGTCCCAGCCACGGTGGCCAGGGACATCTTGCGACCGGAGCTCATTCTTTATGGCTCCGTAAGATTCAAGCTCCGAATTACAGCCCCGGTGAATAAATTTTTGTGTTCTATTTAAATTTCATAAATTCAAATTTTAGTGAAATTATAAAATTTGCCACTTCACTGTCATCAATTTATAATACTTAGTTTAATAGTTTTATGATTTAATTTATTTAATTCACTTTAGTATATAATTTAACGAATAATATAATTTTTTGTATTATACTTAAATATATCAGAAATTATAAAATTCATTACTTTATGAGTTTATTATGAACTGATTGTAATCAACTTATAATACTTAAATTAGTGAAATCAGAAATTTAGTTTATTTAATCAAGTATATATTCATTTATTTTTAATTTTTTTTTGTAATTTAATTGTGAGTTATTACGTATAAATAAATAAAATAATAAAAAAAATTCAAACGGAATTGTCTTATTCTGAAAAAAGTAATAAAAATTAAATAATATGTAAAAGAGCCCACGATAGCTCCATGGGCCTGTTTGTTTATAATGCCCAGGCCTGAGGGGTTCATTCGTTAGAATCCAATTCTAATTGGGTTCTGCCAAACAGCACCTTGACATTGAAACCCTCCCTCGCGCCTTTTACGAACCCTACGTCGAATATGCTAACACGATGCCCCAATATCTTCCGTCGTCTGCTCCGATCATCTCCGTCGATCACCGCACGCGGCGGAGAAAGGCTGTTGAGCTCATTATTTTACCAACATGAGTCTCTCTACAGCACTCATACCGAAACATTAACCGAAAACGACCGGAACCGTAAAAATGGCAAATGGTTCATTTTACCTCCGTTCGCTCACACCGTCAATCTATCCGCTTTGGGAAAAGAGCTCACCGGCGGCGGGTGTGAATCGAATTCCGATGCGGACAGCAAAATGACGGCAGTTAAATGGACTCTTCGGTGCTGCCCCGAGCTCCCTAGAAGCCTTGTGCAGAAATTGTTTCGCCTGAGACAGGTTTGTTTCAACTTGACCGAATAAAGACCTTAGATCTTAATTTCGTAGTTATGATTTCATGTTTACGATTGGAATCACTGTTTTCCTTATGATTTAATGTTAGTAGCATGTGAGTAAAAGCAAAGGTGAATTTCGTTAGTAGAACTTGTAATTGTTAGTTTGCACTGTGTGTAAAACCTAGCTTACGTACGTTTATAATTATTTCAAATATAAATTCATATATTGTTTTTTTATTTTAAAGTATTCTAAATTATAATTTTGTCTTGAAATGAGTTTGATATGAGATTGAGGAATTGTGTTTCAAATTTTATAGAATTTATGTTGTTATTGTTTGTCTAAATGTAGTGAATTAATTGAATTACACAAAATGTAGTAAGTTTTGTAATTATTTCAAACACGAACATTTGTTTATGAATGAATGAACTCATTGCTTAATTTATTAATGAACAATTTTTTTTAAAAATGACTGGTCCAAATCATTTCCAATTCTCTACTTAATTCTATTGTTATTATACTATTGTTCAATCTAAAATTTTGAGCTTTGAAATTGAATTTGGTGTCTCTTTTTGGATAATTTAGAAACCTTCTAATCGGATGCACCTCAAGATAATTAATCAATTTCAACGCAAAGGTCAGATAATAAAACAGAGAGATCTCATGGTAAACAAATATTTGCAGGTTCGAAGGGAACCCCTTGCAATAGAAGTTTCTGATAATGCTACTGATGTACAAAAAGGTCAACTGAAAAGGGTAATTGTGTTTTGATCCGAGTACATCTAGCTAGCATTTTTAACAAAAAGAAAGCAATTTACAGTGAACTATATTATTTACATAATCGAAGAGATTTTGTTTTCTAATATTTAAGATTATTGGAAGGTCGCAGCTAAGGACTCTTTGAATATTGGAGATCGAATCTATCTTCCTGGTTCAGTTCAACAGTTCCCTATGAAAAAACAAGAGTGCCATTGCAATGAAGAGGAAGTGAAGTTTATTCACGGTTTGGTGCTTTATAAGGTTTTTCAACATTAAAAATTTCTGTTGGTTTGGTGGTATTAATCAATAGTTCCACCTAATTTCTGATTATTCTGCGTATCTATGTTAGGATTCATCTATTGTTGTTATCAACAAACCTCCTGGGATGCCTGTTCAGGTAAACTACCATGCCCTCTTCCTTCTTTGCATAATCCATGATGTGACTTTTTTAGGAAATTCTGTTGCTATTTATGTCTGAACAGGGCGGTATTGGCATCAAAAGAAGTTTAGATGAACTGGCTGCCACTTGTTTAACTTTTGACTATGCAGAACCTCCTCGACTGGTGAGTTTCCTTGTGCATTTAAGAGATTTGATTGTAATTGCCTCTAGCAAAAGTCCCTGGGGTTTCTATTATATTCCACAAATTGATTTTTATATGTGGGTTAATATCTTTTTGCCTTAGGAAAGCTGGGTTACTATTATAAAATCTGTCTTTCTGTTAAAAAGTTATGCTTTGCTAGGTGCACAGACTTGACAGAGATTGTAGTGGGCTGTTGGTGTTGGGAAGAACACAAACAAGTGCAGCAGTTCTGCATTCCATTTTCCGCGAGAAAACTTTTGATGCATCAAAAGAAGTAAATTTCTATAGCTCTGATGCCTTGCTCATTTTGATGTGTACGCCATTACTATAACAGTTACAATTACAGTACAACCTGCTTTCTTTCTAGGACAGTAACAAACGTAAAAGAATCCTACAAAGACGATACTGGGCGCTTGTAATTGGATCTCCAAGACTCTCGAAGGGGTTGATTTCAGCACCACTTGGAAAGGTTGAAACTTTTCTTAAGAATTATTCAGTAGAAATTTCCTTCTATTTGTGTATCTGAAGCTCAGGTTTGAATTAGATTGACAAGGCTTGGGCTCTCTTTGGCACATGAAACATTTCTAGTTTTCATTAAGTTATCCATATTCCTACCATTCACTCCTGTGGCTGAGTTGAGAATTTTAATATGATAAGATTCCAGGTGTCCACGAACTGAGCATCCTGATTCCTTTCTGCATTAACCTTGAGGTGCAATTAACTGATGATAAAAAAAATTTGGTATGATGTGTTTTCCCTATATTTATGGACATAAGCTCTCATTACAAGTCTGCATCTTGCTTAAGGGTCCAACGTTTTGCCATCCGTAATTGATTTGCTGTATTGCGTTATGCTTGTACTGTTAGATGATTATATAATTAGGTTGATAAGGAAAATTACTTCATGGAGGATAGAGCCCTCATGGAGAATTTTCTTGTTCAGTGCTTTTCTATCACAAGATAGGTTAAAAATCTTATTTATTCTCTTAACAATATTTTTTTTTTCTTTAACTTTTCACTACCTCCTTTAGTTTCGATAGATCTTTTCTTTTGTAATTTTGTGGTTTTAGGTTGTGGTGAATAATGGAAAGTCTGATCGAATCACAGTTGTTGACAATGCTCAAGTTGCTTCATCTCAGCATGCAATAACAGAATATCGAGTGATTAAATCATCATCCGGTAAGTTATGAACTTCTCTGTGTTATTGCAGATAGCTATGTGGATCATACTATTAGAAACATGGGTGCTGAAAAGTAAATTTTAGACATGCTTATGACATGCATAAACACATGCTTACATACATGAGCTTGCACACACAGACGATGCTCATATCCATACAAACACTGAAATGCAAATTTGATATCTATAAGCATATGGAGCAAGATTGTCATTACTAGGTTATGTCCATACATACCATGACATGGGTGCAACACAATTGTATAGGCTTGAATCCTATTGGGCTCATACAATACGTTTGATAATCGCATCAGTGCTGTAGTTTCTATGACTTTGAATTAGTATTCATTCAACTCTTGTTTTTGTCTCCCTTATTTTTTGGGTACATTTCAAGCCTCTGTTAAAGGGAAACCATGCAATCTCTTTTTGGTGGCTTTTTTTTTTTTACTTTCAAAGTGTTGTTGGTGATGTATTTGTAATAATTCAGGTTACACATGGTTAGAATTGTTTCCTCTCACCGGTAGAAAGCACCAGGTACGGAAATCCTACCATGTTTATGCTCTCTCTCTCTCTCTATATATATATATATATATATATATATATATATATGCTTACAAGATTTTGGACATTATGTTGGTGTGACAGCTCCGTGTACATTGTGCCGAGGTATTAGGAACACCAATAGTTGGAGATTTTAAATATGGGTGGCAAGCTCATAGGAACTGGAAACATTTATCTGATCTTAAAAGGAGTTCAGATGAAGGGTTTCCCAAGGACAAAACACTTCCCTTTGGCCTTGATCTGGAGGGTGGAAGCATCACTGGTAAGCACCGTCACCTACATCTCCACTGTAGGGAAATGATTTTGCCCAATGTTTCTCAAGCGTTAAAACAATCTTCAGACCATAATCTTTCGGAACTGGAACCCCTCAAGCTTCTTTCTCCCTTGCCTTCACATATGCAAAGAAGTTGGAACTTATTGAATTTTTATTCTTGAGCTCCAATTAGATTGTCCGTAGCTTCTTTTAGTTATTATAAGTATTTGAGAACAACTTTTTCTGTTTTAGAGATCACTTACCCGCGTAGAGGTATCCGAATTTAAATATTGGGCGAAGATATTATTTAAATACCCTTCGAATTTAACAAATTGGTACTTAGCAGATTTTTCGCTTTGAAATGCCAATTTGGTACAAGTTCTATTCGATTCAATTAAATTTCAAGGCACTACTTCAATTCCCTTGGGAAGAAAGTACACGGGGGGTTTTTAGATATATCCTTTTGTTTGCAGGGCTGCATGTCATGACAATCCATCACCTATCATCAGCTTCTTCAGGTTCATCTCGACACTGTAGTTGAGAAGTCTCTATAGATTGGGTAAGTAATCTTTAGTATGATACGAAGTTTTGAGATTTAGTCGTGCATAATTAAGTCGGGTATTAATCCGTTTTAACAATTCTGAAGTAGGAAAACTTAACTTCATTTTACTAAATTTGTAACTTCGCATGCTACGCGAGAATGCCAGTAGAAGTAGTGAGTAGGCTGGTCAAGAAATACATGTATTGTCATCCATGCAGCATGCCACATTATAATATTAAGCAGCCAGTAGTAACTTTCTTCTCGTAGAAAACTATATTCAAAGGTTAAAAAGTCAGGATTCAATATTCTGTTATATTATATTTTGTAGAGTCTTTAAAATTAGGATTTAGCACACCTAAAGTCTGTATTACGTTGATCTAATTACACGGTCAACTACCAATAATTACACATCAATAAATTATATTTATAATAATCAAACCCATAATTTCACATATAGAATTAGAGGTAACCAAACTATGTGGGATGGTTGGTAACAAGTCAGTCGTTTAAAATCAAGCATGCATGCCCAATAATGCCGTCTGCAATGGCTGCAACCGAAATCTTGGAATATATATATATATATTCGTTTGTGTATTCAACGGTGATGGGTCCGCCATCCATGATGAACTTGAGGACAACATGAATGTCCCATACGTATATATATATATATATATATATATTTACATGTTAGCCCTAGATTTAACTTGTGGGACATGCAAATTTCCCAATGTAACGTGAAAATTCCTAATTTTTAAAGATTAAAATTTTAAGTTCTACTTACGAGAAAAGTTAGATTTCTCGTTGGAGTTATTTTTTTAAAAAAAATTAATTATTAATATTAAATTATATTACCAACAATTTAGTAATTTAATAATTAAATTTTTTGTATTTTATTTAAAATTTATAAATTTAAATTTTTATTGAGAATATAAATTTTTTTTATGTATTTATCTTAAATTTTATTATTTATTTAAAAATATATTAATGTTATAATAAATTTATTATTTAAATCAAAGGGGATATATGTCGCTTTGAGGCAACCTCCCCACCAACCACTCCTTTCCACGTTACGACATACTTTCGTTTCTTGTATGTAAAGTTAGTCTCACCCGCAGGTGACTTGCCAGCACGGTATTAGATTACAAAGAAGTATGTAAAATTATATATATATATATATATATATATACGTTTTATTAATTTAAAAATAATATTTTTTAAAAATTAAAGAATTGACATGTGAAAATTCCCGAAAATCTCGTATATAGATAATAATTCAGGTGACATGTGCATTACACCATCCGAATTATTCACCTACCCCCCCTTCTTGACTTTTTTTTAATGAACAGAGACGACGGTCAGAGACGGCGGGGTCCGCCGTACACGTGGCATTATATGATTGGTCGATAGCGGAACAAGTCATCGGACAATAAATAAACGTGGAAGTAGAGGATAGCAACCTAACCTTATCTCTCCTACCTCTTATTCCGCCTGTCGCCACTTACCGAGTTTCGTCTGCTTTTCGCTGGTGACACCAAACGCAGCATTTTATTTTCGTCCGCTCTTTTCGGCAGAAAAAAATATTATTAATTTAAAACGGCTAGTCTGAGTCTCTGTATAAATCCCCGTAAAACGCAGAGAGACACTACCAAAAGTTGTTTGGAAGGAGACGGATTTTCTCAGGAAAACGTGAAGGAAAATGGGGAGCTTAGAAACTGAGAGGAAAACAAATGGTTGGGCAGCTAGAGACCCATCTGGGATTCTTTCTCCTTACACTTTCACTCTCAGGTAATCTTCTTTCGTTTCTTTCCAGATCTTTTTTGTTTTACCTCCGAATTCTTATCTGCTCTGTTTTGCAGGGACACGGGCCCAGAAGATGTTTATATCAAGATTCTCTTCTGTGGAATCTGCCACACTGATCTTCACCAGACCAGAAATGATCTTGGCATGTCCAAGTACCCCATGGTTCCTGGGTAACTCTTCTTTTTTTTTTTTTTTTTCCCATATCTCTGTTTTTTAACGTTAAATTTCTTCTGGGTCATCTTCCATTTCTATAACTGTGATTTCTGTTATCGAGAATTTCAGACACGAGGTGGTAGGCGAGGTGGTCGAGGTCGGATCAGATGTGACCAAGTTTAAAGTAGGCGACACTGTTGGCGTCGGCACCATCGTTGGATCCTGCAGACACTGCCGTCCATGCCAGTCCGACGTTGAGCAATACTGCAACAAGAAAATCTGGTCCTACAACGATGTATACACCGATGGCAAACCAACTCAAGGTGGTTTCGCCGATTCCACGGTCGTCGATCAAAAGTAAGAAAAACCCAATTCAATAATAATAATAGTAAGTCCTCCTTGTTTGGCTGTTTTTGGTTTTAACCATTTCGTACTTGTTCTAGATTTGTGGTGAAGATACCAGACGGAATGTCGCTGGAACAAGCGGCGCCACTACTGTGCGCCGGGGTGACGGTTTACAGCCCGCTGAGCCATTTTGGATTGAAACAGAGTGGATTGAGGGGAGGGATATTGGGGCTTGGAGGAGTTGGACACATGGGGGTGAAACTAGCAAAAGCCATGGGTCACCATGTCACTGTGATAAGCTCTTCTGATAAAAAAAGACAGGAGGCCATGGAGCATTTGGGAGCCGATGAGTACCTGGTCAGCTCGGATGAAACTCGGATGCAAGAAGCAGCTGACTCTCTCGATTATATAATTGACACAGTCCCTGTGTTTCATCCTCTTGAACCTTATCTTTCTTTGCTGAAACTTGATGGAAAACTGATCTTGATGGGAGTTATTAACACTCCTCTGCAATTCGTCTCACCCATGGTTATGCTTGGTGAGTATCTCTCTCCATCAATTTTCCTCATTCCAAACTTGATTTAATTTTTTTTTTTTTTAATGATCTTCGCTTTTTAACAATTGGGTACCCTTTTTTTTTTTCTCTTTTTGTTTTTCACAGGGAGGAAATCAATTACAGGGAGCTTTATTGGGAGCATGAAGGAAACAGAGGAGATGCTTGAATTCTGCAGAGAGAAGGGAGTGACCTCCATGATTGAAGTTGTGAAGATGGATTATGTGAACACGGCGCTTGACCGATTGGAGAAGAATGATGTTAGGTACAGGTTTGTTGTAGATGTTGCAGGTAGCAAGTTGAACAGTGAAGAAAATTGAAGAAAAGGCGGATTGTGTAAGTAAAGGTGGCTCTGGGAATTCATTTTGGAGTGCTCTGTTTTTTTTCTTTTTTTTTTTTTTTTTTTCTCTCTCTGTGTTGTTGTCATCATTATTGTGTTCAGAAGAAAAGGTTTATGTAATAATAATATTGAGAGAGAGTGAGATTTCTATGTAATTCTGGCAAATTATGTAATAATAATATTAATTACATTCATAAATTTATTAATTAATAGCATAAGATAATTAAAATTATTAATTTTTTTTAAAAAAATACTTAACTACCATATTGATAAAATAAATTTTATTATTTTATAAATATATTATAAATTTACAGCAACCATTTTATAATATTTATTTTAATAAAATAAATATTTTAATTTATTAATATATTAATAAAATTACAATAAGATTAATAGTTAATTTTTTTTTTTTTTGCAATTAGGATAAACATAATTTTCAACTGATATTTAGAGAAAATATTTGAAGGGAAGTTTGAGTTTCTTAATGTCAAATGAGAAATGATGTATGTGTATGTATGTATATATATATATATATATACATTAAATATGAGAAAGATAAAATAAAACCCATCTTTACCAACTTCAGAAAATGATGTTATGGATTAGGTTATGAGGATGTTGATGAGTACGAAAAAATCTTTCATTCTTTTGGTAAAGGACAATGAACTATTGTGTGTGTGTGTGTGTGTGTATTTATATATATATATATATATATAAGCATGTTCGACTTAGTGGGTCTGCGTTGGTGGTAGGAGGTGGTGGTGGTGGTGGTCAATTTTCAAAGCCTTGGCTACGTGTTGTCAGTTTTTGGCGGAGAGTGCTTTCCTTTTTTATTATTTCAACTCTACTCTAACAATAATTATTATAATAATAATAATAATAGAATTTGGACATAATTTTAGGTTTTTAATATAATGATGTTTTATTAAAAATTTAAAAGTAAATATTTACGTAAGAAAAAATAAAATAAAATAATAAAAAGTTAAGGAATGTAAATTAACAAAAATTCAAAGCAGATAAGATCGAACTGTTCTCAATTCAGTTCGAGATCAAGAGATAAAGAAGATCGAAATAAATAAGTTCAAATCAGTCTAGTTCTCGTCCGAATTGGTAACAAAAAAAGAAACCCTAACTCTCTTATTTGAACGAGATCAAAATGTCAAGCAAATTCAGTAGTAATTGATTTAAGTACACGAAATTAATGCAAACATTTACATTTTTTCGTTTTACTTGTTGTAACTACATTTTTTCTACGAAAACAAAAACAATAAACATTTACATTTTTCAAGTTTCAAAACCTCAAAACCTCTTACCTCTCAATAATTATCACCGAACTGTCAGTAGAGTTCTAACAGTTATAATTCTTCTATTTTATTTAAAAATTATGAATTTAAATTTTATAATTTATATAAAAATCACTTTTATTAATATATTATAAGTTAACGGTAACTAAGTAACAATACTTAATTTAATAAAATCGATAACTTAATTTATTTGTGAATTAATAAAATTATCGTAATTAAATCATATTAAATATTATAAATTTATTATATTTTTAAATGTAAAAAATATTTAGTAATAATTTAATTTTTTTTTGTTGTAGTAGTTATAATAGATTACTTAAACCTCAATTTAGTTTTTTGGTTTTCAATTCATATAAATATGTATGTGTTTATATGAAAGAGATCTATATAAAAAATAATAATTAAAAAAAATAAAATTAATTTTCTAAAAAATATAAAAATTATAAGATAAAACAATTAATTTTGTGTTTCAAGAAAAATCAGTTATTAAGTGATTGTTTTCTATCATTTTACAATAATTACCTCATCGACACCGTCCGAGCATCCCAAGCACGAAAGTTAAAACAACTATGAAAAAGAAGGCAAATTCCATAATTCATTTCACAGAAAAGAAGACAAATAAGAAGGTTATACTCCAAAAAAGCAGCTAACATACATTCTGCATTCAAACCACTACATGTAAACTCTAATCGGACTCAGATTCTCTACTCGGTTATAATTTTCCGGAAAAGAAAACAACATATATTGATGAGCAACAAAAGGTAGTTGTTGATCATATGTATAACAAAATCATTGTATTCAACCACTCTGTTTCCATCATCAGCTAATCTTGATCGATGATAAATCTCTTTTTTCTCTACCCTGAAACTCACCCTGCTCTCACTGCCACCCTATGCGGTAGAAAAAAGAGTGTAAGAAGGAAAGCTACGGAGGACTTTTTCACGTACCGGTAACGTCTTGTCTTCACTTTCGCATTTATGTGCAAGACCATGAATCCTCCAATTCGTTTGATGCTATACACTATCCGAAATATGTTAGCATCGGTGAATCATAACGTTTGACTAAAGTACATGTTCATGAAGTATCTTGAAGGGTTGAAGCCAGTTAAGATCACTGCAGAAAGAAAAAGAATGTCAGCTGAAGTTACAAGAGAATTAGGAGCAATATTTTAACACTTACAGATGGGAGAAAGAACAATGACAACACCAATTGGGTAGAGGAAAAAAGTGGTCCTCTCCAAAAACGGGAGTACTGCAGCAAGATAATGTGTTTATCAGCATTTCAATTTGCAGAAATGATCAAACAGCGATTTCTTAAAAGGAAAACTTCAGTAGCCATGCGCAGGTTAAAACCATATCAGGGCAAATGTCATTGCAGATTCTGAGCAAAGTATTAGTTCAATCTATTAATTCTTCTGTCATCAAAGGATATCTTTCTTTAGAAATTAAGAATTTCAGCTGTGACTTTGAGAGAGAAAAAGAAAGAAGGAAATTCAAGACCTAAAACCTCCCCACCCTCTATCTAGGCAAAACCAAAAGATAGTACTAAGGCAAAGTTTGTCTTACTCAAATATAAGAAATGAAAATGGATGAGATATATATGAGATTGGGACACATGAATATTGTCAAAGGAAATCAAGCCAAAAAAACCAGTTATCATGATATTAACTTTTTTTCTATACCCAAATTCATTAAAGAGCATAAAAGACCAAATACCAGGTTAACCTGACCAGGACAATTCCTAAATATGATCTCATGATTCCATCATGTAAATCAATTGTTGTCATGCACAGCATATGCACAAAGAGGCAGCGAGAGAGAGAAAGAGAGAAAGGGAAGGAAGGAAATTTAGCTTACCGTCATAACCTAAAAAGTTCAGATAGTGATAGTACGAAGCTGCCACCATGAAAAACAGGTTTGATAACAAGACGGGTATGAATCCATGGGCTACCAAAAGAGGTGACAGAAAATAATGTATGACTGCCACAACAAAAATATCAGTCATGTTGAAGTTTAGTTAAGAATATAGCTACACATTGATCCATTAATTATTGTCATGGTAATTGGTAATTACCATAAAGCATAACAAACATTGGGAAGAAAGAGTTGCAGTGCACGTCAAATGCATACAGCCTTGAGGCAAAGAAAACTGGAGTCAGCACTAAAATTATGTAGGAAAGTAAAATGAAAAAGAGAAAATGAGTCTATTTGCACTCATGGATTTTATATATATCTATTTGACATTACTCAATTACAAATACTTGGCAACCAGAAATTTTAGACTTGCCATTCAACCCGTTGCTCAACAACATGACTGTTTGGTGCCTCTTCCCGAAGATAAGAATTTGTCAGGAACCTGCATGGATGACGGAAAAATTCACATCAAACCCAAGGAAATGGCTTATGTGATTTTTCACCAAATAAACATCAATTATAAGATTCAGGTAAGAGTCTCAAAAACTAAAATATAAAGCTGATGATAGAAGTAGAAAACCATCAGAATTATGGTTGCAGGTAATCTAAAGTTAAAAGCCAAGAAAGCCAATGATATTGACTACTGGAAAATGTTGGTCCCCTAGAGTATCCATAATAAGGACTAACTATATCATGAAGCAGCTGCAGAGATGAAATGATCATGTAACTCCAAGGTTGCATGAACATAAAAGACCAAGTACTGTCAGAAGTTAAGCTTACCAACAACATGTAGCCAGAACTGCCCCGATAACTAAAAATTGGAAAAACAAAACTGAAATAACTACAAAAACAGCATGTGAGGCGCTGTGATCATACCTGGAAAAAAAAAAACACCAAATAAGATCATATGGAAATGGAAATGTGAACAATCTAGAAGTATGAATTCATATAACAGAAGATCAACTTCCAAAATTCTACCAAATTAATCCTAGTTAGCATTACAAAAGGTAAACTACGTAGAACTTAATATATGGTAATAAACCTTAACATAAAACAGTAAACTACTTCTTAATAGACTTAATACGCTGAATATGATTTAAATCTAAGAATACCCTGCCATTTTAGCTAAAGCCCATTAGGACATCTCATCATAATAATAAAAATTATAGATGACTGGCCTATTTACCAATACTAAAAAACAAACAAAAAAACTTACGCAGCACAGTATGCCAAAGTTGCAACTACCAGAAGCAGGCTGCAGATTACAACAAAAGCAGGGTCGTCACGTGCCCACTGATTCTTAGTTTCTGAGAGAGAAACGAAAAGCAGAAATCTTAAAATAAATCCAGGTACATCATATACTCAACAAGTTAATAGGATAATTAAACAAGAAATTATCCTATCAACAAAAATACACAGACGTTACCAAGGGCCAAATCAAAAGGATCTTCTTTTTCCTTTATAATATCTGAAATGGTATAAAATTACTACTGATATCTAAATCACTTCATTCTATATCTCAATCACTTCCAAAATGCTTAAGGACAATAATTCCATTTCTGCCAAAAATAAACCGATACTTCTAAGGTAAAATGGCCGTGATTCACTTCTCTGAAATTTCTGTCACGACATCAAAATATAAGTGGAGCTGTGAAGACGACACTTCGCCTTTTACCTAAAATTGTACCAAATTCACAGTTATTCCCAATTTTGGTTACTCAGAGTCCTTGAGAGGGGTACTTCATCACAAAATACGATTTCACAATTGTTTTTGAAAACTATGCATCATCTAAAAAGGTGAGACGATCAATATTCGCTAAGCATGGAAAACCATAAAGCATTCAGTGAGAAAGGTTATTGTCGACGGTAAAAGTTTGCTTTGCAGATTATATTTTACATTTGCAAGTGGTAATAAAACCAACATAGACATGCATAGGCACAATCCTAGGCTTATAAATGTGTATTCTTGCAAGCATCCATGGCTATAGATTTTGAAAATAACAACATGATAAATACAGTTGGAAGAAAATAAGATCCAGGCAAAACTCACATGCTACTCCAAAAAATAAAATTATATGGAAATTTTATCAACACATCATAAGTTGCTGTTCCCTTCAAATTTGACCATATAAGAGAATATGAATTGTTATCTCATAAGAACTGAGGCTTACGTTTGTGATATTTCGTATGCTGGTAGCTGCATCCATTGTACAGTTCCACATGCAAAATTCAAAATCACATTGATTAGGAAAATTCCAAGTGCCAAATCTTCTTAACACTAAGCAAAATATTTAATCCACATTGGAGAACTCCACTTCTCAATTTCTCGCAGTGAGACAGAGCAGGCATAAAGACAACCCTAAACCCAAAGGAAAACTTATAAGGTCATACCAGAAATTGAACTAAATAATTGGTTGTTAGCCTACAGAGTTAAATGACAACCCACAAACTGCTCCTCTTCCTATGACCCTTCAGGGTCAAGGCAGCAAATCTTGAGATTTCATACAAGAGTACTTAATTCACCAATTTCTGACAGTTGGATGGAAGGAACATAATGATAAAATGAGCCACAACAATATGAAGAACTAGAAAGAAGATAATGATTCAAATACTTGTAAACTTACACAACTTTTGGTGAAGTGCATAGGTGAAGCATTTGCCAGAAAGTGTATTCAATATCCATTTGTTGCCACTACAATGACAAACAGAAAATGAAAATAAAAAATAAAATACAATATACATCCCATTTCTGATTTCAGATAAAAGAACCAGACAAGAGAATACACACACACACACACACACATATGCAAATAACAACATTCTATCACCGATTTGGTGTCAACATGGCTCGCATCAGACATTTTAATTTCAATTATTTTAATATCACTCTCTACCATTCTTCAGTTAGAAATTTTCTTCTCGATTTCAAGTAAATGAATTGGTTCACGAGTACAAGATCTTCTAATCGTGAAAATTAAAACTGGTCACAGCAAATAGCAACTTAAGCAACGCGAAACTCATGGACGTTAAAACTTGCATCAAACAGACTTGGGCAAGAAATGGCAAGCTAAATATCGCAACAGTAATGGAAACCTCGAATGCTTGATTTAGAGGGATAACAGGATACTGCCATGCAAACAGTACGCAAATTTCCAGAAATGAAAACCTAAAACCAATACGTCAATTTTAGAGAGGAATTATAAATGTACTCTTCTTAATTTGATCTAATCAAATAAGCGTGCTTGCGTGAGTGTTAAGAGACGAATGGGACTTTGAACACAGTGGAGATCAGATCCGCAGAGAGAAGCAGAGAATTCCAGAGATATGAAGAGAAAACCTTGATAATTCGACGGAGGTATTGGGGAAAGACAGGATTAGCTCGAGATGTGGAGGACGAGGAACGCCCTCTCGAAGTTGTCGGCAACATCGTTGCGTCTGTGTTTTATTTCTCTCTTTTTCTTCTTCTTCTTCCTCCTGCTGTGATTTCAAATGAGATCAGAGAGTATTTAATCGAAGATCTGGGAGATTTCCAGAGCTCTTCTATCTGTCTTTCCTGTTTCCTCACTTCAGATTGGAAGCAGATAGTCCTGAAAACGACGACGACGACCCTCCATCTCCTTCTGTCTCCTTCTCTTTTTTTTTTTTTTGTTAGTAAGTATTAAAGTTTTGGGCTTTACCAAGTTCAAACGGGCCTTTGAACTGTTTTTGCTCCTTTTTTAAGGATCAATAGCCATCAAGCATATATATACCCAAACACACACACACACACACACACATATATACATATAACAAAGTTTAAGCCCAAGTATTGTATATATACATATACCCACATATACATATATGCATGCAAAGTTCATATATAACAAGTTTAAGCCCAAGTATTAATTCCCCCCTAATTGCCTTGGTCTGCTGCCTCAATTGGATACATCCCTGTGTTAATAATCAGTGAGTAGATTTCTGTTAAAGATATAAAAGTAAATTAAATTCTCCCATTTTGTTTACCGAAAATTCAGAATTTGCATTTTCAGATAGATTTGAGTTCTCTGCTTTTCTGTCACTTGGGGGAAAAAAAAACATCCGGATCGTCTAGTTCGTGTTCAAATGGATCCTCGGGAAGTAAGTGCAAGTTTCCGAGTTTCCTGCCTAAGAGCACGCAGAGTACTGAATTATGTTAGGTTTAGTTCGTGAATTGCTGAATTCCCTCTCGAATTCCTGTCTGGTATCGAAAAAGATTGTCAAGCACTTAGTATTGAAAGAATGAATTGTTTCTTTTCTTGGGTAAGGTTAGTTTTGCTCAAATTCTATTGCTTTGCTTTTCTTCTACTGGACTTTGTTTGCTAATGCATGGTGATGAGGGAAGTTGGAATACCCTAGATGTTTGAATTTGAAATTGAAGAAATATGCTGTTAAATAGAAGAAGATAAACAAACACAGTATAATGGAACTCGCAGAATGCAATATGAAAGACATAATCATGGAAATAGAAGAACTCATACACTAATCGAACATTCGGCATTTCAACAATTATGGCAATAAAATCATGTTGATTGCAGCTTTGAGATACATGGCGTTTAACTGTTGGAGGCAGACTCATGCTAACCTAGGAACTGGACTACCTTCGGAAGGAGGTAATGTCACTGATCTCAAGAGTTCCAGTGAGAATACCAGGCCAAGGAAATGTGAAAGTATGGTGTTTGCCGACGCCTGCACAAGCAATAGATAGTGACAGAATAAGATACAAGCAATGAAAACTCTGAGTTCTATCAACGTAAATTTTAGAACAAAGTTATCTTTGTTAATTTGCAAATTAATTCCACAAGATTTCTATATTTGTTAGAAAATATAACTATGGCCTTGTACAAATCCTTGTTATGGAATGGCAACTTACCAGGCCTAAATATTTGTACTTTGTAACAATATGGTACGAAACAAAAGGACAATGAAGTTTTCAACAATTACCTGCACCAAGAAAACATCCAATGCAAGAACTGGACTATATCCAGGAGAGATTTGCTGGTAATAAGGATTTGCCGAAGAAGTAAGAGCCTTTGCAACTAATGATCCTACAGTTGCTTGCATACCAAGGATAGCAGCACCCATTCCCAGAAGATTCACTGCTATGCCATTTTTCAAGCTTTTCACAACATCAGCGCGAGGCGGAGCCTGAAAGCACAAATCAAAGTAGACTTTAGAAAATATGTCTAAAAAAGAGGGGGAAATGAGGAAAAAATGTTCATTCAGGGGAATTGCGATAAGGAAGAGAGCACAATTGTAAAGCTCAAAATTAAAGCACCCACCTAAAATTTAATTCCAAGCTTGAAGAAGATAATCGTGTAGGCATTCATTTTAGCTCTATCATGAGATAAAACTTGACAGAATGGAGGACAAAGAAAACAAACCCAGATATCAAAAACAAGAAATAATATGCCAATTTCGCAAAACACCATCCAGACAAGACATCTTATTCCCAGCAGAACATTTGTCCCAGAATTGCCTAAATATATAGCTGCAAATACAGTTATAGGCTATTTAAATTTTCTCCTTACTCTATTCCAAACAAATTACTATCCTCAATTTTATACGAATCTCGAGATGTAAAGTCAAAACAAAGTTTTGTATTTAATCTACCTCGAGCACTCGGCTTAAATTCTTCGAGGTAGAATTCTGATTCTTGCTTCTTGAAATTAAAATTAGCTAAGAATGGAATTAGAAATTTTGAACCGACCAGATAAATAATCCAGATTATTATGTCCCACCCAAATTTGACAGTGATTCGTAATCTGAGTATTATGGAAACACATTATCAAATTCCTGCACCAAGGAAATAAGATTTCAAGTAGGCATATGGATGATTGCAGGGACCTACCTTCCAGAGATATTTAGTCCTTGATCCTATTATAAGATGCATGCATACACAAAGAAAAGCACCACCATTCTACTTTAAATTTTAAACGAATCTAAGTATTCAGTTGCAGTTAGAATACCTTGGATGGATCATTAGCAGTTTTCCGAAGCTTCTCAGAGAGTCGAATATACCCAAATGACCAAAAAACTGAAATAAATGCAGCTGCAATCCCGCCAGCAGTAGCATAAAATGTTGCAGGAGATGTAATCTTCCCTGTGATAACAACGGAGAAGGAAAGAATAACAGCAGCCACCACCGTGCACACCAACTGTCCCCAAAATCCTAGACTACCCAGCCTCTTGAAATACCTTGAAGTGCTCTCTAATCTCTTTGCAACCTACAGCATTTGGATCCAAAATCTTTACATTCAAATTTCCAAATTATACAGAAATAGTACCCGGATTCCAATTAACTAAGGCTATGGTTGTAATGAATCTATAAATTACTTTGCAAATTATTTTTTCATTTCAAGGAAAGATTTTCACTAGAAATAAGTCTTTATTTGCATAAATGACCGTTTGCTAAAGGATAACATTTTCTAATTCTTATTTTCTAAATCCACATTGTCTATGGATGTCTTTATTCATATAAATATCGGAGAGTTGCATATTTGTAAAATGATGGAAGCACGAATAAATTTTTTTGGAAGATACTAAAAATAACAGTTTAAAAGTCTCTAAAATTCATTCTAATTTAACTAATGTTTTTTTACTGTTAACTAATGTCTCTGGCTGTATGAATAAAATACATACAAATTCGCCCTATGAATCATAATAAAACTAACAATCTTTGTCTGTGCTTCTTATTATGTAAGCACAAAAATTGCAGTCACAATCCAGAGAACCAAAGATTCTTCCTACACAATTCAATATCCTCCTAAGAGAACATCCCAACAGAAATCCACATAATTTGCCTTAAAGAGAGAGCAATGTACTATAACAACACAAATAACAGACTGAATTTCACGGGTTAATCTGCACTTATCTACAATACAGCAAAATCCGATCATAATCACTTGACTCTAACCTCTGTTCCGCAGAAAATTATACATAATTTTCACAGAGCTAAACTAAATTTGAAGTATCTTGAAATTGAAAATCTTATAACGAGGAATTACCCTACCAAAAGACTGTTCTTCTATTAACTTCAAAATCCCAAAAACGGAAATCGGTGAAAAGGATAAGAAAGAACCTGAGCGAGTTTTGCCTTATCAGCTTCATTGTTCGGAGAAGTGGAGGCAGGAGTGACCGATGCAGATGCAACTGTGAACGAGCGCTTTGATCCTCTGCTCGTAAGAGCACCATAAACCGAAGAAGAAAATATATCAAGAGATTTGGAGCCACTTTTGGGAGAGACGAGAGAATTGCGATGGGAATAGAGTGAGTCGAACGAGAACGGTTGGCGCGTGAGCCTCTGACGGAGGTTTAGAGGTGAGAGTCCCGTCGCCGGAGAAACGCCGGAACTCGCCGCCGGCAGCAGTAGCGCTTGCATATTTTAAGTTCGGCGAAGAGGTGTTGGCTGAAAGTGGAATCTCTCGAGCTACGCAGCTGTACTGCAAGGTTTTTGGGCTTTGGTGGTCTGTTTCGCTTTTACTTGTCCACGAAATGTTCTCAGTAATTCTGAACCGTTAATCCTTGTGGGGCCCAGAGATCACCATGACCGACTGAACGATCAGGATTGAGCCATAGCCCTAGCCCAAATCAATATGGGCCAATAAATGTTTAAAGGCCTGGCCCATCAAAAAAGCCCACTAGTTCAAATATGGGTATATGGCTTATAGACTGTTACTCCAATTCATCAGTTGAATCCAGATATATATATATATATATATTTATATAAGTAGCACTGAAATGTTTAATTATATAACTCTATATTTAATATTACTCGAAGATGACAATAACTCTGGTATTAATTAATTAATTAGAGTAAATGATGTATACAATATCAATAATATAATAAAAATAATTACTATAAAAATACGTAAAGAAGTACAATCTTAACTCGAACTCACTATCTTGTATAAAAAAAAAACGTAATAATTATTAAATTAAATAGTAATTTGTTATATTCTTCATATTCAACATAGAGTCGGACGAAATTTTTTTTTTTTTTTCCTTACATATATAATGGAAGTAACATTATAAATAAAAATATAGAATATGAACCCGTGACTATAATGAAAAGCAAAATTTGGCTTCTTTTGTCAAATGAATACTAATACAAACGTTACGAGATTTACATGGCCCCACCAAAGAAATCATATATCTTTTTTTATTGAAAATAATATTTTAATATAAGTTTTTAACTTACTTTAAATATCTCGATTAAATAAATATAGTTATCACGTAATATCATAATTTAACTTTGATAATAAATTTTTATAAAATATTTAATTATGTACGAATAAAAAATCGTATCTATTTTGATGTTAACATTTAAAATATTTATAGTGTAATAACGAGAGATGATAAAAATTTATATATTTAAAATTCATAGTATGTCAAATGATAAATAGAATTTTAAGTTTAACATTCCAAATTACATTATAAATAAATGGTGGTTTTTGAGTTTTAACGCATAAATCAATTTACTCCGTAATAAAATTTTACTTGTGAAGCTAAAATATTAAGTTTTTAGAAATTTCACACGTATTTGTTATATTTTTTAAAAGATATTGAATATATAATACATCGTAGCAAAAATAATTTCATGTATTTTTTAAAAAAATAATAAGTTTCACAAATCAAAATTACAATAGTTAAATTTTATGTTACGGACATCAAGATCGTTTTTAAATTTTTTTAAAACTCATTCAAAATCGTTTAGATCTTGAATTGCCATTATCATCGTTAAATAAACTTTTCAGTAAAAATTTATAGATTTATCAGTATGCGATACATATATACAAATCGTAATACAATATAAATTAATTTTTAAATAACGATAACAAAAATGTATTAATTATTTAGTTAATTAATGATTAATGATTAAATAAATTTTAGAATAAAATAAGATTATATACAAATTATTATGAGATTTGATTAGGTTAATATGTAACGGTTCCGGAAATTTAAAAGAAAATACATATAATAATCTGAGTGCGGAAGCGAAATAAAAGATTAAGATTAACATCCCTTATACAATAATTTAAAAGTATTAAATAATATCACAGAATAAATTCTCTGAAAGAAATACGAGAAATGAAAAAAATAAAGGAAACTATAAAACATATAGCATCTACTCGCAGTTTTTTTGTGGATAGGGCTCGAGAACCAAGTCCTCCTTATCTAAAATTATTAAATAAGGAATGAGCTACACTATCCCAGTAAGGACATCACACTATATCACCGTCACATAAGCAAATGTTGGTAGAAAATCAAAACAACCAATTGAGCAGTGGATTTAAAACAATACATTTATTTAAAATAAAACTATTTATCATTTTTCTTACCATCGGAGAATTTATGGAAACAAATTACAGAAACAGTAATATCATACAGATCACAATTTTGTACATAATCAGTAACATAAAACATATTTAAATCCGTATTCATTAACAATAACTGATTATCACCGTTTCTCGTTTTCACCAGCCTACTAGTATCTACGGGGATCCATAGGGGTGTCCCCGCTACACGTGAACTATTTTCCTTAACAATCTTAATTTCACGGCCGTCCCCATAACCCGTCTGGTATGAGCACCAAATGACCAAGTCTCTATACCCCGTCTGGTATGAGACAACGTTCACAGTAGGATTTCTTACGAACCCGGTTCGTCAACCATCTCTTATGATATCTAGTGAGACTGTCATCTTATCCATTTATCATATCACACCCTATTCCTGTTTTTCCTTGGTATCCGTTACCAAATCAAACATAATCACATAAACAATAAATATGCACCCGGTAATGCAATCATATCTTAAATTCTAAAATCACACAGTGGCCAAATAATGCAGTAATACATGCATTTAAAACCATCAAATAGATAAATAAGATATCATCATGCTTTTACACTGTAAAATAATTCAACAGAAATCAACAGAGAACAATGTTCGATTTCGGGCTCTATTAGCAATTCGTAATTAATTATGTATATCTATCTAACTTGTACAAAAGACCATATTATTATTTATTCAAACTTCACATTTATGATATGAAATAGGGTGAGAGGTCCTTACTTGATTTGACGTCGAAAAGCTAAATGGTTACTGTGCCTATGGGCGGTCCCTAGGTTCCCTAAATTTTTATTCGGGAACTGAAATGTATTTACGATACCTACAAATATTCCAAATAACCCAAAAATCAGTCATAGAACTTACTCGGCCAATTTCAGAAATCCGGCACGGCGGCAATCCACCTTGGGTTGGTTGTTTTCTGCCGTTTTCGACCGAATTCAGTCAAACTTGCTTCGTTCCTCTGAGAAAACACACTTAGGACCCTCGGTGGGTATAAAAAACGTAGAAAATCGAAACTCACTGGCAATGGGGCTCTTCGGTGCGGCGGCTCCTCCGACTCACGTTGCGGTTGCGTGTTTTGCTCCGGTCAATCTGTAGAGGAGGAAACGGTGATCACAACGGTGAAAAAATCACATCAAACGGGAATCGGAAATGGCCTCATCGGAGGCGAAAACTGAAACACCTTACAGCGGCGCCGCTAAGCTTTGGTGACGTTTTTCGGCCAATTGGTCGGTTCTTTCACTCCGATTTGGTCATGGGTGGGTTTAAAATTGAATTTTGTATAATAAGAAAACTTTTTACCTCGTTTGGCGGTCAGAAATTGCTCCAATACAGCGGTCGGCTCCCCAGCGGCTGGGCTGTCTTCTCCAGCGATGGGCTCTGGCAGCTAGGATTAGGGTTTGGGTGCAGATGGGGTTATTTATACCCATCCGCTTTTGATCTAGGTCGTCCATCGCTTTTGATCTGGGTTGCCATCGCTTTTGATATGAACCGTCCGATCGCGATTAAATATAGAGTGAATCTGGGCCATTTATCATAATTCAATCTGGGCCGTCTGTGCACGTTTTCGATATGAATTGTCCGTGCGCGCGGGAACGGATCTCAGCCGTTCGATCGCGCACACGCGGATCGCCCACGTGGCTCCCCCCGCGTGGCCTCCCGCATCAGCGCCTCTGCCACCTGGCGCGCCCTGGTTGGTCGGGGCTGCTGACCGGGTATCTGACGTGGTGCATTTTTTCTAAATTGCACTTTGGTCCTTGTTTTCCAATTTCTTCTTCAAAAATACTCATATAACCCAAATTTTTATCCATTTTTTACCAAATTATTTTCAATTTCGCCCCCCATCTATTTTTTCCAATTTTTACACAAAATAAATTAAAAAATTTTACTTTTATTAATTTTAATTTAATTTTTTTTAAAATTTGTTTGGGGTCTTACATAATATGTATATATTGTGTGTACAAACAAACAAGGTTAGTTGTTGAGTGTTGATTGAATTAAAGAGTGGTTGTGGGATACCAAAACCATATGTTAATGTCTTCATATAACACACCCCCCTTGGTTTTATCAACTTTCTTAACAAAAGCCAATGGCCCGTGAAAATTGTCGGCTACATTTTCCTTTTTACTAGTGAGAAATTCCTTGTCCAAAGTGAATCGCCATTTTTATTCCATGTGACCAAATTTTGTCTTTGTATTTTAGCTTCCCCAAGTTAAGGTATATATATATATATATATATATATAAAGAAATACAAAATCTGGGTACCATATTTTCTACCCCCAGTAAATATCAGCAGCATCAAAGTCAAGAACTCCCTAAAAGGGAGCAAGCAAGATGGAGTAGGAGTTAATGGTGGGTGCTCTGCAAACTTGATGGGCGCCAACTCAATTGGGTGTCTTCTTCTTCCCCATTTGCAGATTCTTCTGCAACTTTCCCTATTTATAATTTCATGCATAGTGAGCCACAGAAACTCAGTCAACTCATTCACGCATTTCACTTTCTTTATTCCCCTTGTTTGTTTTTATTCAGAGGGTAAAAAAGAAAGGTGCTAGCTTTAACCCATCTCAGATCGGTTTGGTCACCAAAACAACCATAACTGCAGTTGGTCACCATCTCTGTCCTCCTCTCTCTCTCTCTCTCTCTAAATCATCCACTATGAATATGTAGCAGGATGGCGACTCAGTCTCGCTGAGTTAACTCGAGAAAACTATGAGTTTCGTTTACTTCTTTATCTTCCTTTTTCTTCTAGCTCCATCATTTTCTCTCAATAATGACGGTGTTCTTCTCCTTTCGTTTAAATATTCAATCCTCAGCGACCCATTATCCGTTCTCGAGACCTGGAATTACGACGACCAAACCCCATGTTCGTGGACTGGAATTACATGCACTGAGTTCAGCAACTGGGGAAGTGATACCCCTGAGATGTTCGGAGTCACGAGCGTCGTCCTTCCCGGGAACAAGCTCCTGGGTTCGATCCCAGTGGAGTTATTCAACATGACGCACCTTACCCACCTGGATCTTTCAAACAATTTCTTCAACGGAACTTTGCCGGATTCAATCTTCAACGCCGCTGAACTTCAGGTGCTGTCTCTCTCCAACAATGAGATCTCTGGCGAGTTGCCGGAGTCTGTCGCCGGCATGGTTAATCTTCGCGTCTTGAATCTCTCCGACAACGCCTTCGCGGGAAAGATACCCAAGGACTTGACGACGATGAAGAATTTAACCGTGGTTTCTTTGAGGAGTAACTATTTTTCCGGGAGTCTTCCCGGTGGTTTTGATTCTGTTCAAGTTCTCGATTTGTCGTCAAATCTGTTTAACGGGTCGCTTCCGGTGGATTTCGGAGGAAAAAGTTTAAATTACTTGAACGTGTCTTATAATAAGATTTCCGGTTCAATCGCGCCGGAATTTGCAGAGAAAATCCCGGAAGATGCCACCGTCGATCTCTCCTTCAATAATTTGACAGGACCCATTCCCGAGTCTCTTGCTCTGCTTAACCAGAAAACGGAGTCGTTTTCCGGCAACGCAGAACTCTGCGGGAAGCCGCTGAAGAATCTTTGCTCTATTCCTTCCACTCTCTCTACACCACCCAACGTTTCTACCACCATATCACCGGCGATCGCCGTCATACCAAAACCGATTCAGTCGACCCCGGAAACGAGCTCGCCGGGTCCACCGAGCAATA
Source organism: Carica papaya (assembly GCF_054855325.1). Lineage (NCBI taxonomy): Eukaryota > Viridiplantae > Streptophyta > Magnoliopsida > Brassicales > Caricaceae > Carica > Carica papaya. The sequence goes on from NC_142314.1 coordinate 1,637,469, forward strand.
CCCAGAATCAGACAACGAGCAGACTAAAAGCAGGAACCATAGCCGCCATCGCCGTCGCGGATTTAGCCGGAATAGCCATCCTTGCCATGATCATTCTTTACGCATACCAACTCAAGAAGCGCAGAGCTTTCAGAGACGACGAGAGCAAGAAGAAGAAAACAGACTACTCAGTCGGAAAATCAGTTAATGAATCGGGAACTTCATTAACGACGGAATCACCACCTCCGCAAGCAAAAGCATGTTCATTCTCATGCTTGACCATTAAAGACGGTGAGGAACCATCATCATCGGAGGCCAATAGCTCCGATAGCGACCGGGAAAACGAACAGAACAACGCTGTCGGAGTCAGTCGAGCGTTCGAGACGGCCGATAAGCATCGAGGTTTCCTAATGACTGTCGACGGGGAAACCCAGCTAGAGCTGGAGACTCTGTTTAAGGCTTCGGCGTATATACTCGGAGCCAGTGGCTCCAGCATTGTCTACAAGGCAGTCGTTGAAGATGGCAGGGCGTTCGCCGTCCGGCGAATCGGCGAGAGCTGTGTGGTTGACAGGTTAAAGGACTTCGAGAATCAAGTTAGAGCTATAGCTAAGCTGCGTCACCCAAATTTGGTTACAGTTCGTGGGTTTTACTGGGGAAATGATGAGAAACTTGTGATCTATGACTACGTCGTCAATGGCAGCCTCGCTAGCTCCAGTTACAGTAAGCTCCTTACTCCATATCTCTTTCCTATTTTCGCGCACGTTAGATTACAAATCCATCTTTTACTAAAGTACGCGCATTATATTTTTACTATGTTAGCAAATCTTTTACTTTTCTGCTAAAATACGCCGACCGTCTTCGTAGTCATCATCTTCGGGTACACGCTAGCAAGATAGACAGTATTAAGACTAAAATACGCTGAGAAGATACCGACCGTTAGATTCCTGTGGGTACTGCAACATAATGGATCTTATGGTTTAAGACCAATTTTATATTTGTGGCCACTCTCGAAAAACATATATATATATATGTGGCCCATAACATATGGGTGTGTTGTTTTAGAGATTCCTTAAAATATTGGGTCAATAAAAATATAATTTTACAATGCTTAATTATTAAATTAAAATAATATGACAAGAGTGGTGGTCCTGTAAATATATCGGCCTCAAAATCTGTATAAATACTTTGGTAAGTAATATTAACATTGTAATTCTTATATATATATATATACATTTAGTTGTAATATAAGAAATATTAATATTATATTTTATTATGAAAAACAGGAAGGTCAGCTGGCTCATCATCGTCCCCATGCAATCTCTCTCTCAAAGCCAGGTTAAAGATAGCCAAAGGAGTAGCCAGAGGACTAGCTTACATCCACGAAAAGAAACTTATCCATGGAAAAATCAAACCCAGCAACATTCTCTTAACCCACGACATGGAACCCAAAATAGCCGATCTCGGCCTCGACCGCCTCGTCTCCGCCGCCGCCGGTCCCAGTCTCGGCAGCCAAAGATCCACCTCGCAACCACAAGACCAACCCACCGCCGGCTCGAGCTCCTATAGCGGCGCACCCTTCTCCGCGAGTCCTTACCAGGCGCCGGAGTCGCAGAAGAATTTCAAGCCGAGCCCCAAGTGGGACGTGTACTCGTTCGGGATGGTCTTGCTGGAGCTCCTGACGGCGAGGGTGTTGTCGGAGAGGGAGCTGGGACAGTGGACCGCCGGATGGGTGGCGACGGAGGAGAAGAACCGGGTGCTGAGGCTAGCTGATGCGACGATCAGAGGAGAGGTCGGGGAGAGGGAGGAGGAGATGGTGGCGTGGTTTAAGTTAGGGTTTAGTTGTACGGCTTTCATGGCGCAGAAGAGACCGAGTATGAGAGAAGTGGTTCAGGTTATCGAGAAGACGAGTAGCGTTTCTTCTTCTTCTACGACGTCGTCTTTGTGTTTATGATGGGTATCGGGTCGGATCCTCCGTTAAGAGTGTTTTCCACTGTTGGATTAAAGCGGGTTGGCTTTGGCTTTTGTACGCGTGTTCGTCAGTTGGAATATATAATAATATTTTAGTTTATTATAAATTTAAATTTAATTATATAATCCATAATTTACAGTAAATTAAACATTATAATTAATTAAAAATTTAAATTATATTTTTAATGAAATTAAATAAATAATTTATCAACAAAGTTATTTGATATTATTTTTAATAAAGTTGTAATTTTAACACTGGTTGTTCATTTTTTTAAAATAAAATTTGTCTAATAAAATATTAGTCAAATGTTAAAAATAATAAAATTATTTAACTATAAAATTTTAAAATAATAAAGTATTGTATGATAAAACATTTTTATTTTAGAATAATCAAAGTTTAAAATAGAATTATTTATGTCATTTTTATTTTTTAAATTATAATTTTTTTTTATCAAACATTTATTATTATTATTATTTTAATTTTTAAATATTAATGTAAGCTTCTCCTTTTAACGCCCCACCATCCCATCCAAACGACAGCGTCCATCCCAAGCCCAAAACCCCCTTGCCATTTTGACTTACAGAAACCCCCTTTTCCCCGCCATGGAAACAGAAATTCCCCCTCAAAACCAGATCTCCACTCATCAACACAATGTCCACTCAAACAAGTCACTCATCTTCATCCTCTCCGGCCAAAGCAACATGGCCGGCCGCGGCGGCGTAACCAAGCACCACCATTGGGACGGGGTGGTCCCTCCCGAGTGCCTCCCCCACCCTTCCATCCGCCGTCTCAGCGCCAAGATCCATTGGGAGCCGGCTCACGAGCCACTCCATTCCGACATCGACACGAAGAAAACCTGCGGAATCGGACCTGGAATGGCTTTCGCTAACACGGTGAGGAACCTCGTGGGGCCGGATGTGGAGATCGGACTGGTTCCTTGCGCGGTCGGCGGCACGGCCATCAAGGAGTGGGCGCGTGGTGAGCACTTGTATGAGAACATGGTGAAGAGAGCTAGAGAAAGCGTGAAGGACGGTAGAGGTGAGATCACGGCGTTGCTGTGGTATCAAGGAGAGAGCGACACGTCGCACCTGCACGATGCCGAGGCGTACCAGGGGAAAATGGAGAAGCTGATACACGATGTCCGTCGTGATCTTTGCCTGCCTTCTCTCCCAATCATTCAGGTCCGTCCGATCAAATCCTCCTCTTCAATTTTATTTCACGAAACTATAAAATTAATCACTCACAAATCTCAAATCAAACAATAATTGATCCAGAAACAACTCGATTCGCATTCAAACAAATTTTAAATCAAACAGTAATTTATCCAGAAACAACTCGATTCGCATTCAAAACGTAATAATTCATTAAACAAGAAAACATATGATCCAATCGAAGCAGGTAGCATTGGCATCGGGAGATGAGAGGTACTTGGAGAAAGTAAGAGAAGCACAGAAAGCAATTAAAATAGGAAACGTAGAATGCGTAGATGCACGGGGATTGCAGCTTAAGGAAGATAAGCTTCATTTAACCACAGAGGCCCAGGTTCGGCTGGGCCGAATGTTAGCTCATGCATACCTTTCCTCTTTCCTTCACTCCGCCTACTAGTTTCCTAAATCAATTGCTTTACATTTTTGAATATTTCTATTTTTATTTCATTATAATTTTCTCCTGCGGAGCGTTGAATTATTAATGTACGTGTGAATTTATTCGAACAAATTGCTTTTATTTTTAAATTATAATTTTTTTTATTTAAAAATTAAGTTTAGTATAAGAAAAATATTTAATTTGAAAATTTATGTTTAATATTTAGGAAATGGGATAATATTTTAATATAAAATAATAATTTAATTTCCAATTAGATTAAGAGCTCACGTACCCCACTTTTAATGTAAATGAAAATGAAAAAACAAAACACGTTTCGTATTCTTCGTACTTTTCACCTACCAAAACAAACAAACAAACCGACCTGTGGATTTGGGTCCCACTTGTGGTTTTAGATTTGCTTCATACTCACCGTTTTGATATGATTGTATATTTAATTAAACTATTTATTTTATTTTTATATATAATAATTATTATTTTAATAATATTTTTAAAAATAATATTATAAATAATTATTTTTCAAAACTTTTAATTAATTAAAATAAATAGATATAAAATAGTGTTTAGTAGTGGAATCAATTAGACACTATTCGTTGAAAAAAGAACAAGATTCTGATTTCTACGCCTTTTTTCCTATTTGATAATTCTTAATACATTTAAAAAGAATATATATATATATATATATAGATATATCTAATTTTCAGTGATTTAAAAATAAATTTTAAGAAAGCTAAACAAATTCTGCCACCCACTTGCCCCATGGCCTTCTGAATGCTTCTTGCTTATAAAAAAAATTCAGTGGCCAAGAGAATTGTTAAAGTGAATGTTGTCAAATATTAAAAATTGCAAATTTCATTTAGACTTTAAACTATTGTTAACCTTGATTTTGTTCTTAATTAGGGAGTAAAATTATGAGTTGGGTAAGGTAGAGTGAATTATTTACGGTAGAAATTTTAATTTTTTTATATGTATAATTGAAATTATCGAAAACATTATTTATCTGTTAAAAAATATAAAAAAAATTTAGTTGTGACATATTGTTTGTTTTGTATAATTACATTATGACTTATTAGAATGAAATATAGTTTAATTACTATAATATTACAAACATATTAAAGAACTAAATCCTAAGCTTTATTCAATAAAACATTAATTACTGTTCATTATATATTTAAGAAGTTACGAGTTTTATGTTTTCAGTAAAATTTAAATTCGTAATTTTAAAATTAAACAAAAAGTAATATAAAATAATATTATTTTATATTTTTTAACAGATAAATAATGCTAAGCATAATTTTATTTTTAAGTATTTATTATCTAAATATTATGAATTCCATCGTGCGCAACAAAAATAGTCTAATATTTAGATTAAGAAAAATTAGAAAATGTCATTCACAAATATAAAATTTACAAAAAAAATAAAAAGATTTGCTTGATAGAAAAATGTACCGAGTTATAATATAAATACAGTTAATTGCTATATTTTAAAATATTTAATAAATATAATGCTAAATATTACTAATTTTTTGTACCCATAACAATTATAATTAATTTTACATGCAAAATTAATTTTAAAATCAAATTTCATTTGGAATTAAAATACTTTTTTTTTTTAACCATAAAATTAAACACTTTGTTTTACTCGGAAAATAGAAGAAACCATTTTAAAATAAACGGCAGGTCATTTTGTTCCATCACTCAGCAAACTAAGCCCACGGAATCGCCATAAACCACTCGCGTCCGAACAGGTACAGTCACGCGCTCTTTTTTTTTACACCTTCCCCAACTTCCGCATTTGATCCCACGCGCGTGTCAGGTCAAAATTGTGTTCAAATGACCCCCCCCCGCGTCAACTTGCAGCTGCACGCTCACGTAAACACGGACTATAAATATTAAACCCTTTCTCAGATCCCGCAAACTCTTCTCCTTTCCCAACTATTTCGGCGCATAGAAAATATCGGTACCGTCCGAAATGGCTACCATGCGCACCGCTCCGTCGACTCTTAAGGTAGTTCCGTCTCTCTCCTCCAAGCTACCTCTTCCCTCCGCCTTTTCCGTCGCCGCTTTTCCCGGTCGTGCTGGGTTGTCAAACCGGAGAATTGTCATCGTCGCCTCCGCTGCTGGCGCAAAGCCGACGGTGCTTGTGGCCGAGAAGCTTGGGGACGCCGGGCTGACGCTGCTCAAGGAGTTCGCGAATGTCGATTGCTCGTTCAACCTGACGCCTGAGGAGCTGTGCACGAAGATCTCGCTCTGCGACGCGCTGATCGTGCGTAGCGGGACGAAGGTGAACCGCGATGTGTTCGAGTCGTCCGGCGGGAGGCTCAGAGTTGTTGGAAGGGCCGGCGTTGGGATTGATAACGTGGATCTGGCGGCAGCTACGGAGTTTGGCTGCCTCGTCGTCAATGCTCCTACTGCAAATACGGTTGCCGCCGCGGAGCACGGGATCGCGCTCTTGGCCGCCATGGCCCGAAATGTTGCCCAAGCTGATGCCTCTGTTAAAGATGGTTAGTGGTCGCGGTTAGTTTTGTTGTTTTCTTCATTATTGGTCGTTTACTCTGATTCATATGCGGAGATGCATGACAAAGTATCGTCTGTGTTACACTGATTCCGGACTTTTGTTGAATAGATTGTTAGCGTTCGTTTTAAGATTTGGACATTTACGTTACAGCCATTTACTGGATCTGATAAAAAAAATATGGAAACTTAATCCCCACATTTATCTTCAGATGAAAAGCCAATCATTTTTGTTTTCTTTTTCGGCTTTTTTCTTTTATTTATGTCTGCGAAGAAATTTTGTTGGAAAAGTGATTTTGTGGATATTACTTCTAGAAAACAGGGACTTGGCATGTCTGGCCTGTCTAGTTGAAGACTTGTAGTAGCTTTTCGAGATCTCTCTGGATTGATTCCTGGAATTTTGGGGGAGTGATGGAGAAGGAATCTTCGAGACATTTTTCTTGAATTCATATCAGATCTCTTAAGTGAACGCCGGAGGCTTTTAGGGTTTATGAGGGGTTTTTTGATGGTATGCTTTATCATGGTTCAGGTGGCTGATTCTGTTTTAATTATTTTTGTTGAAGGAGCTGGAGTATTTAGTTTAATTGCTGTGTTCCTTAGTATAGCTAACTCAAATAATTAATGTTACAATCATTGATATATTATATTATTGCCCTGCTAGAGAAGATTGCATCATTGTACGCAACTTATTCATGTTCTTTTTCTTTTTCAGATGCTTCACTATGTATCTGTAATATTTCATAAAGAGCCTGCCATTTAACTTGCTTGTGCACTACTTTGTTTATGATACAGGAAAGTGGCAGAGAAATAAGTATGTGGGTGTATCTCTTGTTGGGAAAACACTTGCTGTGTTGGGTTTTGGGAAGGTTGGATCAGAGGTTGCTCGACGGGCCAAAGGCCTTGGTATGCATGTGATTGCACATGATCCATATGCCCCTGCAGATCGTGCACGCGCAATAGGTGTGGAGCTTGTGAGCTTTGAGGAAGCAATAGCAACTGCGGATTTCATCTCTTTGCACATGCCTCTTACTCCTACCACATCAAAGATGCTCAATGATGAAACTTTTGCAAAGATGAAGAAAGGAGTTCGCATTGTCAATGTTGCTCGTGGAGGAGTGATAGATGAGGAAGCTTTAGTCAGGGCACTTGATTCTGGTATTGTTGCTCAGGCTGCACTTGATGTTTTCACTGAGGAGCCACCGCAAAAGGACAGCAAGTTGGTGCAACATGAGAGGGTGATAGTGACACCGCATCTTGGTGCCAGTACAATGGAGGCTCAGGTCTGTTAATATGATCCATAAAAATTGGCATCTGGCTTCATGTCATTTTCCCTGACCATACTTAGTAATGAACTCGTGTTTGCTATTCAGGAAGGAGTAGCAATTGAAATTGCTGAAGCTGTTGTTGGAGCCTTGAAAGGCGAGCTTGCTGCTACTGCAGTCAACGCACCAATGGTTCCTGCTGAGGTATAACTTGAAATTAGGTCTTGAATATGAGTGGGATCTGTTGAATGGTGCCTTTTGTTATTTTTAGGATGCTCGAGGGTGTTAGAAGAGGGGAGATTTTTTTCTTGGAGATTGTATATTTAATGCTGTAATTTTTTTTTTGCAGGTTCTAACAGAGCTAAAGCCATTTGTGGTGCTTGCTGAGAAACTTGGTAGACTGGCTGTCCAATTAGTAGCCGGAGGAAGTGGTGTGAAAAGTGTGAAGGTGACCTATGCTTCTTCTAGAGCTCCTGATGATCTTGACACGAGGCTGCTCAGGGCCATGATCACCAAGGGTCTGATTGAGCCTATATCCAGTGTGTTTGTGAACCTGGTTAATGCTGATTTCACTGCTAAACAGAGAGGGCTTAGGATTTCAGAAGAGCGTGTCATTTTAGATGGGTCTCCTGAGAGTCCACTTGAGTTCATCCAGGTTCAGATTGCTAATGTAGAATCGAAGTTTGCTAGTGCCATATCGGAGACCGGGGAGATTAAAGTCGAGGGACGAGTGAAGGATGGAGTACCTCATTTGACAAAGGTAGGATCTTTTGAGGTGGATGTGAGCTTGGAAGGTAGCATCATCCTCTGCAGACAGGTCGATCAGCCGGGCATGATCGGCAAAGTGGGGAGCATTTTGGGTGAGGAAAATGTCAATGTCAGCTTCATGAGTGTCGGAAGGATTGCTCCGAGGAAGCAAGCCGTGATGGCAATAGGAGTGGATGAGCAACCCAGGAATGAAACTTTGAAGAGGATTGGCGACATTCCGGCAATAGAAGAGTTTGTCTTCCTCAAGTTATAGTTTGAGGGTCTCCGACTTTGTTTCCCTTCTCTGCCCATTTCAATTGGGATTGTTACAATTTACTCCCTTGTAGCACTCAGTTTTGGTAAAATTTCATTCTTGAGTTGTTCTGTTGTAGCCCTAGTTGTGGTAGGTAGAGGGAATAATTCAGCTTTCCTATGAAGGGTGTTTCTCAAGGGTGTCTCCCTTATTGGGTTATCTATATATTATATGTACTGAAATATCCTATTTTACTTGCAGCTCTCTGTGCTTTATGAATGTGAATTACCAATGTAAACTCATGGTTAGTTGTGTTAACCTATAAATAATAAATGCATTATATCCTGTTTTTAACTTTGAAATTTTACAATAATTAGCTACAATCAATTATTGCCAAACAGTAGAATATTCTTATTGTAAAGCTGGTAGATTCAAACTTTACACCCACTTCCATCTCAAAGCATAAAAGAATTAAAAACTTAAACAAATGGCTAGGGTTTGAATATTGAATTTTGCTTCCCTTCAAGTAAATTCATCATAAAATTGTGAAAAAGACATGCTTTAATCTACCCTTTTCTAATCCAGTAAATTCACAAATTGTTTGCTGTTTATATCATCTATCAAAAATTTTCTGGTAAAGGAAAGATTTGACAGCCCAAGGTAAAATCAACCTAAATTTATTATTGGGTCTAAGAATTGTTATCCTCTCTCTTCATTTTAACTTCTATTTTCTCAAGAAGAAGCAAATGTATACACGATCTCTATTGTCTTTTGCCTTTCACATTCTCCACAAATAGCTGGAAATATGCAAAATGGGAAAACAAGGCTTGACCACTGAGATTTACGAACCAGAAAGGAATGGAACTTGAGCTACAGTTGTTGGTAGTGCAAAGTGGAGGTTATGAACTGCTAGGTAGGCAGCAATACCAGCAGCATAACCAGCAAAAGCGAAGCCACTCACCTGCAAGTCGGACATAGGAAATCGACTTGTAAGACAGCAAAGTAATAGGTATTTTCATTTGGAAGTGTGTTATCGATGGCAGACTTACCTTCCGCAGATACCAAAAGAAGTCTACTTTCTCCATTCCCATAAAAGCAACTCCAGCTGCAGAGCCAATAACTAACATGGAGCCACCGGTGCCAGCACAATATGCAATCAATTGCCAAAATTCAGAATCTTGAGGAAAAGAGGTGAGATCATACATGCCCATTGTTGCTGCAACCAATGGAACATTGTCTATAATTGCTGATACAACCCCCACAGCACTTGCAATTAGTTCCGTGTTGGGAATATGAGCATCGAGATAATTTGCTAATTCCCGGAGAATCCCTGCTGCCTCCAGACTAGAAAACAAGGATTTGAGTATGTCAAAATGGGAAGGATATGACAATGACTTCACTCCTGAACTACAATTTATATCAAACTTTAAAGAGTTATGCAGAAGTTTCAAATAGAATTCCAGAATCCGTTCAATTTGAAATGGGAATCAACAAGGGCAACTTATTTTCTTCGACCTACTGAGTAGTGATGAGGTTTGGAAGGAGAAGGTTAATAGGTTAATAATTGCTCACCATATTGAACAGAAGTGTTTGCCCTAGATTATCACAGCAAATAAGAACTTCTATGTATTTAGACAAGTGTCTATATGGGGAACTTAAAAGAGAGAGACTAGGTCTTTACTACTCTGGGATTGAGAACAATGATCATATTCATTAAATAATGGATGAAATTTTAAAGACAAAAAACCCAATCTTTTTACTTCGGAAAGATGGGTAAGAAAAAGGCCAGTCTTAATAAGCCTTTCACCATGCAGACTTGATAACTGTAGGAATAAAATAGAACCAAGAAGGTTCTTTTGACATAGCAAAAATGAAATTAAAATTTGAAGGTCTCAAGTCTGTACCTGCTGACAGACAACAAGATTCCGAGGAAGAACAGAGCTCCTTGAGTGTCAATCCGAGATAAAGCCTGTGGTACTTTCAACTTTTGCCTTTCTGATTCACCATAATGGATAGCATCTGTCAGAATCCAAAGTACACCGAGTCCTAGCAGCATGCCCATGTAAGGAGGCAATCCAGTGAGGGCCTTGAACACCGGAACAAAAATCAGTGCTCCAATACCCACAGAGAAGACAAGCTGTCCTCGAGGTGCCATCTGTTCAGATGCCAAAACATCGCCAGAGTCCTGTCCCTTGCCATTGACTTCACTGAATGAGGGCAGAGAAACTTGCATCATTTTATCCATAATCCAGAAAACTAAACATAACTTTCAAAATTCAAATTCCGTGACTCTCTGATAATGCAAGGGTACCTAGTCAAGGACATAAGAGCCAGTGGGACAGCAAGAGAAACAGCAGATGGTACAATCAAGTCCTGTAAGAAAGAAAACTCTCAGGTATTGGAACTCTTTCCTTGATTTCAGTACAGTGCAAAAACTTTCTCCAATAAGTTTTAACATAAAATATAATCCTTGTCAATGTGAATTCTGTCCTACCTATGGGGTCTAACCGTCCAGATAACCAAGCCAAAAATAGAGAAGGATATAAAGAATTTGAAATCAGCACAATGGAATTCGAATCCCAAGCCCTATTCACTTATTTCCACTAGATACCCATGTTCATCACATTACCCTTGGAATCCAACAGTATATTTAGACATAATTAAGAGCACTGACACATTTCTTACCAACAGTAGAACTATTACCTTGATCTGTTGGCCAATTTTGTATGCACAATTATAAAAATGCACAAGGGAATCTCCTCCACATATATATATATTTGTATATCAGTTACAAATATGTATCAGCAAGTGCTGAAACAGTAAATCTGATATATCACACGGTCATTATGAAGAAATTACCTTCATTGTTGGCAAAGTGGATATCTGGCCATGAATCCATAACATAGTGGTGGTGACATCACCAATCGGAGTCCATGCACCACCAGCATTTGCTGCAATCACAACTACAGCTCCTAAAATCCTGCAAAGAATCCAAATATATAACTAAGAGTTACTGAGATTATCCAATTATTCTTACTTTTTTAAAGGGAAAAAAATCTTTCTTTTTTGGAGAATAAAATTAGAAGATACAGATTCAAACACTATCTGAAAAGAATCTTCAGGTGTACTATGTCCAACCATATCATACATGCCACAAATCACTACATAACTATGACAAGGGGAAGAATTCAGTGAAAGAGAGGACGCCAAATTGGTAAAAACTCCAGCCACATGATTGGTCAGTTTTAATGAAGGAATCTGCTGTAGACTCTGTTGTATGTCCTAATTGCTTCCTGTTTTGATAGACTTACCTATAAAATTCAAATTGCCTGGAAAAGAAGCCTAACTTTCTACATCATCATGGTAATGATCAACTTTGCTTCAGATAGACATATTGTTGACAACGTTGAAAGATGAACTCTTCGTATGACCTTAGGAACTTCTATACATGATAACAGATTTAGGAAGATACTCAATCATAAGGGAAATATGCCAACGTGCAAAGACATACTTGCGGTATTCTGATGGAGGAACTAGCTTCCTCAGTAAAGAAACCATGACGATTGTAGAAGTCAAGTTGTCCAGTACTGAACTGAGGAAGAAAGTTATAAAGCCAACCTGCAATTCTAAAATCAAGTCAAACAAAGTTGATAATATTCTAATAGGACAGGTGGTACAACACACAAGACACACAAAATCAAATCAATAAACTATCTAGAAACCAAAAATCTTAACCACAATGAAAGTATATAGAGTTCTCCACGTCTTCTGTAATTTTTTAGTTCATATTGGCTTTAAATAAAGAAAAACAAACAAGATCAGTCAAACATCATATTTGATTCACCAGAGGAGGACAAAAGAAGAAAAAAGAAAAAAACCAGGATGGGGCATTCAGAGCCTAAAAAAATTCTTTTGCCAAATGCCTGGCTACAACTTAACTTACAACTATGTCCAACATAAACAAGAGTTTAGAAAAAAGGTTTTCCTTCTTCCTAAAAATTTATTCCTGAACCAACTGCTCTCAGTCTACCCAGATTGGGATCCATTTAACATAACATTTAGTCAACGTTTAACAGAAAAAACTTCTTATTCAGGAAAGAAACATTAGACAGATAAAAGATTATTTCAGATCTTTTCCTTTTTTGTCAATAATACATATTATCTATTTAAGACAGAGCACATAAGATTGCCTTCTTCATTGTGTTTACTGTCAAGAATGCATATAATCTATTTAAGAGAGGACATATTTTATTCTGTTTGATCTTAATCCAGCCGCAATTTTTGATAGATCGAACAGCTGAATGAAGGGATTTGTCCATATGAATTTGATGGCAGAAACAGAGAACTAACCACCCATAATAGAGTCCTTGGTTTTCGAGTGGTTATATTGTCTGTAACCAGCTTAAACCCTTGATGGGCATCAACAATCTCAACAATAGTCATTGCACCAAGCAAGAAAAAAACTATTTCACTAACTTCTGCAGATGCATGTGTCAACTCCGAAACAGCAATATCAGTTGAAGGAGCCTGCAAAAATCAAACAGAATCATCCTTCAGATAAATAAATCTGCATTCCACAAGTGTAGATCTGGAAGCACTTCAACAGAAGTAGATGTAACAGCAGTTGATCAAAGTGGGAGAGAGACTTAAAATCATGATTTTACAGGCTGAAATCTCATACAAATGAGCAGGATCACTATCAATCTCCAGTAGTAATGCCACACAACATATTTAATTATGATGCTGCTTATGATTGACACCTGCTAACAAGAAGGCCAGATCCCCATAACAGAATCACTCCTGATAGCAAAATTTTTCTTCTTTCTGCCCATCCCCTCCCAAAAAAACAGACGTAGGGTTGCAAAAACTAACGGTCTCAATACCAAAATGAAGAAAGAAAATAAACAAGAAGCATAATATCATATCAAAGAACCATTCTTCTTTCTTACCCCAATGCTTCGCACTACCCACAAGCTTACAGCCATCAATAATCCTACTCCACTTTTATTGAAGGCTAGAGACTCTTCAAAGATGATTCCTGCATACCCTATTCCAAACAATAATGCCATGGCAAGATCCTGCAAACATGAGGTTTTAGTCAAATCAATAGGTTGTTATACATTTGATGATGTGAATGAACTTTTCCTCCTCCAAGACATGGAGTCCTGAAATAGAAAGAAGTGAGAAACATGATAAATAAAACCTGATTGGCAGCAACCCAGGAATGGTTAATTGCCACTGTCCCTGTAGCAGCAGCCGCAAAAATAGCTATAGCTTTCACTAAATCAGTCTTTGGCTGGTAATTGGCTTCAAAATCGCTTGAGCTCGTTTCATCAACTGAACATAAAGGATCACATGATCCAGATGATGATGTCAACTCCTGTTAATAGACTAAAGGTCAATAAAAAATGTAATCAATTAGATGAAATTGCCTGATTATTCTCTTAAATTAGAGTCATGGCAGTTAATTATCATCCCTTCAGTGCTTTGAAGAATTGTTTCTGCTTGCTAATTGCAATTAATGACCGACAAGAAGAAGCACACACACACACACATGTATATATATATAAAGGAAAAGAAAAAGTCATTTCCAATGAGAAAATCCATTCTGGTACATCATAATCCATAAATGAACTCAATTATCTGCAGAAACTGTTCCATACAATCCAAAAAGTAAGACACAAAAACCCTAAAGTTCTGATTCCACCAAATATAGGTACACAATTAATCACCAACCAATAATGCAAATAATCCCCCAAACATAAAATTTTCAAAGATAACAAGATTAAGGAGGATCCAAAGCTTATACATTCAGAAACAGCAACCCATAATCAAATTCAAATTTCACATTTTCATGAAGATGGAATAGGGGTACTCCTAAAAATCGAAACTTCACAATTTTCTTTCAGGAAAAGTTCTGGGAAAAAAATAGAGTTCTTCAGTCTCATGCATATAAAATATACTCGGAGATAAATTAACGAAAGTAGCAAAAGAAACAGAGAGTGTTCTTCCGAATTGAAAGTTGCAAAGAAGATAATAATAAAAATTTCAACCTGGAGTTGCTTCTCATTGGTCGATTGACGAGATGGAAGAGGAGAAGAAGAGCCTTTTGCCTCGTTCTCAGCTCTAGCAAGAATCCCATGTCGGAGCAACCTTGGCCCTCTGATTTTACACAGAGACGACCTCGAGCTAGGGAAGGATTGGATAGAGGGTAAGGAAACTGGAGGTGGGTAGGAAAATGCCCGTCTCCTCGGCTCGCGGGAAGAAGACAGGTGAGACCCAATTGATAAGGCCGCCATTGGAGAAGTGAGGCAGATGGAACGAGATAGTTTGTCGATAAACTGGGCAGGTATGTAAGGTTGAAGAAGGAGCAGAGAAGGGAGTATGTAATACACTCTGTTATTTGTGCTTAGCCGGTGTAATTCGTGGTTCCAAGTTGCATGGAGAAAAGGATTGAAGAGATGGAAATTGCCATTTACAGAGTCCAAAGTGGTGGAGAAGCAAATGGAGATTGGGAAAAGTTAGCACCTTTTGGGATTTTCTTCTTCAAACTCTGTTCTTCTAATCTTGATAAATTTTTTTTTTTTTTTTAATACTAATAACATTTTAATTTTTTTTAAATATATATATATATATTATTCATATATAAAACTAAGAACAGCCAAGATAATAATTAATATATATTATTATATTAATAAAATTTTTCACAATACATGAAAACTTAATTGTATTTTTTAATTACCATTTGACTATAATTTTAAGTCTATTATTTATTCTCACATTTTTATTTTATTATTTTTTATGCCTTTAATTTTTTTAGTAAATATAAATAAATTGTAACACCCCAACCTTTTTCTTTTCTTTTATTATTATTATTATTATTTTATTTTAATTTTTTAAAATTATTATATGAAAATAATAATTTATTATGTAATAATATATGGTTTGAATTTAATTTAATTTATTTAAATAATAATAAGTGGTAAAATTATTTAGGAATTTAATTGAAAATAATTTTGAAAAAAATGGTGAAAATTTATATTCTTGGAATATTTTTGAAAGGAAAATTAAAAATTGGGGGTCAAAACACAATTTAGAAAAATTGTGCCATGGCAGCAGCCCCAGCCAACCAGGACACGCTGCGTGGCAGAGACGCTAACGCGGGAGGCCACGCGGAAGGGAGCTACGTGGGCGATCTACGTGCACGCGATCGAACAGCTGAGATCCGTTCCCGAGCGCACGGACGGTCCAGATAAAAAACGCGCATGGATGGCCCAGATTGCACGTGTACGGACGGCTCAGATTGAATCGCGCACGGACGGCGCAGATCGTATTGCGATGAACGGCCCAGATTCATTTCCTATTTAATCGCGATTGGACGACCCATATTGAATTGCAATGGACGGCTCAGATTAAAAGCGGATGGTTATAAATAATCTCATCCGGACCCAAACCCTAACCCTAGCCGCCAGAGCCCCTCGCCGGAGAAGACAGCCCAGCCGCCGGGGAGCCAGCCACCGCCACTCGCTGCCGCACCGGAGCAATTTTCTGGTCGCCAAATGAGGTAAAAATTCTCCTATTGGCTCAGAATTCGATGCTGAACCCACCTATAGCCAAATCGGAGCAAAAACACTGGCCAATTAGCCGAAAAATGCCGCCGCTAGTTTTCTCGATTTTTACCTCCGATGAGGCTCTTCCTGATTCTCATTCGATGTAATTTTTTCACCATTGTGACCACCGTTCCCTCCTCTACAGGTTGACCGGAGTAAAACACTAAATCGCGACTCGAGCCAAAGTAGCCGCCGCACCGGAGAGCCCCGCCGCCGGTAAGTTTCGATTTTCGGTATTTTTTTCGGCCCACCGAGGGCTTTAGGGGTGTTTTCTCACAGGAACCAATATAAGTTTGGCTGAATTCGGCTAAAAACGGCCGAAAACAACCAACCTAAGGCGGATCGCCACCGCTCGCAGCGGCACCGTTGCCGGAGCACGGCGGAGCCGCCGTGCCAGAATTCTGAAATTGGTTGAATAGGCCTTGGGTCTGATTTTTGAGTTATTTGGGACATGTATAGGTACCGTAAGCGCGTTTTAATTTCCGGAAAAAAGATTTAGGGAATCTAGGGACTGCCCGCAGGAGCAGTGAAATTTCAATTTTCGACGTCGAATTAAGTAAAGACCCCTCACTGTATTTCCTATCAAGGGATTAAAGTTTAATAAATGATAAAACTGTATTTGTATAAATTAAATAGATATGCATAATTTATTACGATTACTAATTGAGCCCGAACCGGACATATTTCTATGTCAGTTCCTGTTTGATTTATTTTACAGTTTAAATGCAGTATAATATCTGATTTAATTATTATATGGTTTTTAAATGCATGACTTTGTGAATCTAATGATATGTTTGTCTTGTTGGATGCTCGTTGATTGCTTTAGTATTCATGTTTATGTGGGAAACAGGAAACTAAAAAAAAAATAGGAAAGAGGTGTGAATTGATGAATGGATAAGTTGACAGTCTCACTAGATATCTTAGGAGATGGTGGACGGACCGGGTCCATAGGGAATCCTACTGGGAACGTTGTCTCATACCGGATAGGGTATTAAGGCTTTAAATATTTTGACACTTATATCGGACGGGGTATGGGGACGGCCCGCTTCACCCTCATACTGGACGGCGTATTGAGGTTTATTGTTTGGCGTCCATACAAGACGAGGTATAGGAATAACCCTGAAAATTAAGTTTGTTAAGGGAAGGGTTCACGTGTAGCGGGGACCCCTATGAATCCCCATGGATACTAGTAGGCTGATGAAAAGGGGGCAACTATTGTTTGATGAGTGAAATATAAAAGTATGACATGTGCTATGTTACAGATTATATATGAATTCATTATATCTATGATGTTGTTGTTTCTATAAGTTGTTTTTATAAATCACACTGAGGTAAGTGGACGGTAAATGGTTTGATTATTGATAAATGAATCTATTCAAATTTTGTGCTCAATTAGTTGTTTTTGGTTTTCTATCAGCCTTTACTTCTGTGATAGTGATATAGTGTGATGTCTTTATTGGCCTAGTGTAGCTCATTCCTTACTTAACCATTTCAGATCAGGAGGACTTGGTTCCTGAGCTCGATCCACGAGAAGATGGCGAATAGATACCTAGATGTTTATTAGTTTCTTTATAGTCTTTCGTTTCTAGTATTTCATTTAGATAACTTATTTTTTAATATTATTAGTACGTTTAAGTTAATGTGTAAGGGATATTAATCAAAACCTTTTATTTCGCTTTCACACTCATATTCTTTATATACATTTTCTTTTAAATTTGCGGGGTCATTACATAAATTGAATTTTTATCTCATTTTAACTAATTCACTATAATTAAATTTAACTTAATTCTTATAATAATAAATTAAGTTATCAATATTATTGAATCAAATATTATAAATCAATCACTATTAATTTATATTATAGTCGCATATATGACAAGATTTGTATCATAAATAAAGTTTAAATTCGTAATCTTCGTACGAAATATACAAATTTTAACAACTAACTCATTGTCTCGACGATTCTTACTTTAGTTAATAAATTAATTTTTAAATTTTGTAATTTTTATATTTTCTTAATAAATTAACAAAGCTTTTAAATAGTTAGGAGAATATAATTTTATTATATATATTTTTTGAAAATTATATGAAAATATTAAAATAATTATAACATCATAAATCAAAGAAATGACGAATAAGACTATATTAAAATTGAAGTAAAATTTAATTTATTTAATTCAATATATGTATATAATTATTGTGCAACCTTTTAAATATCCTTAAATTCATTGCAATTTATTCTTTATTACATAAAATAAAAACAATATTTATTTATTTTATTTTATTTTATTTTTTTAACGCATAATTATATATTATTTTATTAATTTTTATCATTTGATGTTTATTAAAAAAAATTAATCTGAAATTGCTGTGGATAATAATATGACAGCCCCGGATTCACAAAGAGTCACCGCTACAGTCCCAGATAAGGACACGTGTCCGTCTGGGAGACATACGTAGTCTCCCTCCCTGCTCACCAACCCAGGTGATTTTATCATTCACGTCATCAGAGAAGATATGATAAACTCAAACATTGTGAGGTGGTGTTGCGCCATTTCCAACAGCTCCCAACCAAACATGGCCTTGGCTAGTGTCTCCGCCTCCCTCGCCTTCTCCGTTCATGGTACTCTCTCTTATATCTATACGTGTATGTATATAGATAGACACATGTATATACACATAATCAGAGACATACTTTTATACTGACATGGATATATATATATATATATATATGGGAATTCTAACTTCTGTTTTGCAGATAATCACGTTATCAACCCAGGAAGAACCCTAGCCACTTCTAGAACATCAGCTCGAAATTTTGCTCTTAGTGGAACTACGTTTGCTTCTGGTTCTCCTCTGTGTAAGGAATTTGCTCTCTGTATTTGGATTAAGTTTGTCTTCCTCGCATGTTGGATTAAATTTGAGTTAGAAGTAAAGAAAATGGCATAAAATTTGTGGGTAAATGTGCGAAAATTGTTGATTATCTGCTACACTTAAGAACTTGCTCTATTCTGTGTAAGGAACTTGCTTTAAAAATCGCATCCAAATTGACTAGGGAATTCCAGGTGAAATAACAATGCATTAGGAATTCCATAAATTTCATAAGTTTTGATGAAATTTGGAATCTATTGTTTTAGTTTCAAATAGAATATCGTAGAAGTTAATTTTTGGATATTCATCTTCTTCCAATTGAATTGAGCTAAGTGTGGACTTCCAGATGAATTTCACAGAAACTTTTTTTTTTTTTTTTTTTTTTTTTTTTTTTCATATATAGCCTAAAGTTGTGTTTAGAAATGAAAAAAATGGCATATAAATTATGGGAATGTTGTGAAAATTTCTGTTGCTTTGGAACTTGCTCTTTTTCTTTGTAAGGGACATGCTCTCTCTCTCTCTCTCTCTCTCTCTCTCTCTCTCTCTATATATATATATATATATATGTGGGTTCAATTCATTTTTCTTGAATGTTGACGTGAATTGTGTAGAAGGTAAGAAAATAGAATAAAAATTTTGTGGGTGTGATGTAAAAATTTTTGTTGCCTCTTGCTGTATTCAAGAAATTTCCTCTCTGCATCCGGATTCAATTAATTTTTCTGAAATGTTTGATTAAGACGCTGCGGACGTAAAGAAAATGGCATAAAGATTTTGTCTTTTGTTGCATTTTTAAAGATTGAACGTGAAAATTTTTTTGGGTGAGATCTAAATTCTTGCTTCTAATGCCCAGTGATATGGAGAACTTCTGTTCACCAGCGAAAACCCACCTACAAAGCAGCAAGATCAGTTTCAGTCAGATGTGAGCAAAGTACGCAGGAGAGCAACAGCTTGGATGTGTGGCTGGGTCGGTTTGCCATGGTTGGCTTTGCAGCGGCTATTACTGTTGAAATAGCCACCGGCAAGGGACTTCTTGAGGTATCTTCATGCTGCAGTTCGTGACACTTGTCAATTTTTAACTATGAAAAGGCTAATTTAATTTTGTTCCAGTCATGGTTTTATGTGCCCATCTTTTTCAATCTGCTGGCTGTGTCTACACATAATTGTAAACCTAACATGTAAAGATCCAATACTAATTTAGTTATACAGGCTAACGCGTTAAATACATAGAAAATAAAATAGTTGATCATGCATAGTGTGTTTTTTTATAGTTAGTTTCACGAGTTTCTAAAACAGCTGTTTTAGTCATTTTATTAGTATACTATTACCAAAATGTGTACATAATCTAACTCTCTCTTCTTTTTGAAATACACATACTCTAACTATCTCTATCGGTGAAAGGATAATATGGCCACATGCTACTAAAGTTTAGCAGAATTGAACAAAAATTTTGTCAAAGTAGAAAACTGAATTGTAATTATGTTAAGATCTTGTTTCCATACCCGAGAATTTAATTGAAATAACAAATGGCTTCCAGCCGATGTCTTATAAAAGCCATTTTTTCGGTTTTTGCAGAATTTTGGGCTGACAACTCCTCTGCCAACAGTGGCGCTGGCAGTCACAGCATTGGTTGGTGTCCTGACTGCAGTATTTATCTTCCAGTCTGCCTCTGAGAATTAGTCAAACACTTCATGTTGCTATACTCAAGTTTGTAACTGAATATTCATATTGTCAGTTTTTTGTTCATTACTTGTCTTTTCTTGGTGCCTCTTCAATTTCTGAAAATGTCAACAGCTAAGCCATAAGTTGGCAGTGTATAAGTTGTGTAAACTCTAGTTGAAGTTAGTCTCTTTGTTGTTTTTGTAGCCAGAGTATCATCAGTGTTGTACTTCTCATCTAACTTTTCAAAAAAACATTTAATCTGATTATTTTGTGATTGATACTGCAAAAATCTCAGGTGACTTGGTGTTTCTTCAACAGTATATACCATTTTGCTTCGATGGATGTCAAGAGTTCTTCGTAATCTGGATCTTCTTTATGATAAGAATGAGTACTTTTATTTGTATCTCGATGGGTTGAGGTGATGCTCCCAGAGGACTAGGTGTTAACGCAGTAGTTATGATGCAGTATGTTATTTGTAGTGGGTGTATAACTTCTATGATTATGTCTAAAAGAATTTGTTAAGCTGGTTGCTTCTTTCTACTTTTTTGTTAAAAGGATTTGGTATATAATTATTTCATTCTGTTACATCTAAAATAAAGATATGTTAATTGCAAATTTTGCAAGTCAGACACCCTTATCCCTATAAGGAACATCCTGATCAGTGCTTAAATAAGGCATCAATACTGGTTTAGGCATATGCATAGACAGGTCAAGAGTCTAGCTTTAATAAGATTTAAATAGATACCGTTAATGGCTTTCGGTGCAAACCAACAAGCAGAATCTTGGTGATCCTCCACTAAGTTTATGTCAGATTTGAAGTTAGAAGCTACCAGAGAACAATTCAACATCATTCTTTACTTTCCCTGGAATCTATTCTCCTCTCTGCCTTTTTCATCCCAACAGCTCACTAACTTCAAACACAAGATATCTCCATTACAAACTTCATTTTATCTGAGATTTTTCTCTGTTCCTAGTTGTACATTTTCTCGTATTCTTTAACTGGTTTTCGTTGCAGAACTTCTTGGATTTCGATATCAAACCGGTTTGGTTAGCTCTCCTGTTCTTCTCCTCTGTTTCATTTTGAAGAATAAATTGCAGGCAATATGGGTGCATCTGTATCTAGACTTCCAAAGAGGTTACTTTCCAAGTGCAGAATAAGGATTTTGATGGTCGGTCTTGATTTCTCTGGAAAGACAACTGTCCTCTACAAGTTAAAGCTGGGAGACACAGTCACAACTGTGCCTACAATCGGTATCTATCTTTGAACTTATTACTTTGCCTTCTTGGTCTGGATTTTACTTTTTATGTATTTCATTTGAAATTCTATGTTGAAAATGTATTTTATGTGCTAATGTTTTTGCTTGTTAGGAAATTAGTTGACGAATAGTACTTACATAGAACCTCTTGCAATTTAAAGTAATGACCTGTGAGATAGCTGAGTTGATTCCTGCTTAGAGGTTTCGAGTTTGTAGAATTTGATCAACAGTTGACAATTTATTGTCTTCGTTTGTTATTTCCAGGTTTTAATGTAGAGACAGTGTCCTACAAAAACGTAATCGTCACGATTTGGGATGTAGGAGGCCAGCAAAAGGTACTGAAATTTATAATTATTATCTTTTGCCTCCATTGGTTATTGATCTGGTTCCAATAGAAAAAAATATAAATATACATGAAGACATGACAAAGGAATTAGAATTCACTCATTTTTTCCCTCCGAATATATACTCGATATAAGAGTTAGATTTGATAGAGTCTGCATTCTGATCCTGTAATAATGATTTTGGACAATCTAATTTCAAAAACCTAAATTGTTAATGTAAACTGAATAAGTGGAATGGAGGTCCGGCTGGGAAAAAAGAGGAAGTCAATAAAATTGGAGAACTATATATGTGGGTACCGTATAACATATTTTAGAGTCTTTTTCCCTGCAGTCACGATTTCTGGACCATGATTCCCGTTACTTCCTGAGAGGCTAAGCTTTGAAAGAGAGGAAACCACGTTATGATACTCAAAATCCATAATGAATTCAGCTTCATCTTTCCGTGAAAAAGATTAATCTGACCGAACTACGTATATTCTCTGCATATCTTATTTTTTCTTTGACCTGCTTGTTTACTTCATCATATCGCACAACTGTTCATTTGGTGATGCAGAGAGAAGTAGTGGCTGGAATACCGAATAAAAACTTCTAGTTGATATGGATTTGTTCATGTAAGTTGAAATTGGGTTTGATAATTTTTTTCAAAAAGATGTGTCTTTTCCCCGGGAGCTGAATAGTTGAAAGAGAGACCTTGATGGAGAACTGAAAAATAGACGTGTATTAGTTTTACATACGACTAACTTGTATCTCTAATACTAAACAGATTCGACCCCTGTGGAGACATTATTTCCAGAACATGCAGGGACTCATCTTTGTGGTGGACAGCAATGATAGAGATCGGATATCGGAAGCACGTAATGAATTGCATCGGATTCTGAGTGATGTTAGTAAGCTTTACTATTGAAATTAGTTTGTTTTTGTATTTGCAATTCGTAATATGAACGAAGATGAAGCATCATTGGAAGAAACGCGATGAATGTGTTTACTGTCTCTGATCCAAATCTTGATCTATTAATTTAACAGAATGAACTCGACTGCGCAAAACTGCTTGTCTTCGCCAACAAACAAGATTTTCCAGATGCCATGCCTGTCTCTGAGGTTGCTCATAAACTCGGGCTATATTCTCTCCGTCATCGTTGCTGGTAATTTGCTTTTGAACAGATAATTAATAGTTTGCTTAAATGCAACAATTTCACAACTATTGACTTATATAACAGTCTGCCCTCCCTTCTAATTGTTTGCCTGACTTTTAAGATAGATTACTTTTACATGTGTGGATCAATTCTGAATAAATTCTTAATTTGTAATTTACATTATAACAGTGTAAATCTTGTTTGATTACAGGCATATTCAGAGTGCTTCTGCTATATCTGGCCATGGACTGTACGAAGGTCTTGAATGGCTATCCAAGAATATCTCCAATAAGGCACCATACTGATACGGAGCCTTCTTTCTGCAGGAAACGCAGGCTAGACTCTCTGTCGTTCATGGCAGCCATGACTCCGACTGTGAATCTTTTTGAACACTTTTGCTCTCAAACGATGGGCATGTACATGCATATATACGTACATATATATATATATATATGGGTATATACGCGTCTGTGTGTGTGTGTATAAGTAGATGTATTTTCTAATGTCCATAACATTGTAATTTCGCTGCTGTAAATCAGTTCAGTAAGTGATTTACTAGTCTTCTTTGAATCAAAACTTTTCTGGTTGAAGATTGAGAAAGAAAAAAGGTGATTGAAGAATAAAGCTGCACGCTTTAGACCCACCTGGTAATGGCATACTTTTTTCATATACATATATATATATGTGTGTGTGTGTGTGTGTGTGTGTGTGTGTGTGTGTATGTATATGTGTATGGAACAACCTCAATGATGTTATGGTTAGCAAATAATGAATGTATGAAGCGAAATCAAAATTTTTGGACAGCTGGTTTAGAGAAGACGATCAAACTGTACACAATATTATTATTCGTACTTATCCGACGCCTACCACTGTTAGTTAGAATTAATATTTTAATATAATTTAATTATTTATTAAAAAATAAGAGAGAGTTAAAAAAATATTAATAATTAAATTGTAAAAACAAAATTATAAAAATTGTCAAATTGATTCAGACGATGACCCGTTCGGAGACCCACAATGTACAACCGTCATAATAACCAGAGTGACTGAAATTAAAGATCCACCACAAAATGTGTATGTATATATATATATATATCGATATAAATATGTATATGTATATGTATTAGAACCATATTGCCATTGATGGGTAACTCTCACCGACACATGGCCATAAAAATCTCAAACCCTTTTCACACATCAAAATTTCCAAAAAATAAAATAAAAAAAGTAAAAGTATACATATATAAACATACATATATATATATATATGTATGTATATATAGATTCTGTGTCCTCTGACACTCTACGACCGAGAACCGTCGTTTGAATTCAGCCCTTGAAATTACTAAATTACCCCTGACCATTTTAGCATATATATATATATATATTGACCATGTGTGAGTGTGTATATGTATATATAGATACATAAAATTTGTTATAATAAAAATGATAGAAAACAAACTGGAGTTCATATTTATATATTGATATATATATATACATATACAAAAATAAAAATAAACATACACCTGAATTTTCTTGCTAATTATATTATTTAAAATGACAATTATTTAGAAACAATATTTAATTAATTACTGAAAATTTTCTGACAATCAAGACCTGAGTTTTCCTCCATAAGCCTGCTTGCAAATCGAATTGGGTTTTTGGGAAGGAGAGCACATGTTAGCATTCCCTGGACATCCCTGCAGACAATTATCTCCCAAGCTACCGGCAACCTGCGAGTCACTGGCTATGAGTCTCGCCGGCGGTCTGCCTATCAGGAAGTTTCCGTCCAAGAACAGCCTCCTTAACGACTTGCTCCGGCTGTACTCCAATGGGATCCTGCCACGCAATCGGTTGTACCTCATCGATAAAGACGACAGCGAAGGGTATTCGGCGAAGGTTACAGGCGCGTAGCCGTCGATCTTGTTGTACCCCAGCTCCACCGCCACCAGGTCTCCGCCGGCGAGGCCGGGCTTGGGGATCTCGACACGTGTCAGGTTGTTATTAGCCAAATCCACTTGTTGAAGCGAGGGTAAGAGAAAGAACCATTCGCCGAGTGTTCCGGCGAACGAGTTCTCACTGAGTTCCACAACTTCCAGCTGAGTCAGCCCGTCAAATGAGTCCTTCGAGATGCACCCGGTTAAAGAATTTCCCTTCAAAGCTAATTCGAGTAAATTGTACGGAAGCTTTCTGGGAAGCGACCCGGTGAGTTTGTTGTAACTCAGATCGAGTCTCCGCAAACTCGAAAGCGAAATCATTGAGTTCGGCAAGGATCCGGATAAGGAATTGCGGGAAATATCCAGAGATTGCAGAGACTTGAAGTTAGAGATCGAGGGAGGAAGTGAGCCCGAGAATGAGTTGGATCGGAGAGTCAGAGACTGGAGTTTAACAAGAGAGGAAATGGAAGAAGGGATTTCACCGTAGAAGTTGTTATCAGCGACGTCGAGGATGGTTAGTTCCGTGAGGTGAGATACCAGTGGAGTGAGTCGGCCCGAGTAGCCGGCTGGGTCGAGGGTGAGTTGGGTGATCCGAGATGAGTCAGCAGAGCAAGCGACGCCGCAGATGAAGTGAGTCCGGCGAGGAAAGGCGCATGGGTCGGCGGCGGTGAAGTCCCATGAAGCTAGACACGACCATGTCGAAATCGAAGAAGCGTTGATGGAAGCTTTGAAGGCTTTAAGTGCCGTTATATCTGACTGTGCCGTCAGTGCTTCAGCTATCAAAAGATTCCTGGGGTTGAAGACGATGACAGAGAGATGGAGAAGAAAGAAAACGAAGAACAGAGATTGCATCATCACTGTCAGATTTTCCTGAGTTCAGCTTTGGAAAAGATGAAGGCCAAAACTTGATTTTCAATATTTTTGGAGCGATGCAGAGTGTCTACACACATATAGACACACACACACACACACACACACACAGAGATATATAGACACACAAATATATATATATATATATATGTACATACAATGTATAGTTGTAGAGCACTTGGAAAGTTGAACAGTGGCTGGTCATACACGTCAATGTTATGGGAATATCTTAATTTTATATAACAAGATAAAATTAATTATTTGAAAACGTGTATTACTATTTATATCGAATGTGTAATTATTGATGATTATACTTGAGAGGGTGAATTATACATTTTTTTTTTAAAAAATTATTAAATTATGTGGTATATTTTGGATAAATTATTAATTTAATTAATAATTAAATTATTAATTATTATTATTAAAATTTAAATTATTTTAAAAAATAAATATTAAAATAGTCGAGCACAGGACGCTAATTACATAACCTATTCTCTTCCTCGTGCTGTAGCCGCCGCCCCTTCTTCCTTCTTCTTCAGCACTCACACTGCAAGCTACTTCAAATTGGAGGTTGAAACGCTTGCATCTGATGCAAAAACTCTGAATGGAGCCTTGCCGCCAAACCACAACATTCGATCCTCTGAATGCTCATGAAATTTCCGATGGTCGAGTTCAATTCAGGAAGGTGCCGATTCCACCTCATCGGCATTCACCTCTCAAGAAGACACGGATGGATATTTACATTAATAGATGAAAATTGACACCCGTATGAATCTCCAGGCTCGGAAAGTTGAGCCGAAGACTAGATCGGACACGCCGGATGTAGGTAATTTTCAGATATGTGCAGATTTTGTTTATGCCTTTATGTTAGTTTTGGTGTTATCGATGCAACTGTTCTCTTGCGGTTGAATGAGTTATACGTTGAATCTTTCGAAGATCGAGGATGTTAAAACGCTTAGAGGCGAAGATTTATCTCGTGCTAGAGGGAGATTGTTAGGTAAAGGAGGTGAAACAAAGTTTGCGATAGAAAATGCTAGGAAGACAAGGATTGTGATTGCAGACACTAAAGATTCACATATTAGGATTGCTTGTCAATATCAAAGTTGCTTGGGATTCCCTTTGCACCCTCATTTTAGGATCCCCTGCTTTTAAGTTATATTCTAAGGTTAGAGCAGTAACTGCTAGATTAGCAGAAAGGTTGTGACGATTCTTTGTCGTTTTATCTTGCAATTTTGCAGTGGAGTAATGTTTTGTTCATAGTTTCTATTAGGTAAAATCTGCTTTGAGCAATAGAAGGAAAAAGAAAGAAAGTTGAATACAGTAATTCGAAAAACAAAAAGGGATTTGATTAGAGATGATGGAGGTCATTCAAAATTGTGAAGTTATTATGAGGGATTATTCAACGACATGATAGTAGCTTGTCGTGATCGATGAGGAAAAATGTTGTAATAACAACTGTTACCATCAAGATTTCTAGACAGAGGGAAAGGGATGTGGATGTATATATACGTATACATATATATCCACGTCAACTTTAGACTTTATATATATATGTAAAGTTACACTAGTATTTTCTCTAATGATCTCATCCAACAAAAAGTTTCAAATTTCTTTTGGGTAAATTCAATAGTAAACAAGCTTGATTTGTAAGTTAAAGTTCAATCTCATGTTCTGCAAAACTGCAAGAATTCTCTTTATGATAGAACAAAACCCTTTAACTCAATAGTGTGTTAGTAAAATTAAGTCTAGTATATTAAGCTTTTGGATGAAATAAATATTATATAATGATTAAATTCTCTTAATTATAATAAATATAAACATCTTTTCATAAAAAATCAAAATTTTAATCGTGTTTGCTCATTAATTACTAATAATATATATATATATATATATAGTGGACGGTGCCACTAATGGCCCTCATTCAAAGTATTTGAATACTTGTAGAAGACACTAATCCAAATAAAAGCATCCTTTTATTTTTACTTGAATGAAGAAGTGAAATACATATAAATATATATATATGTATGTGTGTATATATATGTAGGGAATCAAAGATCATTATTTTAGACAGGAAAGAAATTGATTGTGTGGTCAGTCAGGGATATTGGAACAGGGTTGTTAGGCAATTTTAGTAGGTAGTGGAGAAAATGGATTGAATTGCCAACTCAAGTCTTTGGTGGTATGAGCTTCATTTGCTGGCCCATTTTGCTGATATGACTTGTTTGGCAACCCAGAAAATTAACCATATGAAATCATAACCTGGGTTGTGTTTGGTTGAGTTTTTTGCCTTCAGTTTTACGTTTTAGATACACTTTTACAATTAAATGGATCACATGCAAATTACTTTTAAAGTCAAAATATATTTTTAATAATTTTAAAAGCAAAAGTTACAATACATAGTTCTTAGAAAATAACTTTATTGTTTTATTAAAATTTTAGACTTTGAAATTAAAAACATTCAACTTTACTAAATATACAATTTTTACTTTTTTAAGGTGGAAATACTTTTTATAATTATTTTTATTTAATATAAAATAACTTTTAATTAAAATAATTATTTTAACATTACCTTTAAAACTTATAACACTAAATTATAATTCTTGTATTTGAAGTGCAGTATCATTATCAAAGTGCATGTAAAATTGTTGGAAGGCGCATGGAATATCGGCTACCGTTTTACACCGTCGGATGAAGAACTACTTCAGATTCTTGCAATAAAGCTGAGAGGAGAGTACGAAATCTTGGGAGGCCATGCAGTGAAGGAGATTGATGTGTGCCAGAAGGAGCCATGGCTGGTTTTCGACAAGGACGAGTCAGAACCCTTCTATGTATTCACAAGCTTAAAGAAGAAAAATAGCAGAAGTCACGGATGGATAGAAAGTTTGCCTCCGGAACCTGGAGGATGGAGAGGTCGATCGACGGTGTAGACCAAGGCGACAAGGTTGTGGGATATAAGAAGATGCTAACTTTTGAGGAGAAGAAGAAGAAGAAGAACAGCGAGAATGGTAGGTGGATCATGCACGAATTTTCTTTCTTTCTTTCATTTCTTGAATATTGTTTTTTCTCTGTAACTGGGTGTTGGGATTTGACGGTATATTCTCTAACGTTTGTTGGTTTGAAATAGTGCTTCCTTCTAATGGTGTCAGTGGCCACAAACTATAGGAGATTACCCTAGCACTCAAACTCCAAGGTCCCTGACCTTACAGAAAGGAAGATTATATAGACGGGACTGGGGAGTTGTTCAACGCCTAATGGCGGTAACCCATTTTCCAAGATTACTTCCCTGGCTTATCTTCTTGGAAAAGGAACTGCGGGGGGGCTGGACCATACACCTATGTAACTCTAACTTATGGCCTACCTGAAAAGAGAACTCGGAAAAGACTGTAGGGTTGGGAGATACTAGAGCTTTTGGCACTCAGTCACACACAGTCGGTGTCATACATTAGGTATACACTGAGGAAGATATTGGTGGTCACAACCTGTTTCTTTCTTCCATGATCCATCATCCGAAGCTCCTCTAACCGAGCCTACTGAGTAGTTAATGTAGCTAGAAGTAGGATGAACAATGTTGAACGAAGAGAAAGATGCAACATTATCGATTTTTAGCCATTGTATTCTGCTTGGTAACTAACGAACGAATTCAGGTCTGTAATTTTTATTTTCTTCTTCCTCTTTATATGGATATAATTACAATATGTTGTATTTTCATCTCTTCATAAATGTAATTGAAATTGAACAGTAGAAGTAGTCAATAGTGTAAGGAGTTGCATAAATAGAAGACGGTTTGGTATTAGAGAAAATCATATGACTTGCCAAGAAAGAAAGAAGAAATTGGATTTCCTGCTTCTGCAATCCGCAGTGTGCTTCTCTAATCTTTGAATGTAGAAGATTATGGTGTGCTTGAATTCATGGGTATTTATGTGATTTTACTTCATACAAGTGTATTTCATTTAATTCCAAAGTTATAAACTCGTAAATGTTTAATTTTCGAAGAAACCTAATACATCTCTACATTAACCAAATTCAAAACATATGTTATCAAACAATTTCTCATAAATATATATATATTTACAAAGAATTACATACAATCTAAAGTTCAACAATAAACCAAAACATTGTTATGTTAAACTTCCGTGATCTTCGATGAAAAATGCTAAAGAGAATAGACAAGGTTGTTTTATATTGATCCAAATATCGTGCCTGTCTTATTACGTATGTCGTAAAGATTGGTTTGTCAATATTTTGATATTGGATTCATGTATTTGTTGATATTAATTTTTTTAAAACTTTTATTTTATGTTGTAGTTTAAGTTTAAATTATTTATAAGTAATAAAAAATATTATTAAAATAATTATATTTAGAATAAAAAATTAAATCGTATAAATTTATACTTCGTAAAAGATACACTCTTATGTATAATTATTTTT
This sequence comes from Carica papaya, assembly GCF_054855325.1. Taxonomy (NCBI): domain Eukaryota; kingdom Viridiplantae; phylum Streptophyta; class Magnoliopsida; order Brassicales; family Caricaceae; genus Carica; species Carica papaya. Next base: position 1,667,903 of record NC_142314.1, read on the forward strand.
TAGAATAAAATATTTGCATAAAAATTTAATACTTTAGTATGAATTAAATATATTATTTTATTATGAATTAGTCACAAATTTGCTACTTTTAATTTTTAAATTTAAACCTCTAAGTTAGAAACATTTAACCCAATTATAAAGTAATATATATATACATATATAAATAATTTAGCCTGCATGGTATATCTAATGGTTTGAAATTTAAATATAACGGGTAAAATTATTATTACTTAATAAGAATTAATTTCAAAATTAAAATAATTTTTAATCCCATAGTAAGTAAGAAAAATTATTTTTTTTAGGTGAAAATCAACAAATTGGAGGAGTACAAAACTATCCTACACCCTAATGTATCAGATAACAACTCCGCGGTACTTAAAGAACCGTTAGAGCAAAGCCTTCGCCGTATAACGGCTAGTTTTCATTTAAAAAAAAAACAAAACAAAACTCACGCCCAAAAATCACCAAGAAACGCGACCCGTAATCTTGCCGAAAATTTTCTCTTCAAAACAAACAATTTTCAGATTCTATACACCAACTCCCTTTTCTTCTTCTCCATCGTCTGATTGAATTGCTTTGCATAGAGGAATCTTATTCCATTCTTGGTTTGTAGTTTTTGGTATAGTCTCCCGCCATGGATCTAGGCTGCTTGGACATGGGTTGCATCTCTGTCTCCGATAAGCACAGCAACGACGTCGTTCTTGATTCTCAGGGCAAAGAAGCACATTCCCCCGAGACTACGTCCTCTGCTTCAAAGCCTGGAAAGGTGAAAAATCCTTTGTGTTTATCAGTTTCAAAGATCATTCTTCTTCGTTCAGAGTACGGTCTTTGAGATGGTTTATTGAATTGCGATGCGCCGAAATTTATTTAGGTTTTGTTGAATTCTGTTTACTAATTTGGTCACCTGTTTCGATGCTGTAGATTTTTGCTATTATTGACAAAACTTAATGTAAAAAAGAGAATTGTAACCGACCTAAGTGGATTTTTCAGTATTTTGTTCTGAAAGTTAGGGCTTAAAGGTAAACCTGTTAATACATCCGATTAGTGATAATTTGGTCACCTGTTTCGATGCTGTAGATTTTTGCTATTATTGACAAAACTTAATGTAAAAAGAGAATTGTAGCCAATCTAAGTGGATTTGTCAGCATTTTGTTCTGAAAGTTAGGGCTTAAAGGTAAACCTGTTAATACATCTGATTAGTGATAATTTATCCGAAATTACCTCAATTCATTTCTGTTGTCATATCACTGAAATCCTAAGTGAGAACGCCCGTAGAATTTCCATCTTCCCGGTTTTTAAAACGGAATTTGATGCGAATTTGCCTATCTCCTTCAATCAGTGAAGTGAATCGTCGCATTTCTTGTTGATCCCAGTAGTTCTCCTCATTTTTCCTGTCTTAGGGTACAACTAAGGTGCTGATCTTCTATGTTCTACTACTATTTTATAAACTGAATAAAACACATTCTGTACTTTACTTTGAACTGGAAACTGTATTGTCGCTGGAATTTCTTATATATTAATTTGGCATCCAACCTCAGATTAGACTATAGCTTTTATCTATATTCAACTTTTAATGCTTTTACTGCATCCTGATTGTAGATACTTCCCCACGCTCTCATTTTTGTACGAAACAAGCAACTCAACCTCTCTTTCTATCATGGTTGAAGTCTATATATCAGCCTCATGTCTATCAGCATCTCCCTTTACCATGGTTGAAAGTGTATACATTAGCCTCATCTCTACTAAGTTATGGGTGTATCTCTCTATCTCTATACGAACCTTGAACTTGGATGCTAGATTCAGTAGCTAACCATTTCTTATGAGTGTATCTTTCCTGCTATTTACCACTTTGTTGATAATTTATCTTTATCTACATATTATATAGTTATTTAACCATTTCTTATTGTGTTCGGTTGTTTTTTAATATTGTAATTATGTGATAGTGCAGAGCAAAACATTGAAAGATAATGGCCCTTCAACACTAAATGCTCTAAACAAGTTCACCTCTCAGATAAAGAAGCCCCCTCACCGCAAAAATTCACCACTCAACTGGTTCCCCCGCAGGAAGGTGGAGTCATATTTAAAGAGGAAGATAAAGATGTTGCAGGTTGTGTAATATATTTGAGTATCGCTGGTGACTGGAATTTTCCCGCTTATTTCTTTTACCATATTGCTAATGAAATGCTTGTTTCAGGAAGTAGATGGCATGAATTTAACTCTTGATGAGACTCTTGGTGATTCGAATCCCCATTACTCAAGAGTTTTGAGGGAAAAAATGGCAGCAAGAGAAGCTGCAAACAAGGCAATGGAGGCCCGGAAAGCTGCATTGGTGGAAGCATCATGGTGTCGTATACTTCGGGCAGCTAGGTAGAATTTTAAACTTTCAGTATATACAGGAGAATAATGTTTACGAATCTGGTTTCTCTGCCATCTAATTTTAACGTCGTCTACAGGATCCAAAGTAAAGAGGCAGAAACTCAGCTGTTGAAAGCTGAAAAAGCTGCAGCAGAAGCTTTTGAAGCGGCAGCATCCATTGGAGTGATAATGTATGATATGCCAAATTGCCCTCAGAAGCCTAGTGAAGTAGAAACTTCTGTAAATGGAGGGGAATCTACTACTCATACTGTTACAGCATCTTTTGAAACAGCATTTGAAGTTGATAAAGAAGTCGCAGCAGCAGTCAAAACTGCATTTACTAGGCTTGAAAATTGTTCCTCTTTTAACAAAGACGAACTTAAAGACATACTGAGAAAAATCAGAGAGACTCCAGATGCAGATGATGGTCATCAGGACTTGTCAGAGGTTTCAGAATGCGAAACAGAGTTGGGGACAGAACACGAAACATTCTCTGAGAAAGATTGTGTTAGACCTCAACAGGACCTGGATAATAAGATGCCCGTTATTGACATGAGAAATAGGAAATCCAGGAGGAGGCAATCCTTTGGAAAGCTTAAAATGGTGAAGCTTGTGGACATGATGCTTGAGAGACTTCAATGTTTTCATGAAGATGAGCTTTCATCTCTTGCCACTATAGTTGCAACATGTGGTTTAAATGCTACCTTAGCTGAAGTTGGAAATGGTAAGCTGCAAAATCTAAGTTCAAGTGCTTCCACTGTTAATGGCCCCCGGCGTATGTCTTCCATGGGAGCAGGAGGAATGAGGAACTCTAGTTTTGAATGTTTCATGGGTGGGAATGTGAGAAAGAAGCAAGCTGAGTTGGAGGAGTTTCCAACTCTAGATAAGTATCTGGTTAGGCACATGACCAAACTCGAAAAAGAGGTGCTGGAAGCCAGGAATGCCCAGAAGAACGCACCTAAGGAAGGAGAAGTGGATGGTTCCAATGAACTTAATGATGGAATGGGAACCTTGAGCAGGCTTGAATGTTTCATGGATGGAAATGTAAGAAAGAAGCAAGCTGAGTTGGAGGAGTTCCCAAGTCTAGATCAGTATCTGGTTAAGCACATGACCAAACTCGAAAAAGAGGTGCTGGAAGCCAAGAATGCCCAGAAGAATGTACCCAAGGAAGGAGAAAGGGACGGTTCCAATGAAGTTAATGATGGAATGGGAACCTTGAGCAGTAATATAAATCCAGTGGAGTCTATTCCAGAACTTGGAAGAATTCTTGTGAAGCATTCTATGAAGTTTGAGAGGGAAATTGAAGAAGCAAAGAAGAATGCAGGAGAGAGTTTCATGGATGGAAATGTAAGAAAGAAGCAAGCTGAGTTGGAGGAGTTCCCAAGTCTAGATAAGTATCTGGTTAAGCACATGACCAAACTCGAAAAAGAGGTGCTGGAAGCCAAGAATGCCCAGAAGAATGTACCCAAGGAAGGAGAAAGGGACGGTTCCAATGAAGTTAATGATGGAATGGGAACCTTGAGCAGTAATATAAATCCAGTGGAGTCTATTCCAGAACTTAGAAGAATTCTTGTGAAGCATTCTATGAAATTTGAGAGGGAAATTGAAGAAGCAAAGAAGAATGCAGGAGAGAGTTTCGGAACAGCCCATGAGAACTCAAACAGAGAACTAGTTTCATCTGAGGCCATTCCTGACCTGGGAAGTATACTAGTTAAGCATTCTTCAAAACTTGAGAAGGAAATTGAAGAGACAAAAAGAAACTTTGCAAACGCATATGAGACTAATGATAAAAGGAAGGGACGAACGGAAAAGGGGGGAATGGTTAATCGTCCAGAACTTCCCAGCCTGGATAAGTTTCTTGTAAAACATGTCTCAAGACTTGAAAAGGAGGTCATGCAAGCGAGGAACAGAAGCAAAATTGATGATGAAGGAAGTAATGCAGCAGCTTTGAAGAAAACAGCTGATTCATCTGCCTTAGGCTCAGAAGAACAGAAGGATGACAGTTTCTGTTCTGGTAGATTGGAGAAAGAAAATATTGACTCCAATAAAGCAGTTTACGAAAGGATGACAGTTTCTGAGAAGGAACTCAAAGTGAACCCAAAGGAACCAACCATAAATAGCCTGGAAAAGATCTTGGTAAAACCATTGCACAGATTAGAAAAGGAGAAAATGAAAGCATCATTATTAGGAATCAAGTATGAAAAGAATAGGCTGCGAAGAAGAGGAAACGATGTTACAGATTATGAGAGTTTGGACAAAGTTTTAATAAAGCATGTTCCAAGATTAGAGAAGGAGAAGATGAGGTTCAATGCAGCTGAGGAGGAAGTGACAAAGGTCAAGAAAAACAGCACAAATGTGCAGTTGCATATAAATGAAGAAGGAAGTTTGGACCAAATCTTGGTGAAGCACAAATCAAGACTTGAAAGAGAGAAGACAGCAGCCAAGGGAGCTGAACAACCTGGAGATCAGACTAGAATTTCTATATCTCGTAAAGAAGCAAGGGAAAGGGAGCTTCAAGAAGCATGGGGAGGCTTGAGCTTAGGCAATTCCATGAAGCCACATGTATCAAAGCTCCAACGCGATAAGGTAACTTCTTTAGTCATCAAAAACACATACAGTATTGTTATCTCGTAAACCATGTTCATATGTTTCTGAACTTTTTGCCCCTATGATTAAAAGTTCCTACAACATTGTCGTTTGGGATTGTCGAAACAAATTCGTACAACTACTGAAGAAGCAATGGTCAAGTTTCTGAACTTTTCCCCCCCTAAGATAAAAATTCGATATCGAACATAATCCACACTACCATAGAACTATGCTCAGGGTTTCTGAACAATTTTCCCACTAAAATCAATACTGTCATTTTGGGATCTTGAACTTCCAGCTATTTATATAGGAGAAACTATGATCAAGTTTCTCCTCCAAGATCAAAATGGTTTAAATACTATGAACCCAGAGAACCATACAAAACTATCTCAGGTTTCTTTTTGTGTTCCCCCAAGTTATTTTTTCTTGATGATTTTTCTCTGTTTATTTATATAGGCTGCCTGGATTGAAGCTGAAGAGGAAGAGAGGAGACAAGCTACAAAGATGTAAACTGAAATCTCATGTTCCTATGACACATCAAAATCAACATTCATGTGTTACATATATATATATATATATATGTATAGATGGATTCCCCTTTTTTTTTTTTTCTTGTTTTTAGCATTCCATACTTCATGGACTATCTTCTTGCTCCATTGTGATGAACATCACCATTTGTGGTAGCCATGAAAGTTTATGGATGATTTCACATTAATTTCTCCTTCCAAGTTGCAATCATCATGAATATATATATTTATATATATATAGTGTTTCAAATTTTGAGACATATTGTGGCAATTTAATAATGTTATTGAATCAAAAAGTTTGTTTGATTATTTTTATATTTTAAAAATTCAATTCGATAATTATTAATTTTATTTTTATATTTTAAAATTTAAGTTGATAATATTTAAAATTTTATCACTATAAAATATATATATTTATAATAAAACTAGTATATTATTTTTATTTTTTTATTCAAAAAATTTAAAAAAAAAACTTAAGATTCTCCAATTTTTTACTTTTATATTAATATATATATATATATATATATATTGAGATGTACGCATGAAAATGTTTGAATTTCTTTTAAGTTAATATATTACTGTCATTTAAATAAATATTTTACTATTATATATATATTCATAATTTATTTATAATAATATACTTGAATATTAATATTTAAAAATAAACTAAAATATAATCTTAAATATATTTTTATTTCATTGAAATTTAAATTGAAAACAGTAGATTCTCAAAGCCCAAAAGCATCGGCCCAAAAGTATCTTCTCTTTCAAAGTCTTCTCCTATGTCATTTGTTGGCTGTTTTCTGCAACATATATATATATATATAATATATATATACACACGCACACGCACACGCACACGCATATATGTAATTCGTTTACCTCATCGTACAACTTCATTTGACTCCGACAATACGTGCCTCCGTCTTCTTCTTCCTCCATACACTCACATTAACCTAACTTTTTTCTTTTTTTGCGTTCTGATTCATTCACTGTTTCTCCTCTCAGCGTCGGATATCCGCCATGGGGGGAGGAAATGGGCAGAAATCCAAGATGGCACGCGAGAAGCACATGGAGAAGCAAAAAGCTACCAAGGGTTCTCTCTCTCTCTCTCTCTCTCTCTCTCTCTCTATCCCAATTGATTTTGTTTGTAGTTTCTAGTCGTTGGGTTCTTCACATATCTATGCGAATCTCTCTGATTTCGACGTTACTTCTGTTTTTTTTTTTTTCTTTAATATGCAGGAAGCCAGCTTGATTCCACCAAGAAAGCCATGAACATCCAGGTAGCCCTCTGCATGGTTTCGAGCTTGGATTTTTCACATGTGCTGTCTGTGTCATATAATTTTTGACACGTCTTTTCCTTCTCCTGTGTGAGAATCTGCTCTTTTCCTCCAATATTTCCTAAGCATGTGATTGCCGCTACTGTTTTATTTTATTTTTATGATTTTCAAATTTAAGAAAAGGGTTTTTGATGGTAAGATCAGTGGCTTTGAACAGTTAATACAGCCAATAGTAAAACTTATTAACTTTGATGTCTTGTATCAAATTTCTTCCTTATGAGTTTTGAGAGTGAAGTTTCATGCTTTTGTGTTGTTGTTGGAATGATGAATTTCTTGTCTTTAAGCTTGGAAAACTCCCAAGTCTTAAAATTGAGATGCAATTATCTTAAGTTGTGTGGTCCTAATTTCAATTTTATGAACTAAGAATAGTATAGAAATTTGAATGAAAATAGTATTTTAATTTCAAGTTAATTGTAGATTCAAACAAATTAGTTGTTTTGGTGGCTCATTCCTTGACAAGTGAGAATATAAATCTATTACCATAAAATTAAAGGAGTGAAGTCAGTTATACATCAAACCTGTAAATTATAGCTAATTTTTACATCAATCAACAGTTGGAATCTAAGACTTGAATAAGATTAGAATAGGGTTTGAGTCGAACGCACTATAACATTAGTCTGGGAGCCATTGAATAAACACTACTTGTAATGCATGCGTAATTATTTGGTTTGCATAATTGGAAAGAAGCATACTTCATTTAATCTGCATAAGTGTTATACTCTATGCAAGAAGTTGGATCAAACTTGAATGGTTCATGAGAGTGCCTGTAGATCAAAGCATTGAGGCGCTGTTCATAAGTATGTTTGTTTCTGCATAAACTGCTAATTCTGCTAACTCTGAATTTTCCATTTTTCTTTCCTCCTGTAAATCCTGTCTCATTTTTCAAATTCATCTTATTGTCTCTTCTGAAACTGGAATAAATCTGTCTGGCATTTGCCATACTAAAGCTTAGCCTTTGAGGTATGAAGTTGGCCAAATTGATATGTGTTTGTGCCTGTGTATGCTTGTATAGGTGCAAAACCTCGCAAATTATACGTGTCAAAATGGGCTGAAGGTGGCCAAATTGATAGTGTAAAGAATCGCTCGAGCCAATGACAAATGGAACTTCTTAGATCATTACTTTGTTTATATTTTTACTTCTGTGAAAGAATTCAGGATTAGGTGTTAAATGATATACCATGATGACATGTTTTGAGATATGTAAATATCGAGGAACTTTCAATCAAGCAATAGTAACTTGTGTTCCGGGTATAGGTTTTGCATGCACGATGCTGTTAGGACTCACTTACATGGCAAATGTTGGAGCCATATCTGACTAACTATACTTATCTCTGTTTTCTTCTATTGATGTTGGTATGTACATATGTATGTCAAATACCAGTTCACAGTGAGCAAGATTTGCTCTTTGTTTATTTTGTCTTGGTTTTATAATGAGAAACTCTGTTATAAGACTGATAGCACATTGGAATCTCAAATTTGAATTTCACCTCCTTGTCCTTGAGACTGCAATGTACATGAGTTCAACAGGACCATCCTGGAATTCACAATTATTCTTCGTGACAATTCCATATCTGATTTTCGACGATTACATAATTCTTCTTTCAAGGTTTTGATTTCACATGTGGTGTAGTCAGTTACACGTCGCAAAGTACTTAAACTCAAGTCACCGAGTACTGGACAGGTAATCAATGACTAGTAGACAAGTGGCCTAGGACTTGTCACTTCATCAAGCCACCACTCGAGCTTCAGGAGACTCCCTATCTTCGTCTCGAAGTGGACTAAAACTTATGAATAGATCTCTATAAGATTTGATCATCTTCACGGTAACGCATTCAAAGTTTATTTTATTAAAGTTTTCGTATTCTTTCTCTTAACTGCTCTTGCTTAGACTCTATGTTGTAACCGGAGAAACATCGTAGGACAAGTTGTTGTGACTAAGTGGAGATTTCATCCGCATCACAATCCGTTGTCATTTCTCGTTTTCTTAAACTGTTGAAGACATCTATGAGTTAAAAAGCTATCTATCTGGAACTCCCATTTGTGTTGAATTTTCCTGTCTCCATTTGTTACTACATATGACCTGTGAGACATTGATTTCAACCATCGACGAAGACTATGACTCTTGAATTTTTATTGTTGTTGTTGTTGTTGTTGTCGTCACTCACAACAACATGATATCACAACATCATGATATCACGTCTCGTGGATCATCGAGACGATCAAATCCAGCACACATGCAGACATTCATTCGTGCGTACCGCTTCGGAAGTGAAGTGCCGGGAACGTGGCGAAGCAAAGCATCCTAAACCCGATATTTACACATGTTTTATGCAAATTAGAATAGTATACTTCAATTTCATTATGTTTAATGGTAAATGATGAATTTTTTCGGCTTCAATTTTTTATAATTTTGAGAATTTTTATCGTTTTCAAAAATCGGTATGGCTTTGTAAATGAATTTTACATAAATTTAAAATTTATTCCAAACATAAACCAAAATTTTGATATAATTAATCCCAATATACTATTCATTATAATCTTGCAGTATTAATTATGTTATAAATTAAAAAAAAAACTATTCATATTTTACAAATTAAAAGATTCCATTATGATTTTAATTTAAACATTCTCGATTCAAATGATTAAATAAATTAAGTTGAAATTGGTTCCATAAAACACACATTAGTGTGGGATTAAGAGCTTTAATTATTGAACATTATCACAGCATCCTGACAGACTGCCTTTATATGCTCACAACACTAAGAATGTTTCATCTATTGGCCCCCCAAAATTTAATTAATCTTTCAAAACATTAAATAGATTTAAAAGGTGCTAATCAATTAATTAAACCCTTAAGATTCTATAATCATGTAATTATCTCCTCTAATTATAATTATAAAAATTTTTAATTTTAAATTTATTAAAACCCACTTGAAGTGTAGGAGTCAAAGTTATTTTTTTCCATCTTTGACCCGGCACCACAAATTTGAACATGGTGGATAGATTTAGGAAACAATTAAATAATAATAATAATATATTTTTTTTAAAAAAAGAAAATACTATTATTAATTTTATATAATTTATATAAAATATGTTTTAAATATATATATGTATATATGTATATAAATTTATAATTTAAATAATTAAAGAGGTGTTGGATCTAAAGTTTTTGAGATTTTTTTTTGCAAAGTACCAAAAAGTGGACCGAAGAAGAAGAAGAAGAAGAAAAATAAAAGGTGGTGTGTTTTTATGTCTCTGGGAAGTGGTGGGACCCAAGTGCGAGTAGTGGGTCCCATTTTCCAAAGTGCGGGCCCCACACCACGCGTCGGAAGTACTCATTCACGGCAAACGCGTGATTCACTCTTCACTTTCTCTCCCTCTTTTTTATTTTTTGATTTTTTTATTTTCTTCCCCACCACCCCCCACAACACAAACCAAAATCTTTTCCTTCTCCTCCCAAAATTCTCTCCTTCAACTCTCTACTTTTTGTTTTTTGAAGCACTCAGAGTTTTTTTTCTCTCTCAATTTAGTTTTCTTTTTCATTTTCTAATTTCTGATTGAGTCCATAACGTTGACTTGACTCTCTCTCTCTCTCTCTCTCTCTCTCTCTCTCTCTCTCTCTCTTTCTCTCTCTCTGTTGCCATTCTTTTCAGCATTTTCCCACACATTCTTGTTCCTTTCCTCCTTTTTTGATATATATATATGTGCGTGTGTGTGTGTGGGCAAGTGGGTTTGCTTGTAGATTGTCTTTTTTTGCTTTGAAGGTTTTGCTTTAAGCCTTCAATTTCTCCATTACCCTTCTCGTTTCTCTGTCCGGGAACATGAATCCTCTCCCTCTCATCTTCCTTTTTCTTCTTTCTTCTTCACTTCATTTCTCCCCTGTTATCTCCACAAATTCTGAAGGTACTTTCCTCTTTTAGCACTTCCCCATGAACTTTTTCTTTATCTAGGGTTCGTGTTTTCTTCTTTTTTTTTTTCTCTGTTTGATTGCTTTTAAATCATACCCAGAAAGTGAAATTAGCAAAAAGGAAAACCAAGTGTTTATGTTAAGTCCTATTTTCTGTTTAGCTTAATTGAAGATTACTCTTTCCTTAAATCTCTCTCTCTCTCTTTTTTTTTTTTTTCATTTTCTGTATATTTTTTGTTAATCCAACACACGTCAAGAAAAAGTTGTCTTGTGATTTCCTTCTCTTTAAATTTCGGTTCTTTTTAACCTTTTTTGTACTTTTTTTTTTTTTTTTTCTGTTTTCAGGAAATGCTCTGCATGCTCTGAGAAGCAGACTTTCTGACCCAAGAAATGTGTTGCAGAGCTGGGACCCAACTCTGGTTAATGCCTGCACTTGGTTTCATGTCACCTGTGATTCTAACAATCATGTAATTCGCTTGTAAGATTAAAGATTCCCTTTCTTTATCTTTCTTTTTTTTTCCTTTTTATTTTTCAGGTTTTTATGGTAATTAATCTATATTTTTTAGTCTATGTTTTCTTATTGGTTGATAGAGATTTGAGTTCATTAATACCATCCTAATTACTCTGTGTTCTTGATTTGAATTCTTCAGAGACTTGGGCAACTCTAACATTTCTGGGACTTTGGGACCTGAACTGGGCCAACTTCAGCATCTGCAGTACTTGTAATTTTCTCTTTCTATGTTTCTCAACTTTTTAAACTTGTACTTCGGTTGAGCTTAGCTTTTTACTGTACTTGTCTTTAGTTGATGAGAAATTTGGTTTTTGAATCTCACTTATCATGTTATTTCACTGAGTAACATAGTTTCCTGCGTGTTTGTTTATGTCTTAGTGCTCAGTTAGTGGTGAATCTGGAATTTAATTCCAGTTTTAGTGATTTCTCTCGGATTTTCTTGGGGAACAAACAGATTATTAACATGTTAATGTCTTCGTGCTCAGTTACTGGTGAATCTGGAATTTAATTCCAGTTGTAGTGATTTCTCTCGGATTTTCTTGGGGAACAAACAGATTATTAACATGTTATTTTGCCTCCAGAAAACTGTGTTCGCTTTTCCCTTTTTATGGGTTTTAAATTAAATGCTAAGATTGGAATCTGGGAGTATACATATTTCCAAAGCAAGACTAATAAATGAAAAGTGAATCTGAGATTCAGTGTTAGCTGCAGTCATTTCCCTTGGATTTTCTTGGGAACCAAACAGATTTTAACATGTCATTTACCTCAACCCCAGAAGAAACAAACTGTGTATTTTCCCTGTTTATGGTTTTAAAGCCCATGATATGGTGTGAATAAGAGAGTTGTTTACATGAGTTTGCATATTTCCAAAGCAAGACTAAGACATCAAAGGCGATATTCAAAACCAAACTTCCCCTGGTTATTTCTTAGAGCCCAATTAGTGGTAAATATGGGATTCAATTCTAGCTGCAATAGTTTTCCTTGGATTTTCTTGGGAACCAAACAGTATTTAACATGTTATTTACCTCCAACCAAGAAGTGGGTTTTCCCTTTTTATGGTTTTAAAATCCAATGCCATGGGGGAAATAACAGAGTTCTCTTTTTAATTATGGGCTGCAGGGAGCTTTACAGGAATGATATAGGAGGGAAGATCCCAGAGGAGTTAGGTAACTTGAAAAGCCTTGTTAGCATGGATCTGTATGGAAACCGATTTGAGGGAGAGATTCCCAAGTCGTTTGCCAAGTTGAAATCACTCAAATTTCTGTAAGCATCTCTACCTTAGCCAGTGAGATATCCATACAATTCATCCAAACATGTTTTAGAGGTTAATCCTTGTTGGTTTGATCTTAACTTGTTGGTACAGTCGACTGAACAACAACAAGCTGTCCGGATCAATCCCCAGGGAACTCACCAACCTCCCGAACCTCAAAGTTTTGTAAGTTCATTCTAAAAAGATTGCTTCCGAATTGTAATTATATTTTATTCATCTCTAACTTATATCTTATGTTTCGGTTGCTTGATGTTGCAGTGACGTTTCGAACAATGATTTGTGCGGAACGATTCCAGTAGATGGCCCGTTTGGGAGTTTCCCAATGGAGAGGTATAATTTCTCTTTCTCTCTTTCTTCTCATCTAAATAGTGAAGCATAAAGTTTTTGTATAGTGTTAAGAAACGGAAGCAAGCTTGGGCGTGGGAATGGTTTCGTCCGGTTCTAGCTTTAGCCACTTATGAATTAGTTAGGTTGTTTCTGCTATTTAGCAATAGGAGAAATCGATTTCATCGGTCTGACTTCCGAGTTATTTGGAAAGGTACCGTAAGGTCAAGTTTATAATATTGATTATAAGCATTAGGATTCTCACTCGCGTTAAAGTTTGAAAACATAATAGTTTTCAGAATTTGTGAGGTCGAGTGTATAGTATTTGTCGTTGCCCCTGCATTTCAGTTTAGCTGCATTTGCTCGATACATTTGACGAACTGACACCAGATTCATTGTCTTTACACCCTTTCGTGCGTAAGGTTACGATTCATATGCTCCCATTTCATATCGTGAAACTTTAAAATCGTCTATCTGGAATTTTTGCAGCTACGAGAACAACAGGCTCAACGGACCAGAGTTGAAGGGACTGGTGCCTTACGATTTCGGATGCTGAGTACCAGAATTGGTCAGTCCCTCGCTGTAAGATGAACAAGTAACCCCCTGGCCTCCCATCCACGGGTGGTTAGTTTGTAGTACCAAATATTACATCCCGTAAGCTGTGTTGTGTTTTAATACTTTACCACTCTGGCGAGCAAATAAGAGGGATTGTTGGGAGTATCGAAATCTCGAGATTACAGTCTTTGTCGAAGAAGACATATTAATATAGGGTTCGATCTACATAAGTTGATAGATAACCGAACTGATATTTGAGATTGAAATACAGACATGGAACATTTTACATGTACTTTTAAGTTTCCTTTTCTTTTTCAGCATGCGGAAATATATTTATGTCGACGAGTTCAAACTAATTGGTTGAATCTCGTAAAAATTATTTCGCAAAAATTTATTGATATATGTATTTTTTTATAAAATAAATCAACTAATTAGAAAAATAAAAATAAAAAATGAGATAATCCGAGTCCGGTAATGATACGAATAATTTTATTTATGATATACTTCGAATTTAATCTTAAATTGGTTGTGTTAAATTAAATTTTATATATGAATTTAGATATTTAACGTTTTTTACTGATGAAATAATTTTAAAATAAAAAATTATAAATAATGATCAAATATTAATAAATAATAAATATATTTAATTAATTAATAATAAAATACAATAAAGACAGAAAATATTGTGGATACGTACTGATCATTGGTCAGTATAGGGAGCGAAATAGGAAGAAGTTGAGGGGTATTACTGCAAAAAAAATAAAAAATATACACGAGTAAAACAAAGAGGAATCCTAAAGTGCAACGCGGAGAGTCGGTAAACACGTGGCGAAGAACTAATGGATGGTGAACACGTGTCTTGTAACTAACTGGGTACAACCAACTCCTCGCGCTTCACGTAGGCGTTTAGATGTTTGACACGTGTAAGAATTTCGCAAATCGACTACGGTAATCGCGGGAGTTTAGATAAGACCCTGTACTCGCTTTGGCTTATTTTCAGCCACCAAAACTGAAAATTGAACGGTAGTAAAATTAAAAAGAAAAAAAAAAGAAAAAGAAAAATGAGAAGCGAATGAATGAGAAAGCGAGTATAGGTATATCGTACCGTCGAGCGAGTAGCGATTGACCTAACGGAAGCAAATCCCCAATTTTCCACCGTGACGGTTTTATACCCCACGAAAGAAGCAGAAGTCTTCTATCTTTCTGTTCGTCAGAGTTCTAAAACCCCAGAAAACCCCATAGCCAGAAGCTCGAATCTCAAATCCACTGGAGAGAGAAGAAGAATCTTTTAAGGAAAAGGTAAGGTCGGGGAGAGAAAGACGAGTTGTAGAAATGAGCGGAGCTTTGCTGAGGAGAAACGGTACAATCACCCGGTTGTTACAGAGGAACACGATCACCGACCTTACCAACCCCGTCGCCAGAATCCAGCCGATTCCCGTTAGCCGAGTGTATGCAGAGACGAAGACTAGAGCTGACTTTCGGTTATTGCATTTTCTCAGGAAAGCCAGAGAGTATGAGGTGTCTCCTTCGCTCTTCACCTCTTCTTTCTCATCTTCGTCTTCTTCTGCATCAACCGCGTCTTTTTCGAAAGTCGGGTTTGTCGGCTGGTATCTTGGCATGGTAAAGTCTTGGCCTGTTTTGACAAAGAGTGTCACTTGCTCGCTTATTTACATTGCCGCTGATTTATCGTCTCAGGTAAGTGTTGTGTGATTAAGAGTTCCTGGGTATTTGTTAATTGTTCTTTTCTTGTTTTCTTCATCAAAGGTGGATCTTTTTACGTTCTTCGTGTTTGGTTCTTGAGAAAATGGAAGAAAGAAGACATGAAAGTTTTGTTCTACGAAA
Source organism: Carica papaya (assembly GCF_054855325.1). Taxonomy (NCBI): domain Eukaryota; kingdom Viridiplantae; phylum Streptophyta; class Magnoliopsida; order Brassicales; family Caricaceae; genus Carica; species Carica papaya. The sequence continues at coordinate 1,683,120 of NC_142314.1, forward strand.
TTCCAAGAACAATGCTTGAAATGAGTTAGTTGGATCTGAAAGATGTGAACCTTTGAAAAGTGTTTTACTGTTTGTATTTGCAAATTCCTACTGATGGATATTTATAGTTTATATTAGATTAAGTTAGAAGATATGCATGTTCTTGTAGATGAATCTTTGCACTGCTATAATTGGTGCTACTACTATTAGAAGGGAATGGAGGTGAAAGTACTATGCTTGTTCTCTTCTTTTTGGGTGCTGGATGAGGGAATGGGAGTGGGATGCTCAATTGAGATTTATTCAGGCTCCTGACCAGTTCCCTTTCTGCAGCAGGCATTCTTGCCACCCTTATGGGAAATGATATTTTGTGAATACAAAAGAAATTGATGCCACTATTTGGTTCATATTGTCTAGTAGACTTCCTGTTCTTGGCAGGTTTTGAGGAGATGCTTTTCTTTTTTTATAAAGGGACACTTTCCTAGTTGTAGTAACATGGGGTTGAGCGACGGACTTCAGCCTCTACAAGGGAGAGGCATCAGAGTTCTGAAATTTGAAAATTTTCATGGTTCTGCTTGAGAAATCTGAAATTTTGCTATCCATCAGAGTTCTGTTTGTTTGAGAGTTGATACTTTGGCCTCATTCAATGCTTAATAGTATGGGTATAAAAATGTCTCAACCATACTCCTAAAGAAATCTTTGGCAAATCTAATGAAAGGAACAAAATAACCTTAGAGATGTCCATATCCCCATATTTGGTAGAGGATGTCTTATCTTTTACATATGTGTATGTGCACACCTGCGCTTGTTTTTCTTTTTTTTGAAATATAAAAGAAGTAATATTATTTACAATGGTACCAAGGGAGTACCGCACATGTACAAAGCATAATTACAAGTCAATTAAGTGGTTCATAACCTATCCAAAATCATTCCAATCTTTGATGTCATGACCTAACAAAATAGAGGCAAAAATATAGATCCATCTATTTTTAATATTTGTAATGTTAGTCTCAATGCCTTCAAAAGATCTTACATTTTTTTCCTTCCACACAACGCAAAAAATAGTTAGTGGAATAAGGAATAAATCTTTTTTCTTCTTACGATAACCTGTTCAAGCCCACAACTCTGTATATACATTTTCAGCCATTACCCAACTCAAACCCAGCAAACCCAAGATAGAATTTCAGATGCTGTAGGTCGTTGGGCACCACAAAAGTAGATGGTTGCATGTCTCCTCAACTGATTTGCAAAGGTAGCCTCTGTTAACCATGGTATTACCTCTCTTTTCAGCATATCGATAGTCAAAATGTATTCTTTGGCAGTTTCCCCACATAAAAAAAGTCATCCTAGGAGGGGCCCCAGTTTTCCAAATCCATTTAAAGGGTGCACACCTGCGCTTGTTTTTGAGAGGAAGATCTTGAACTTTGAATACTCTCCTATTCTTTCTGGGAATCAATGTCTTTTAGGGGTCTTATCTTTTTGAATCTCGATCACTTGTGTAGGAAATTTAAAATTCTAGTAAAAAGTGATGCATTAGGATGGTAAACTATCTAAAACTGTTCAAATTAACATTTTGAAGTGCTTTATCTGCATAAGGGAAGCAATTCTTAGGAGGCAAAGTGTCAGATCCGAGAGAGGTTTGAGATGAGGTGGTGGTCAGGGAATGACAAATGCATGGCATCAGATCTCAATTTTTTTTCCTCGTCAGTATGTCTGCCTCATTTCTTTTTCTCTCTTCAAGTCTCTTTTACTTCCTCTGCACCTTTTGCACTTCTCTTTTCCTCCTGTTGTCTTTTGTGAATGAAATCTCTTTCACAAACCATGATCACACTCTTGTAAAATATAGAGTGACTTGTATCCATAAATTGTCACTCAAATGTCCAAAGAAATTCTGAAATTTCAAGGAGACTGTTTGATTTATGGTGTGCATTGTTCTTAACACAAAAATACAAAACAAAGATATCTTTTTTTTTCCTCCATCCTAACTTTTCCATGTGAATCTTGATGTTCTGAATGTCGTCTTGGAACCTGAGAATTACGTGTCTGCATAGCTTCATTCTCATGGACTGTTGAACTGGGCGACCATAAAAACTTTTATCTGGAACATGACTTGGTCATCAACTTCTGACATGAGCTCTTCTTCTACTCACAGTTTGAAACCAGTTTCTTTTTAGCTAATATTTTAGGACCTCGGTGACCTCGGTTTTGTTGGATATGGCTGGAACAGCTGAATTTACATCGGCTTTGTAGCCTTTATATGCCAACTAATCTTGAAATTATTTTTATTAAGTGCAGTGCTGATTCTCTTTGTGGAACTCCTCTTCCTCTAATTGTATTATGTGGCTGATAAAAGATTCGAAAAATAGGTTTTAGCATGTGCTTTTATTGGCACTAAGCTTCTTGCAGCAATTTGCCTTTAATATCATTATTTGCTGAATTTATATGCAGACGATTTCACAGTCCTCTTCAGAATCTTATGATTTGGTGAGAACATTACGCATGGCGTCATATGGGATGCTAATTTTAGGACCATCTCTTCACTTCTGGTTCAATTTTTTGTCAAGACTCTTTCCAAAGCGAGATCTAATTACAACGCTTAAGAAAATGGCCATGGGGCAAACACTTTATGGACCAACCATGACAGTTGTTTTCTTCTCTTCAAATGCATTTCTACAAGGTATGTTTCATTCTCTTTTATTGAATTGTGTTAGTAAGATGAATATCCTTGAAAACAGTCACGTCATGGATTCCTCGTATTTTCTATGTGCTTCACTGCATCTTATACCTGATTTATTGTCAGCCTTTTTCCCTGTACCCAAAGTGCAACAATTGGAGATTGATGGCAAGTTCTTTATGTGGTTGAAATGTATTTGGTAATTTCTTGCATCGATTAATTCAGTGACAAATACTGGAACGGATTACACTGTTTCAGCCACTCATTCTACTCCTAATCAATGCACAAACCATATCTGCCCCTTTATTTTTCACCATAAATTTCAAACTTTTGGGAAGTGACCATAGTTTCTGTATGCAAGCCTCTCTTTGGTTCTTAACGAAAAATCTTTTATTCATAACAAGAAACAGTTACCTTTAAATTTAAAATTGACATGGTCAAGCTGTTCTGTATGGAATATGTTTAAGCTGTATGTTGTTTAAGAAACATGATGATAATATGTCTTAAGTATTTTGTTGATTGCTTATTTCAGGTGAAAGCAGAACAGAGATTGTTGCTCGATTGAAGCGAGATTTGCTCCCCACGTTGCTAAATGGTATTATGTACTGGCCAATATGCGATTTCATAACCTTCAAATTCATCCCAGTACATTTACAGGTAAAGTCCCCTTTTTCCATTTCTGTTTCCAGATGGGGAAAGTGGGTGGTTGACAAACTTGTGCACGGTTTAACCTGTTTTTCTTCCATTTTCACTTGACAGCCGTTGGTAAGCAATGGATTTTCATATCTATGGACAGTCTACATGACATACATGGCAAGTCTGGAGAAAGTGAGCACAATCGGGAACAAGCCAAACATCCAGTTGACTAACTAAACATTTGCCAGTTCTCTTTCTTCTTTTGGATCTTAGATTGACTGGAGAATGCCTTTGGGGGAGTGATATCAACTTAATTCTTTTAGCATCTCTTCTGGAAAGCCATGCTGGGGTCGAAACTGAACTGAGAAACTTACAAGCTGATTCAACTAACTGATAGCAACAATTTTCAAACTTTATCTAGTATTCTTGAAAGTTTTAGATACTTCCACATGTTTTTCCAAAGCAATGATTTGATGTTTATGGGAAAAAATTTGTTTCGTTGATCTTCTTACATATGGATATTAGAATTAGCTCATCCGTTGAAATTACTTTATGAGATTGCTGCTTTCCTTGTTTGGAGAGTTGACAAGGGTAGTTTGCTGCAAACTTGTCAGTTTAATTATGCTGCATCCTCTTTAACAGGAAGCATCATGTAATGGAAAGAATTGAACTATTTGTAACAGAGAATCTTGCTTTGAGTTCAATTTGCCAAGATTTGCATTCAACTGATTACTTCTTGAAAGCAGCTAAACACTTTTTCTCTAAACGTGTAACCCTATGAAGACAATTTTGGGAGCTAAAAGAAGGCAAAGACTAAAACTACATTGGATGTTTTTGTTTATAAATTTAAATTTTTAGAATAATTAGAATGTTTCTTTTTATAAATGTTAAATTTGTAAGAACAATCAAATTAATAATCTTGTTTTACATATAAAGTACTGATACAAGTCTTGAACTAATGCAAACTAAACCTGCAAAGATTGCCAATGATACCTAGATGGGAATTTTTGTCCCTCTTGGCCAGATCAAATTCAAATCAAATCTCAGAGGGGGGAAACAAACATTTGAGCCTATAAGCAGAAGAGGGTATATCATCATATAGTGTCTGAGCACTAAATCAACACAGTTTCTAGCACATTTCTGAATAGCAGTTGAAATAGCAAAAATCTCATCTTATTCTATCAACATGAATGTAAATACAGTTTAATTATAAGCAGAAGAGTACAGCCATGAACTTCTTTCTTTTACATTCATGTTGACAGAATAAGATGATATGCACATTCAAGTTTTTGCCGTTTCAACTTTGAGTCAGAAGTGTGCTAGAAACCGAGTTCATTCAGTTTGCTTAGACAGGACATGATGATATATAATCTCGTGCTTATATAGGCTCAAATGTTTGTTTTTCCCCTCTGGGATTGATTTGAACTTGATCTGACCAAGAACAAATCATTGGTAATCTTTTCAGGTTTAGTTTGCATTAGTTCAAGACATGCTGCATATGCACTTTATATATCTGTTATTAAATAACTGGTTGCTAATAGATTATCTCAAAAACTAAAACTAATAGAAAAGTCACTTGCAAATTTACTTGGCCAAAAGTGTATAGATTCTTTATACCTTCGACAGAAATTTATTAAACAAAAACAGATACTATATAAAATAATTGGCTATTAATTTGATTATTCTAAAAATTTAACTTCATAAAAGAAAACACAAAGTTCAACTCTTTATATTACATGATGCATCCTCGTAAAGAAGATTGCAGCATGATCAAACTCACAAGTCTGCAGCAAAGTACCCTTTTCAATTTTCTAAACAAGGAAAGCAGCAATGTCAATAGATGTGCTATGATTAGCATTTTAAGGTTAATTCTAATATCCGTTTATAAGAAGATTAACGAAACAGATTCTGCAAGCATCTTCCCATAAACATCAAATCGCTGCTTCGCCAAAACATGTGGAAGTATTCAAAAGTTTCTCTCAGGAATACTGGATAAAGCTTGAAATTCATTGCTATCCGTTAGTTGAATTAGCTCCAAGTTTCTCAGTTTAGTTTCCACCACAGCATGGCTTTCCCAAAGACACCCTAAAAGAATTAAGTTCATATCACTCCTCCAACGGCATTATACAGTCAATCTAAGATCCAAAAAAAGAAAGAGAACTGGAAAATGTTTAGTTAGTCAACTGGATATTTGGCTTGTTTCTTATCGTGCTCACTTTCTCCAGACTTGCCATGTATGTCATGTAGACTGTCCATAGATATGAAAATCCATTGCTTACCAACGGCTGTCAAGTGAAATGGAAGACAAAGAGGTTGTAAATTCAATTGTCCTAAAATGGGAACAGATAAATCTTTGGGATCCAGAGTGAAAGATATTTCCACATTGATACTTCCCTTTGCATCCACTGATACGTTATCAAATCCGTTTAAACAGTGCACAAGTCTGTCAACCACCCACTTAACCATCCGAAATAGAAATGGAAAAGGGGGACTTTATACCTGTAAATGGACCGGAATGAATTTGAACGTATGAAATCACATATTGGCAAGTACATGATACCATTTACCATTGTGGGGAGCAAATCTTATTCCAGCAATATGAATGTCAATACAGTGTTATCATAAGCAGAAGAGTACAGCCATGAAAGAATACTAACAAAACTCTCAAGAAAGAAAGGCAGACCTCCAGAAGAACGTCCGCAAAGTCCAAAACTGATTTCTAATGGCATCAGACTAGTCTTACCGAGATCAATGAATTCACCAAGGGAACAATGTCAGTATCAGTTATATCTTAGTTCTACCTGATAAGTGAAGTATCAACTTTCACCGCCCTGAAAAACTGATAATTTCCCCTTTCTACATGGATATGATACCTAACTGAACTATTAATTCACATGGATGAAACATCAATTTGCTTGAAATGGTAATTAGCATACGAATACAGAATACTGATTCAAAGATCTTTTGTTAGTTGACTACTACTTTTTACTCTCTTTAAGAATTTTCTAAGAGAACATTGTATTCATGGTACCTGATTGGTATCTTGCAGCACAAGACCAGGCAGGGAGAAAAAAGAACAAGGCAGTCCAAAATAATGCCATTTAGTTGAAAAAAGAACAAGGCAGTCCAAAATAATGCCATTTAGTTGAAAAAAGAAAAAGAAGTCCATTCCTAGTTAAAAATCTACCGAAGAATTTCTGACCACTCAGAACTAAAATATGCTTTCTTTTACTCAAAACTTGGTACATTAGGGAGAAAAAGAAAGAAAAAGGACAAAAGACAAAAGAAAAACAAGATGTTGACTGAAGAATGGTGTTAAACTCTAGATATATCATGGGGCTCAGGTGTATCTAGAATTGTACATTTACCCTATAAACATGCCCCCGTTCCCAGTAATAATCAACACTGACATTTGAACATGACCTTTTCCACTTGATCCCTGCTACTTCTACAGTTTATTCCTCTGGACAATGCCTTGTGACACTCCACGGCTCCACATCAGAAGACCACGATATGAGTAAGAATAAATTCAAGAAACTGAATCATTCACTAACTGTGACTAAATCCATGAAATCATGTTGGATGAATCCATATACCGCCAGTTTATGAGCTAAGACTTTAGTCTTCTGAAGCCCGCAAGCATATTTTTTCAAGCTGTATAGGCCAATCTCCTCCTAGTATTTGTGGATTCAATTCCATTGCTGCACAAAAATCTGACATGGATGCATAAACAGATCTTCTTGGTCTTTGCATGTGTCTCCCAGGTAACATTCCATTGAGACCAGGCATGAAGTGGCCACTCACTTGTTTTAAGTGCTCATTTCCACATCTAGATCCAGCCAGAGCCATACAGGGCTCAATCAATTGTTTCAAGTAGGTATCCAACCCATTATTCAACAGATTAACACAATCTACTGAAATGTTCATACCCTCCTCCTCCAATTTTCGCTCTAAACGACTTCTCAAAGATCTCGTATCAGGTAGCTCACCACTGTTTTGACATGTGTCATGATGGTAAATACTACAGAAACCTGAATTAGAAAGAGACTTTCGACTTCCACCAAAGTTAATGGAAACACCAAGCGGAGCAGTAACTGGACTTCTACTCTGAATGCTTGGACTTCCTGTAACCTGCTCGACCTCTTCTCCATCTTCCACAGATGCAACTTCAACTGGGGGTCTGCTACCAAGCGAAACCAATTCAGTAGCACTCTGTTGCTCTTGCGCCTTGGAAACTGATTCATCACATGTAACAATTTGAGGCTTTCCTAGCGGCCTCAGTGGACTGGGGCGATCCCTGAACTTGCGTTCCCGATTAACGGGAGACCTGCCCTTGCGAGGGGAAGGAGGAAAGGCATCACCATAAAGTGATTGAAGGCAATTCCTCTGGTATCCATTACCAAGTTTTACACTGAGATTACTTCCCACCTTTCCAACACTTCTAGCAGGAGGAACCTTTGCAACACAAGCGTTCTTGATAATTGATCTGATAAGCTGATTGTGAAGAGGGATATTTTCCCTCCCAATGATTCTAATGCAAAACTTATCAAACTCACTCTTGCTAATCTTCAGGCTAAACAATTTCCTCAGTTGATCAAAGTATTTCTCTGCTCTTTGATGCCCAATCCTTCGAATAATCAGAGATCTTATCTCCAAACTGTCAATACGAGAAAATTTTTGACTGGGCATCATCTTCTCAAAATTCACCAGATCAAATTCTTCATCAAAATCTTCAACTTCCAAGAAAATCCCAGATGCTAGAAAAACCACTCTCTTCAATCAAAAACATAAACCCTAATCACCAACATTCTTTCCATCAGCATATTTATCATATACCACCAATATAAAATCAGGAAAGACACAAATGCACACAATTTCCAAGTTCCGATACTCGAACAAATAAAACCTAGATAGAAATTTAGCTCGAAGACAAATTTAGCAATCTCCCACGAACTGATTAAAACGCTAATATTAACTGGAACTTAACCAGAAAAAAACCTGAAAACACCAAATTTCGCGCAATTCAATAATCACATGGAAAAAAGACAGAGTTCCAGAGATTCAAGCAGCGATGTTCAAGAACAACGGAAACCCAATTCGTAACTTAAAATTCCGATTAGAATCAGAGAAAAAAGACAGAAACAAATGACGAAATTGAAGATTAAACGAGAGGACAGTGAAATTATTACCTGGTAAATTCGTTCGAGGGCACTATTCGAATCGGCTATGAATTTTCTTGTTTTTATTTATTTTTATTTTTATTAGAGAGGGGCGTGTGGGTTTTTTTGGTTTTTTGATGGAAGCCATTTATGTATATGTAAACAGGGAAGAACCAAACAGGGATTAAGATGTAAGCTTTTGGAAACATTCTTAAGACGAAACACACGTGCTATTTTTTGGGTTTCTGATGTAAAATTCTTAAGGCACTGTTTGTTTGGGTCTTTTAAAAAAACATGTTTAAGCTTTTTGGTTTTTTCTGTTATGTTTACCTAACAGATAAAAAACCCACACAAAAAAATATTTTTTTTCTCAATTTTCTTTTTCTTTTTAAAATTAAAAATAGATATTTAATATCGAAGCTACATAGTATATGATCGGCTCGGTCCACAAGTTAAAAATAAGCGAACTCGAATATAAAGTAAACGATCGCATATCAAGCTCTGATTTTACCATAAAAATCGGGACAATAATTTCTCCCTTCCTCTTCAAAACACTGACTTATAATTTTTATTTTATTATATTCTTTAAAAAATAATTTTTCTCGAAATCTTAAAAGATATCGAGTTAAAATCTGATTCTAACTAAATTTTTTTATAGTTTCGAATGATCTAACTACAATAGATTAGGAACATAGAACAATCTCTCTTTTTTAAATTCGGCTCTTTTAGTGCTGGTTTTAAAAATCAATAAATTTATTAAAAAAAATTTGTTATAATTTAATTATAAATTAAAAAATTACTTTAAATTATAATTTTTTATATAATTTATTATTTGAGTTGTACGAAAGAGTGATTTTAAAAATATAAAATCTTATTATATCAAAATTAAGATCAAAAATTTATAAATAGGGTTCTAAAATTATTATTATTATTGAAAATTTCTCAATTTTTATTTTTATAATCAACATGGCATGATTCAATTTTTGTATATGAAATATAAAAAAAAATAAAAAAAAAATTGTTGTATATATCAAAATTTTCATAATTGTATATAAATTTTGTAAGTTTAAATATTAAGTTAACAAAAAACTGCTTTTACTCTAAATAAATCATTTTTTTATTTATATAAAAGAAACAATTTTTTTTTTCTTAAGTGGCTAATAAAGGATCATGATCACACTTCACAAATGACAGTATTGATTTATTATGATTAAAATATTTAAAAGCAAAATCAACATATAAATATCAAATGTACATACATATATCTGTCTCTGTCTGTGTCTGTCTCTGTCTGTGTGTGTTTGTGTGTGTGTGTGTGTGTGTGTGTGTGTGTGTGTGTGTGTGTGTACCATATCATAAGGCTGCATATGACACAAATCTGATATACATCATGTAAAATTATTCCTTATGTGGAAGACAAGAAGCATTTAATTTATAGTCAAACAGCACAATGAGGCACCCTACACTAATTTCTGAATTCCTGCAGAAGTCCCAGAAGCTTCTTGCTCTGCAAGAAGCCTAACTGCAACCTCATCTGCAACTTCATGAGACTCAATGGATTCACCTTCCCGATTTTCATCGGAACCCACAGCCACTTTCATGCCATCAAATTGTGTCCATTTCCTATTTTTAGCTTGAACCAAACAAGGATACAACAAGAACCCTACAAGAATAATTATGGCACTTATCATCAATGTCCTTAGGGAAGCCAGGCACATGACAAGAACAAGCAAAACTGAAGGAGGCAGGCAGAGCATTGTTGCACCAAATGTTTCCAATGGGATTTTGTAAGGTCTGTGAAGATGAGGTTTCTTTATTCTCAGTCTTATGAAAGCTGCAAACTCGAGAAGCATTCCGATTGAGTACAGAAAATTGAGGAATTCCAAGATTTCCTGAAAGCTCATCCATGACAAGAAGATGACTCCAGTAGCAGAACATAGAATGCTAATGGTGGGTGTACCATACTTGGACCTGAAAATGGCATTTGTGACCAAGAAAGAGTATTGGATTTCATTAGGGAAACAGTGAATGTCTTGCTCCTAGTGAATCTACTTAACATTATGTGGGTGCAGCAGGTTGGTTTTTCACTAATCATCAAGCGAATATGTGTAGTGTTAAGTCTCTCATCAGCTAAGCTTTTGAAAAAACGGGTTCAACTTTCTAATTCAGTAGGATATTAGGATGAGAAGTTCAATGTTTGAATCTTGACTTAGTCCATTTTTGGTAAATTTTAATTTTGAAACAAAGCATGGTGGAACAGTAAGTACTTCATGGGTGCATTCGATCTGGTAGAATTTCGAGCAAAAAGGTGTATTGGAATATGAATAATATATTAGACCCTTTTCGATTAACTTAAACATTCGAAAAATTAGTTCAACTCTGAGCATGACTCCTACTCAATTTTCCACATGCAGTAAGTGTCTTCTGTAAGCTTTTTAAGAAAATTACAAGTTCAGCCAAATTTAAAATTTATGTCTTGACATCAGAAAATAAAAAATCTAGCTGCAAATTCTTTCTTCATTTAAAGGATCTTAAAAGGTAGGACAACTTTGTACCAGAGCCAAGTTACTCGAATCACAAGCTTTGTTCTTGACGAATCCCAACTACACCATATTTGTAGCTTTAAATTTCCTAAAAGCTTAAGCTTGTACCAAATGACCTAGTTTATTATTTATATAGTATCTTAACACTACCCTCATGCACAAGTAGAATTGTGCGCGAACTGGACATGACTCGGAACTAGAATCACAAATTCTTATACCATTTTCAACAATAAGTTATAATCAGTTTTCTCAATGACTTAAAAAAATTTTAGAAGACGACCTAATTTATTACTTATACTGTATCTTACCAGAAAATATTGAGTTACGACTAATGGAGTGGGCAAAGAAGACTAACCTGAAAGCAAAAAAAGAAGGAAGCATTCCCATCTCACTCATACCAAGAAGCTGAAAAGCATCTCCACTCATTTCAGCTTCAAATAAACCCATATTAGACATTGCAGCAGCTGCCTGGATCCACCACTTGAGCCAAAACCCTCCTATCAGCATCCCAACTTCAGCAAAATATCCATCATTCCACTCACTAGAATTAGACCTCAATGCCCCAGTTCCAGCAAGAATAGGAATCAAATAAGAGAAAATCACCAACAATACAGCCCCAAAAAGTGCTTTAGGAAATGTCTTGCTTGGATTTTCAACCTCCCCAGCAAGTGTACTAGCCTTGTCCCAGTAATTCAAATTCCAAAACATACTATTGAAATACCCCCTCCAATCCACCTTCTTAAAATCCACAACCAGCCATCTTTTAACCCGAATTTGAGGAACCGAAATCAAACTCATCACAGCAAATGGAAAAAGTGAAAAAACAGCAAGAGAAACAGCTGAGAATCCAACAATATGCAAGCCTCTATAATTCAAGTAAGTCAATAAAACTGTAATCCCCAAAAGAGCAGGGATTCTAGCAACTAAACTGTTTAAGATAGGGAAAGAATGCTTCAAGTAATCCAAGAATAAGACAGGGTAAAGTGCATTATCCATAACTCCACTAAACCATTTCCAAAACCCTTCTTGGAAACCCCAAAAGGGACCAAAAGCTGAAGAGATCCAGAGAACATACCCTCCATTTTTAGGGAAACTTGTGGCGAGCTCGGCTGTGATTAGAGCCTCTGGTATGCTCCAGAACAAAGGGAAAATCAAAAAACCAAGCAAAGATAAGAGAGGACCACCGCCTGCCCTTACTGAATCCTCAACACCAAAAGGACCCCCAGAAACTTCATAGAAAATCAAAGCTATTAAAGGCAATAATGTCAGTTTTGGTCTTGTTTGGACACCATGTTCATCTCCTTCTTCACCCATCCACCAACGAAAGGTAGACAGAGAGAAAGACTGGACTGATACTCTCTCTCTCTCTCTCTCTATATATATATATATATATATGTATATGTAGCCCTAAATTAGATCTGCATAATCGTTTATCAAGCTAGTTTCTACACAGACGCCAAGATGAACACATGCATAGGTAGATATGCAAATCTATTGGCATGTGGTTCCAAAGAATTTCTGATATGAGTTTTCCTTGAATTTCACAATGGAAGGATAAACTACGTGCAGACCAGATAAGGAAGTCTATCACCGGTTTGGAGATGTTGACTCCCGCTCTTCAGGGCAGAAAGTTCAACAGCTCAAACCTGAAATAAAACCCACGATGGATGTTTATAACTGATGATAATAATACGTATAATATTATGTATTATCTTTATACTATATAAATGGCTTATAGAATACGGCATGGACGAGTCAATGGGCGAGAGTTAAGGTGTGAGTTAGAAACTCGTCAATAATTGAGAGAGCTGTGAGGCTGAGTCAGGTTAAGATTCTTCAACTCGTTCGATTTTCTCGCTGCTCAGATTTTTTTTTTTTTTTTTGCTCTTCTTGTCGGTTTCAGAATTTGCAAGAATTTGATTCTTGATTTTCAACAAAAATAATTAATATCACGTTTGGTGTTATTAATTATATAAATATTAATATCGATTATTTTTTTTCCAAGTTTATTTTATTTTTGAAATTTTAATTATTTAATATTTTTAAAAAATCATAATTTTATGTTTCCGATATTTTATTTTTTATTAAATAAATTTAAATCTTTAATTGTTAAGGAATAAATATTTTAATTATTGATGGCTTCCAAAATTAGAATTAGAACAAAAATAATCATGAAAATATTTAATTTAAAATAATATAAAATTATTTAAAATATAATTTTGTGTAAAATATTAATATAAACATTTAATTTTAATTTTTTAAAATTTAATTTATTTTAATTATATGTGATGTACCATCCAATTATGATTTTTAGAAAAAGAAAAATTGTAATTATTGATAATAATTATATTATTTTTTGCGCATGTATTTAATTTATATTATTTACTTGAATCAATTAGATGTTTCGTGTCATACACAAAAGTTACTCCATTTGGTATGAATTTGCACGTGGCCGAAAAATATTTCCTTATTTAGAATGTGTTTTTACCTTATATTATATATATAATTATAAAAAGTTTATCGACCGACAGAGATATTTTCCCGCCTTTCCTACGTCCCTGAAAATGTCTCAGAATCCATTGCAGCACCTCTTTCAAAGCTTCGAAAAGCTCTCAATTTGCATACAAACCCATCTCTCGAATCTCACGGGCCACCATCCCTACCCATCATCTCCTTCTGAGGAAAAAATTCTCGTCTCTTCATCTTCTCCATCATCATTATCATCGTCGTCATCGTCATCCTCATCGTCATCATCCAAAGTAACCCCATTACAGAGCAGAGACGCGACCCAGATCCTCCTGAAGGTGCGAGCTGTTTACTTAAAGAAATGCATTTATGTGTTCATTTGAATTTGAATTGTAGCCCGGCGGGGTTTCTTTGGTTGTAGCTTTTGGTAAGTTTTTTTGTGTGGTAAGTGTTTGATGAAAGTCCTCACAGAAGACTCCGTAGGGCATCTGCATGATGGGTTATGTGGATTTTGTTCCTTTGTTAGGTTTTATTCGCATTTCGAGTGTATGCCAATGCACTCGTGTGAATTTCTGGTACCTTTTGGTAGATAGATAGATATTAAGGTTGTGTTTGGTATTAGTCCATTCTATTCTTGTTCGATGACTAGATTTCGGATTAGTTTATATCAAAATTTTAGTTAATATACTAAATGCATAACTAGACCAAATTTACTCATAGATTCAATTTTATGGTATGATATATTTGTATTCTCATATGTAAAGTTACAAAAATAGCTAACTTGAATTAGAAGTCAAGTTGAATTGATCATGTAGCTCAAATCTTTATGTCATTTATGTTGTATTCTGTAATCACATTCAACATTATTGAAATTTGAATCAATGAACTAGCAAAAGTCAGATAAGGAACAAAGATAAATATCAGTATTGTTTATATCGGTTATGGATGTCATGTTTAATACCTAGATAAACATAGAAGAAAGAACACGTGTCCTGTTTGGTGTCATGCTTGGAAAATGTGAAATTATACTTTGTGCAGTGCTATCTATTTCTTTCATTTTTTATTTGCATAAAGGATGAACATGGTTTGTTTGTTTGCTAATAAAATATCCAATTAACTTGTTGCAATTGTTCAGGGAAAATTTGCTGGGCCTGTTACCAAAGAAGAGCTTGGAAGAGCCACTTGGACTTTTCTTCATACTCTTGCAGCACAGGTATTCCTGTTAAATTGCTTAGCTGATCTACTTCTTCTTTTTAAGGGTTCAACTTGAACAAATTGTGATTTTTCCTCAGCAAATTGAATTGCTCATATCAACACCTTTAATTTTGTGTGTCGATTAGCATATGGATTTGGTAGTTACGAATAGAAATCCGCTATGCAGCTCAGTCAATTGCAATAACTCATAGGTGCTTCTGTATTGTGCTCTGTATCATGTAAAGTAATATTCTTTTATTTGTTCTTTTCAGTATCCGGAAAAACCAACTAGACAACAAAAGAAGGATGTAAAAGAACTGGTGGGTGACTATCACTTCATGTAACTTCTCAATTCATTAGCTAAAATTTATTTATATGAATTCTTATAGTTTTCTCTTGATTACCAATACTAGCTTTAGAGGAAGAGCAACTATATGGTGCCAATAAGTTCCTAGTAGACTCTATTGAAGAAGTATATGCAATACAAAACATTATGTCAAAAGTATTTTTATATTTCATTGAAGCATGTATTGTAACTATATCTGTCAAAGGCTGAACTGCTATAGTGGAGAGGGTTCTCATTGACCTAATATAAAACCAATCTCGCATTAAAGGTAGAAAAATGATGAAGCTTTTGCCCTAATTTATTGGTTAAGAAGATCCGTCAATTATTTTTAGCCCTTTTATTTAACACTATGAAGCCATAAATCAGCTTATACCAGGGAGATATCAGTGAAAAACAAACTTAATATACATGTAAAGTAATCTATCTTCATGTAGCATTTACCTTTTCAGTCCTCTGGAACTTGAAATGAAGACAGAGGAATGAGAAACGTTCATCTTCAAAATTTTGCTTAACAAACAGCCATTGCAATCATGTTGTTATTTCTTCATATCATAAGACTAGAAATAAATGTTTTACTAGAATATTGTAAATTTGTCATTGTTAACTAAAACCAGTTAACAAGATTTCATTTGGCCTTCAGATAGCTATATTATCTCGAATATACCCTTGCAAGGAATGTGCTGATCACTTCAAAGAAATTTTGAGGTACGAAATTTTCTTTGACACATCCTCTCTGTGTTGGTTTGATTGTAGATTCTTTTATTCTTTCTTTCCTTCTTTCCCTCTCTTGGTTTGTAGATTTCAACGTATACTCATCTCAACATATTTTAGATATTACTATTTGGTGCAATTTTAGTCTTCTAATGCCAACCGAGGCTCTTGCAAACTAATAAACAGCAAAGAGGAAGCTTTACTAGAAACACTGAATCAGGATGTTAACTTAGAGTTATTTAACATTAACTGTTCTTCTAGTTTAATTTGTGGCATGAATTGACTACAGTGGTTTAGAAACTTCAGGTAAGATGTGAAATTCCGTTCACTTCCTTGGAGAGTAAGTTACATTGAAATTAACCCCATTTCCTGCAAAACAAAAAACAAATACATATAAATGAATAGTTCGATTTCCTTCAACATTTTTAGTTATCTTAACTGACTTTTTAGGCATTTCAATTGTTTATCCGTGAAGAGGAGATACCAGAAACTTGAATCTAATCTCAATTTTAAGATCGGCACTTGTTAACCACTTAAATCAAAACTGCTCCTTCTTTACTTGGTGCTCAACAAGAGAACAAGAATGATTTCTCTTAGTTGATCAAGACATTTTTGGTGGTTTTTAGGTTATTCACAATGTTTCAATGTATCGGCTTGTTGTATGCTCTCCTGTTGTATCAAAATCAAATATTACTTGCATGATTATTTGCATTAATAGACTTTTTTTATACATGGTCAACAGAGCAAATCCTGTACAAACTGGATCTCATGATGAGTTCTCAGGCTGGCTCTGTCATGTACACAACATAGTTAATAGGAGGTAACCTTGCTCTTCATTTTTATACCAGGCAACTGGGAACGTAACCTTTACCAATTCTTATGTGAAAACTATTTTTGTTGTTTTTACAATGGGTTGATTTTAACAGCCTTGGAAAACTGGTGTTTCCATGTGAGCGAGTTGATGCAAGGTGGGGCAGATTAGAGTGCGAGCAGCGTGCCTGCGACCTACAAGGGACAACAACAGAGTTCGGCAAATAGACTTGCATTTCTTGGTGGATTTGCGAGTGGCTAATCCATCGCTTGATTTATTGATACATTGGTGTTCTTATATACATGAATGCAGGATTCATATTATTCTGAAAATATAAAAACTAAACAAGCAGCAATCCGTTGATATTATGTTATGTCCTTGAGTATTTGAATGAGCTGGTCAGGTTAGAACATAAACTCGACTTTTAATTTATTCGAACTTTCATTTGTAAATTTTAACACAGAAAAAAAAATTCAATTACTACCTCCATACTCACAGAATAAAATGCAGCAAACATGTTATGGGACTGCAATTTGCAAGAGAGGAAATTCAAATTGATAACAATAGGCTGTGTTGTAGAATCAAGTAAAAATACAGAGCTAAGCTCCCTGAATCCTTACATCTCAAGTTTTGAAGTCAAAAAGCAAAACCCAGATGTTAAGAAGAAAAATTTATCTTCCTGTTCCAGGTAATATATCCTTGTCCTTTTCATTTTCCATGCTTGCATGTTCATCTGTCCGAAATGGTGGAGCCTCACCAAATTTCAGTATGTAAGCAGTCTCATAAACAGGTCTCAGTTGCCGAATCACTTGTGTATCTAAATATGCATCACAGGAGAAGCACCAAACTGAGAGGTCACTGTTTTCCCCCAAAACCGAAAAACATAAAAGCAAAAACTTCAAATTGTGTTTCCATGCAAAATTAATATAGGGGAGAGAGAGAGATCACTTTCTCTAGGAAATTATACGGGGAAAGATAAAAAGGAAGCAAATTAGAGGAAACAATGTTATTATAGATACCTAAAGCTGAGTGCCACACAATGAGTTGTTTGCTGATAATGCTGAAGCATATGCTGGTTCATGAAACGGCTACATAGAACATCCTTGCATGACAAACATAACCAGTTTTCTCTCGGATTTTGGCACCTTAAAAACATAAATTGTCAAACAGATTAGAAACTGTGATCTTTTGAATTAAATCATGTAGAGAAGACATCCAATGACTTAAAATCTCTCATCCAGTTTTATTCTCATTTCATCTGGATCTTATTCGTTCATTTAATTACTATACTCATAATCACAATCGAAAATCCATCTCCAAAGAATTCAAGATGGGAATAAATGCAATTCAAAACTTAAAATTATGATGTACTCCTACGTATTAAGACAGCTCTAGTATTCCTTCTTTCAAGAAATACAACTCTAGTAATTAAGCAAAGGGATAAGAACTTATGTGGAATGAGAATTGAAGCCAAAATAACAGTCTGGTCTTTTTCTTTTTCCGTTCGATGATCAATTTCACAAACTATTGACACACACAGGGAAATCACTCGTCTCTTCATCAATTCTTTCAATACACCAGTTACAAATGCGCATGCTTCATCTCTTCTTTTTTTTTTCCCTTTCCATTTCCTTCCACTCTACCACAAATGGAGCTTCTACTTTCACCACCAAATTCATGAGCATGACATCTAATTTCCTAAACATAATCCTATTTATTCGCAAACGATAAAGTATCCAATAACTAAAATTGCCACTTAAGAGACGTCGGAAGGCGTATATAGTGAAAGGGATTAAAGAAAGAGGTAAAAGCTAACCTGTTGCAGGGAGTATCAGGGATTGGTATGTGAACCAGATCAGACGACAACGAAGACAAGTGATCGCACCAGGTTAGAGCATCAACCCAGCCGGACTCAGCTCCGTATATGAATTCCTCGTCTTCGTCGGCTAGTTGGAGCTCCTAACATAAACGCAGTACAAAACACTTTAACAAGTGTTTGGTTGCCGAGAAAAAAAAAAACGTAGAGAGGAAATTCAATTACCAGCGGGGACGACGAAGACGCTGCTTGATTCTCCATTGAGAATCAACTGTGAAACACCCGTTTAGCCTGCAGGAGATGGACGGGGGGCAGCCTATTGAGATTTGAGAAAAAGAAAAAATACTTGTTAAATATATTTATATAATTTAAGAGGAATTTTAATATTTTAACCATTAAAAAATAATAACATAATTTCATAAAATTATAAAAAATATATATAATATTTAATTTTTAATTAACTACAATAATTTATTGTATAATTAATGTTTAAAATTATAATGATTCTGGGTTTAATGGGCCTAAGGCCCATTTAGAAGCTGGGCAATTCTGTACTGTTGTCGGTAAACACAACGAACTAGGGTTTCTTGGTAATCCACTATAAATACCTAGCTTTTCGTTGTCGTCCAAAATCCTCTGCAAAAGATTTAGGGTTTTGAATTGCTCAATCGCAGACCTTCCATCTTGCAGATCTTCCTTCTCGCAGACAGAAATCATGGGTCACTCTAACGTCTGGAACTCTCACCCCAAGACCTACGGCCCGGGTTCTCGCCAATGGTAATGATCTTTCTCTCTGATACCTTTTGGCAATATGAATTTGGCTAAAAGTAAGCTTGGATATTGATGCCTAGTGCGGCTTTCTGTTTGGTTTCCGGGATGATAAGTGGATCATAGAGGACTGGTGGTCATCGTTTTAGATGCGTTACTTTCAGCTATTTGATTCCTGTTGTTAGTTTAATATGGGATTTTGAATGAGTCGAACGATTAATATTTCCTGTTTCTCTGCTTCGTTTCGCTTCTTATATTCGTCTTTGATTTGTGATGCTAGTAGTAGAAGCGAGATTTATGTGTTTGCAACTATATTAGATTGGTTCTGTAATGATGCAGTTGCTTATTTTTTGTATATTTGGTTATAGACTGTTAGATTATTGATTTCAATAATAGGATATTTGATATTCGTTCACATATAGCAACTTGGATTTATGCTTCAGCTGAGAAGCATATTTGTGTATAATACACAGCGTGGTACCGAAAATACAGTACCGGGATTATTCCATTCCTGAATACTATGAAAATATTCCCGGTATAGATTGTAGCACAAACTTGTTAGTAGTTCCTTTCGATGTTGTTTAATTGCTTGCTGCTAGTTCTTTTCTTGGAACTGTGTTTACCGTCCGCTTGATTAAAACTAAAGACGTTAACCAATTTTCTTGTGACATATTTTTTTCTTCTTGTGTTTCTATCTTTAGTAGGTATCTTATACTCATTGTTGTGCTTTCTTCTTCTCTCAATGAAGTTGTTTTCTAAACCAAAAAAAAAAACTAGAAAGGTTAACTATAGGTTGGTTTTAAACTAATGGATTTCCCCTAGAAGTTGTGAAATTCACTTCTAAATCTGCTTTTGGTGTCTAGAGTACGAATATGAATCTGGATTCACAATTGAAAGAAAGTGAAAAAAAAGCATTTAGGCATCAGATTTTAAGCCTGTTTTGGTAGTTCGACTGTGAAATTTCTTTCTTTCTATATTGTATTTCCAGAATATGTGTGTGTGACTTATAATTGATCCTCAAAACCTTTGTATATGTTGAAAACTTGACCACAGTTTTTTATGTCTCCGCATAGTATTTCTGTTCTTTGAATTGAAACAGATTGGAATTTGAAATTTTCCATGACATTTAGGGAATAAATATTTTCAAAGACGAGGAAATCATATTGGATTTGTCCCAATTGTAAGCATATTCATGCATTTCAAGAAAAATAAATGTTGGGTGTAAAAGGAACTTTAGGGCTTTAATATTTGGTAGAAAGGTCTTTATCAACTGTAGTGTAATTTTCAACGTTGAGGCAAAGAATCTAAGACGTTGATCTTCAATACAATGATGGTCATGATTTTTTCCTTGTTTATTTGATTATATCAATTATTTTGACTCTTAAGGTCTATAGGCTGACGGAGATGAAGAACCAATGCTTACTAAATATTTTGTTGTTTTGCCTACTTTTGGACTCTTAATTCTGATGACTTATGTTTTTTATAGCCGTGTGTGTGGCAACTCACATGGGCTCATCCGCAAATATGGTCTCATGTGCTGTCGCCAATGCTTTCGCAGCAATGCGAAGGAGATTGGTTTCATTAAGGTACCCTTTACAATCTCCATTTTCACAATTGCTGTTTTATCTGTCACGCTATTTTTTCTCTATCGTCCAACTTTTCTCTGGTTCTTACCGTTCCCGTTTATTTTTGCAGTACCGTTAAACTGTTGCAGCATTCAAGATTAAAGAATTTCAACCGAGTAGTGTTTTCTTAATATGGATTTCGAATGGACATTTTACTTTTTAGAGTTGGTTTATTTGTAAAACGGGATGTTGGACTGAAGAATACTTTTGCTACTACCTTTGATTTTAGCACCTCATTCTCAATGATCTTTGTTCTATACTTGTTGATTGTTAAGCTTAATTGCATTGCTCGGATAATTGTGTAGAATGATCATATGATGAAACTACGTCCTTCATCGAGTTTGAAAACTAGTTATGCTTCAATTTAAGTAGAATGTTTCTGGTTAAAATGATTTCGAATTTTAGAAAATGTTGTCTGAAGTGCGGGAAGACTTATATTGCTAAATGTTGTCTGAAGTGTAGGCAGTGTTTGTTCGCTCACCAAAACACTATTTTCGTCCTCAAGTCCTAAAGGATCAGTTTAAAGAGCACCCAAACAAGCCATAATATTAATCTATTTCCCACCAACCCTATTGACTAAGATTTCTTCTCTCCCAATCTATCTAACCCAATAACCCACATAGCTTCCTCTTCTTAGTTACATTTTCGAATATCAAGTTCTTCGACTATGCCATTAGAACCAACACTTGAAGCTCATGTATACGAAGGGAAATTAATCGAAGGTCAAAATACCTTATGAAATGTTAAAATTGTATTTTGAAATTTTTTAGGTTTTAAAATTGTATTAATTTTTAAGAATGTTTAAATTGTACTATTAATCGTCATTACCTATTTAATGTCGTCGGTAGTTGTCATATTTGACGTATATAGATAAATACCGTGTAAATATAAAATCATTACATGTAGCATCCATGTATACTAACTTAATATACATCACATATCAGTTGGACCTCGTAACTAGGTGGTTCCATCGCCTTATATCTCGACTTTTGTATATGAGCAAAGTTGCTTCCATTCGCCTTCCTTCGCTTCAAAGCTCTTTGGAATCCCATTTTTGCAATCAACTTGAACTCATAAAAGATATACGTATGTACGTACATGTTGTGTGTCGTCTTCTTAAATTAATATTAAAAAAAAAAGGTAATGGAGTTTTCTCAAACAAAAAATTATTTAATTATTTATGAAATTAGAATCTTTAACTCTAAGAAAATTCACTTCAAACACTTGAAAAATTACCCATTTAGCACATGCTTAATTAAAAAATAAATTTCTTGAAATAGGGCCACATCTTGTTATTATTATTATTATTATAGTGTGGGGAATGAAGTGGAAAAGTGAAGCAAAGTTGGAAAGCTAAGTGAGAGTTTAATTAACTAATTAATTAATTAATTATTTAGTATTAGCATGTTAAACAAATCTTAAATGGGTGTCTTACTTTTTAAACTAATTATGCAATTGACATCGAGTATGTTCTAAGTCACATGGCCGGTATGTTTCTTTGAACCATATTCTTGATTTTTATAATATAAACATTTTGGTTAATTAACAATAATTTTACTTTATGAATGTTCTTTTTTTTTATTATTATTATAATATTTCATATTTTAAAAAAAAGTTAATTCTAACTTTTATTCTGTTACGATTACTTCAATTAAATAAATATAACTGTCACAAATTGTTCTTTTAATTTGTATATGTCATACTGTCAATACTACATCTAATTTGATTACTACAATCTCATTAATATATTAACGAATTAGTTTATCGAATTTGTTGAATTAAATATTATAAATCAGTCGCCACGAGTTCATGTTGCACTAATAAAATATTAAACTTTACGTGTTAAGTGGGGTTTAAATTTATTATTTTTAAATAAAGTATACAAATTTAAACTATTAAACTATTGTATTGATTACTAAATTCTTTACGATTATAGTTTGTTAATTATACAAAAAAAAAAGTTTATTTATTTCTTTTTTATTAGAGTGAATTAACGGTCGATATTTGATATCTAAAATGATGTTTAATTACCACTAATTATAACCCTTTGTTAATTAAAAATAATTAAGCACCACCTAGAGAGTTTTAAGGGTGTTTCGTATTTAAATTGTTGTATATTATATAGTAAGAAGCATAAATAATCAAATTACATTTTTGTTATAATATAATTTTTAATATTTTTTATTTACTTACCCACAATTCAATAACTCACACATTAGGGTTAATTAGAATATTATGTAGACTAATTAACACATATATATATATGTATATATACATAAAGTAGAATAAAATGCGTTGAGAACAAGCTATAAATAGATGTTTCATCTTTTATATAAACAAAAACTACATAATTAGCATATGGGTTTACGTGTGTGTGTGTGTGTGTGTGTATGTATATGTGTATATATATATGTATATATAGCTTAGGTTGCAATAATCCTCTTTTAATAAAAATTTATCTTAAGTTTGTTGGATTTTCGTTGACATCATCATCAACTAATTTTCTGCTTGACAGCTCCTTTCATGGAGGTTAGCCAATTTATTTCTTTCCTAATCTTCCCCCTTTTCTCTCCCTCGTGAACTTCTTTGAATATAGTATCTATACATACACACACACACACACACACATATATATATATATACACACGTAACACATACATACGCATGCATAGTACAAAGATGGTATTAATACCCATGTTAATTAATGTGATTAGTATAAATAAATCTTAACAAATATGATACTTAATTATTTAGAAACTAAAGTATTTAATATTGTACACAAAATATTTTTAATTAAATAATATATAGTTTTTCTAGTCATTAAAACTAGCTAATTATATAATATATATATATATACACTTAAATTTTAATTTTTTTTTTCCTTTTTAAAATAATAATATAGAGGTGTATCGTAGGAGTACTATATAGTTGCATGATTTGGATATATATTTATATCGACCACCTAAAATATGTTGTCAAAAATTAAGGCTATTGATAATATCATATGGTCGACCAACTTGGCTCGTGTTCTCCTCTTTATTTATTTATTCCATATACTTCAATTCTTTGAAATTTATAATTTCTATATTCTTATGTAATTAAATTTTAAAATTTTCACATAAAATTATATAATAAAAAATATATAATTTTCATTAATTAGATAACACATATATACACGTAATATGATATAATCTTCAATTGAAAACACGAAAAAATATACACGATGTAATTCTTTTATATGTATATATATATAATGAATTTAATTAATTATAAAGGTATAGATAAAAGGATATAATTAATTAATTAGTTGAAATAAAAAATACCCACGTTCAAATAAAAAATTATGTATAAAAATAAAATCAATTTATATGCTATTATATTATTCAAAATGAACCAATAGTAATCTATAAAATTATAATATATGATAATTTATTTCGATAATGTGAAATTTATGAAGGCTTATGTATTTATGTTTAATACGCGTTTTGATTTTAATATATCGTGATAATTAATTTTGATTAAATTATTTAATTCATTAATCTTATTATAATAAGTATATTTAATAATGCCCTATGTTTTATAATTAATCGATTGATCTTATTATTTAATTTAAAATTTACGATATTTATTTTAAAATAATAAAATTTATAAAATTATTCAATGAATTCGGGAAAACGTCTATAAAAATTCAAAAATTCATCACGAGTTAGAATAATTTTTAGTATTGATTAATTAATATAAAATATTATACTAATTTCGAATTGGTATTACGAGAATTTGACGTGATTTTTTTTAAAATGTATAAAAAAATTATATTTATTTAATATTGGTTCGAGTTTATAATTTATTATTTTATTAAAAAGATATATTTTATAAGATAAAAATTAGAACTTTGAGTAATAGTCAAAATTAAAAGTAATATGCTTTAAGGTATAATAATATAATTAAGTTATAGATAAATTAAACTAAATCATTTGGACTATAATAGGTATACACTTTCATACCAACTACTTTTACATAATTAGATTACCTTAAAGTATATATATATATTCTATAAAAGGAGCATAACTATATATATATATATATACAGTATACAGTACACAGTATATATGTATATGTATATATCTATAAAGCTCCATTAAAATAGAAGAAGATTAAAAGAACCCACCACACAAAGTCTACACAAAAATTTACAAAAACCCAAAAGCACCATTTTTCCTGTAAAAAAAAAAAACACTCTCTCTTCTCTCCCAAATCTTGCCTCACCTGCTATTCTTCTTCAACCTACATTGCGGTGTTCAATCACTGCTCTCCACAAAAATGGCAACTCCTCCGCTAATCAATCGCGAGATTTATGTTCCAGGCGGCTTTTCTTGATTTGCTGTTGTGGGTTTCGGTTAATGAAGAACGGAAGGATTATTCGGGTTTAAGGTGGAAAGCGAGAAAGGAAAAAATGAAACCAATGTGAGGGGGAAGCTTTGGGAGTCTGATAATGGTGGCTGCGTTTCCTCAAGCAGCAACTTCTAGTGCCGAATCACATACTTCCAGCAGCAAAGGATTTGCTCGGAATCCGCAAAATCAACATGAACAAAATACACAAAATCCAGTTAGACCTCCATTATTGTCGTCGACGAAGGAGAAGGATAATGGCCATAGTAGAAAACCCAGAGGCAGACAAGTTCCATCTAGGTACTTGTCCCCTTCTCCTTTTTCTTCTTCTTCTTCTTCTTCTTCTTCTTCTTCTTCTTCTAGTGCTGTCTCATCTTCGTCTTCCACCAACACGACTAAAAGATTCGCATCCCCTCTACTTTCTCGCTCTACTAATTCGAACTTAAATTCAACTACAACGACAACAAGCGCCCCTTCTTTGCTGCCTAAACGGTCCCAATCGGTGGACCGACGACGAACTATGGTTCCTCGGTCTGTGACTCCGGTTCCCGGAGGCAATGCCGGCGAATTATCGGCGGCGTCGAAGATGTTGATTACTTCTACAAGGAGTTTATCAGTTTCCTTTCAAGGCGAGGCGTTTTCGCTTCCGATTAGCAAGAAGAAGGAGGCGAGTACTCCTACTTTGCACCGGAAATCGACACCGGAAAGGCGAAGAGCGACTCCGGTGAGAGATCATGGCGAGAACTCGAAGCCAATGGAGCAGCAACGGTGGCCTGGGAGGTCCAGGTCTGGGAGTTTAGCCTCGAATCCTTTGATGAGGAGCTTAGATTACGGTGGTGAGGGAAGGAAACCAAGTGGGTTCGGATCTGGGATGGTGGTTAAGTCACTTCAGCATTCTATGATTGATGAGAGCAGGAGGCTGTCGCTTGATGGGAGACTGAGCTTGGATGTGAGCAACGGCGAAGACTTCTTGTCGACTAAGCAAAACCCAGATGCTATTTCTGCAAATGACTTGGCCTCTTCTGTCTCATGTGATCTTACTGCATCTGATACTGACAGTGTGTCCTCTGGCAGCACTAATGGCGTTCCAGAATGTGGGATTTCGAAAGGGAAGACTGGAGCTCGAGGGATTCTTGTTTCTGCTAGGTTTTGGCAGGAGACAAATAGCCGTTTACGGCGTTTACAGGAACCGGGTTCGCCATTATCGACCAGTCCTATATCAAGAATGGCGGTCCCATCATCTAAGTTAAGTCAATCAAAAAGATTTTCCACTGATGGTCCTGTGCTGTCTCCAAGGACTATGGCTTCCCCCATCAGAGGAGCTACTCGACCTGCTTCGCCGAGTAAGCTTTGGACATCTTCCACTTCGTCTCCAGCAAGGGGGATTCCTAGTCCCTCAAGGGCGAGAGCTGGTTCTAGCCAAATGGGTAATTGTAATAGTTCACCTTCAATCCTTAGTTTCTCTGTTGATATTCGGAGAGGAAAAATTGGGGAGGATAGAATTCTTGATGCACACATGTTGAGGCTTCTGTATAACCGGTACTTGCAATGGCGTTTTGTGAATGCGCGGGCAGATGCTACATGCATGCTGCAGAGACTGGGTGCTGAGGTAGCTTCTTTGTTTACGTTTTTATATGTTTTCTTTACTCAATGTTTTGATGGATGCTATATATTTATGTATGTATATATGTATGAAAATATCTATATGTATGAAGTATTTAGCATCAATAATCAGTTGTGGCTGTGGAATTTTGTGGATTGCTAATTATTCATACACTACGCAAATTCTATAGTTCTCCCTTTGAGAATTTTTCAAGTGGTTTGATTAGAGATAGAAGGATCTTTAGGCAATTTTCAACGGGATTTGATAACTTAAAAAACATTAGTGACCACTTAATTGTTGGCAAACTGCTAGTGACTGTGCTCTCAAACTAAGCAGTTTTATTTATCTCCATTGACAAAAGAACACTCCAGTTTTACTGTGATTTGGAGTTCGGAATTTAGAGTCTGTTCCTTGGAATATTGCTTATTATAAACCTTATGATCTCTTCAATGTTCTTGAAACTAAAGGTGAAGATATATGGTGGATGCGTCTTGATAGGTTTAGTTAGTTAAAAGCTGTTTACCTGTTTCTCTTCCGCAACTACTCATTTTTAGGGAAATTAATATATAACTATGCACAAGGAACCAAGGGTGCCACCTGTATGCAAAAGATGTACAATTTAGGTACAAGACAAAAGTTCTATGAGGTTTACAAGCTCCCTCCATCTTTGAGATAGGTACAAGGCTATTCATCTTGCTTGGATTTGCTATTAGTATTGAAATGTTTCTGTGGCTTATTATTTCCTTGAGTACAATCCATAATGAAAAATGCACTGTTTTTAAGGTATGAATTAAGGAGTGTCTTCCTTTCTCATGAGAAACAATAACGATTGGTTGTGTTATCTAAAAATTTAAGCTCTTAGCTGCATTGGATAACCACATGTTGGTAAAGTTTGGTCATATAATTTACCTATCTTTTCTTTTGGACACATAATTTTAACTATCAAATGAAGGCATCTAAGGATGTAGTGAAAGAGTGGTGGCAGAGAGCTTTGCAACAGTCAACATTAGTTGTGATTGCACATGACAATAAATGGTTGACCGATGAGGGCTTTGGATGCAGAGGAGCATAACCATAGAAGGGCAGGATAATTTTATTTCTCTAGGTGTCTTAATTTATTTACTAGTTTGTTGATTTTTATCAATGTATTCAAAGAGGGTACGCTGCCTCCCGGCAGAGTTATATACCTCAATGTTCTGAACACATCCAAATGAGAGTCCCCTGAAATCAATGTCAACCAATTGGTCTATGTGTCTGTTTATAAGCCATGATTTACAAGGACCTATGCACCTAGTGGATCGTTTATTGACCTTCTAAAGAGACTTTATCATTCAGTTGGACTTTGTTGCAGTATAGCATATGGATATGAGGAGCAAATGCAAGCCCAATTGTGGTGTTCAAATGTGATTATATGAATTAAGGGATCAGTTATGTTTCTATTAGTGCCATTCTCTTTCTCGAGAAGAAAGGGAAAGAACCTTATAATTGCATTTCTCTTGAATAAACTATAGCTGGTCTTCAATTAAAATTTCTGGTGAAGATCTTTCTATAAGTAAACAGACGAGTTTTGGTCCTGATTTTGTTTGGCCAAAGGCTTAGATCACCCAAGCTAAAGTTTTCAGTTGAATGGTCAATCCCAAATTTAGGTTCAATCAAGCTGAACAAAGAAACTCCATTTTCGGTTTTGCTCACTTAATAATTGCATTTTTCTTGAATAAACTATAGTAAGCCTTAAATTGAAATATCACATGAAGATCTTTCTATCAGTAGACAGATGAGTTTCTAGTTGTGATTTTCTTTGGCCAATTACTTAGATAACCCAAGCTTAAGATTTCAGTTCAATGGTTAATCCCAATTCAGGTTCAATCAAGCTGAACAAAGAAACTCCATTTTCAGTTGTGCTGAGCTTGTCTCTATACAATAATATATCTTGAATATCTCTCCTGGATATTCTTTCTTTAGTATATTGTGTTTGCTTTTGTAGTTTTTGTTTTGTTAGCATTTCAGTCAAATGAGAGGACACGTCTTAATTCCCTAAGTTTTTCTCCTTGGTTTGCTAGTTTTTGTGTAAATGACCAGATTGGGCTCTGCAGTGCAACTATTTTGTTAAGGATCTAATGAAGATAAATGCAGCATATTGCTTCCTGTAATTATTATCTAACTTATTATGTTTGTGGCAGAAAAATCTGTGGAACGCATGGGTTACAATGTCAGAGTTACGGCATTCTGTCACTCTAAAAAGAATAAAATTACTCTTGCTGAGGCAAAAACTGAAACTAACCTCCATTCTCAGGGGGCAAGTAAGATTCCACGCTTTGCTCTTCTAAGTTATTGAATTCTGCTCAAATTTGAAGTGAAAGAATTGTGTGTCTTTTGTCATTCACAACAAAATAAGAATAATGCTGCTGATTTATCGTGCATTCTTTAATCTTTGCATTGATTGCTTTAATCTTGAATTAAATGGCAGAGTTGAAGATGGAAATTTAGAAACATTATCTAATTCTGTTGTTAGGTACTGGAGGGTTTCATGTAAAAATAATACATTGAAACTTTGAAATCCATTATAAAATATGAAAATTTCTCTCACGTGAACTGGGGAATTGAAGTTCTGAACATTTCAGTAAAGGAGGATAAGATTGTACGGGAATTTGTTATTTTGTTTTTCCTTGGACTTAGGGAAAATTTGCTTAACCTATGTCATTCCCCATTTTTCGTAAACCTTTGTTTTTGATAAGGATTAACGCATTTGATGAATTGTTCCCTTTTGTAATCTTGGTACATACAAAGATTTTGTTGTGGCCCGAATACTCATTTTTTGGCAAGAGCCAGATTAAGAAAGAAAATTAAATAAGCTTTTAAATAGGAGATATATTGAATCTCCACCAAATTTAGAAAATTATTTTTGAATGTGTACTATTAGATACAACAGTTAAGGGCTCCTACTTCATTCCAATTTTATCTTCTCCTGATCTTCGCAATTCAGTATTTTTTTACATTGCATCTCCATATAATTAGATATGATTTCTTGATTATATAAGATTTTTATGGTTCATAGTCTGGACCAGGTTTCCAATGTGGCATTTAGTTGGCATTTTGCCTTGACATGGCAAATGGACACAACTTTCCACATTACTGCCTAATTAAAATAAAAGTGATAGACTAAGGAAAATACGCTTACATCTCTTCGAAGGGGTTTACTCAATCAAATGGGATTTTTGTAGTTGTTAGCACACCTTCTACCTTTCTTCATGCTTTATCGTTTGAATTTTGCTCTTTTGATACTGTAAATTCTGATAAGTTTTTCCTATTGAAAAAATGATATTTGATTGAGTAAATTGAAATTAGTTAAGTTAAATACCTGCTTAATTTGGGATTTGAAGTTAGTTAAGTTAAATACTTGATCTTATCCAGGAGATAATTTTGTTTGTCTTGAATGGGGTCTAAAATTTTCTAATTGAATAAAGTTGGTATGATTTAAGGTGTCAATTGGTATTCTTGGATAGTCATGCATTTACTTTCTCCTTCCGGAGTTTGAGATGCTAATTACCTAAGTATTGTTTTTATGGTTAATCAAAATGTATACAGATGGTGTACTTGGAAGAATGGGCTCTTCTAGATCGAGATCATTCTAGTTCCTTGTCGGGAGCAACTGAAGCTTTGAGGGCCAGTACTCTCCGTCTTCCAGTTGTTGGAAAAGCTACCGTACGTGCCTTCCTCCTTGATTTTTGGTAGTTATAAAAAAATGGTTGGACTTCTCAGTTTTCTTGAGGTTGGGGAAATTTATGCCTGACCCATTTTTTCTTCCTTTTCTGGCTCTCTGTTATTTGATAGGCTGATATTCAAAATCTGAAGGATGCTGTTGGTTCAGCAGTTGATGTAATGCAGGCAATGGCATCCTCGATATGCTTGCTATCATCAAAGGTACAACTGTTCTCATCAGAATTGTCAATTGATTTTTTTAGTAGAAGTCTCAGTTATTCTTGGGTCTATGCAGTTTCCATCCTTTTCACTTTTGAACTTCCTTATAAAAGCCAAATGTAATGTATTAATACAAAATGACACTTTTGCTAGATTGCATCATCTATGTTGAGTTCCAATCTCTCATTTTGAATATCAAGAAGATAAAAAGGAATGTGTTCGACCCTGACTGAGACATGCCCTTTCAAGTAGCTAAATTCATTTTCATGCTGCGAAAACTAGATTGCACTGGCAGTTACACGACTCTACCTAAATCAAAGTTCTACCTGTTGAGTTTACAGATATTAGCGAAGTAGTTCTAACACTGAGATTGCTTCCATTGGCATTCTTATATTCCTAATCTACGGATTCTACTACTAATCTCTTCTCGTTTGGAAAAATCTCTTGGTAGTGTCTTGTGAGGCCCCTGGTGGTGTAACAGCAGCTGGGAAGCAGGTTTTTGGTTTAGTTTTCAAGGATTTTTAGGGCTGGAGGAAGTAGAAAAAGAGGGGATCAGCAGAGGCAAAAGAGAGAGAATAAAGAAGAGAGCTGTGAGGATAGTAGAATAATGTTAGAGAAGATAAAGATAATTTTATTGCTATTTTCTTCATAATTCTTCTAAAAATCTCGGTACTATCTATATCAGTACTAGAGAGAATAAAACAAAAAATCACAAACTAGGTACCGGGTATAAATTACAGATACTACCTGAATTGTCCAGGGAAGATAAAGTTCTATTTTAGATAGTCTTGATGATGGTCATTTAGAAATATATCTGAAACTGTTGTGTTTTTTGACAGGCAGAGGAAACCAATTCGGTAATGGCAGAACTCGTGAATGTAACTGCAAAAGAAAAGATTATGCTTGAACAATGTAAAGATTTCTTGTCAACATTAGCAGCAATCCAGGTAAAGATAGCTTGTTCCAAATTCATTTTACTATAAAACTTCTTGGGTTAAATCTGCTCATGCAATTTCTTAAATCGCAAAAACAGGTTAAGGACTGTAGCTTGAGAACACATGTACTGCAATTAAGTCGAGTATCATCAAACGGTAGCCTGACAACACCCGTGTAGAGACTACTACCACGATTACTATTATTACTCACTCCAAAATGCTAACATTACACCCCCAACCAACCTCGACTTTGGTTAAAGGCGCTGGACCGGAATAGCTTAGTTTTTGGCTTCTGAGTTGCATAATTTTTAGAAGCAGTCGGGATCATCTTTAAAGTGGCTTGTGTCTGGATTTATCTGAAGGTTACAGAAGTGGGTTTTGCTCAAACTAATTTAGCTCTGTATTATACAAGTGCTTACTGCTTAATCTGTAGTTTAATGTACATAAAAATATGTTAGAAGATTCATTTGCTCACTGATTATATTCTAGTTTCATGGTCAACCTGCTCATATTTCATCATATCCAAACAGGTTTGCTTTATGTTTTCATTGTATTACTGACCCAGTACAAGTTGTATAGAGCAGCATTTGATCCACTGTAAGTTCTATCTCTACTGTTACTGGACCTATTTCCTTCGAACTCCCTATATACTTACATGCACATATACATATATATGTATATATTCATTAGAGTCAAAGTCAAAATCATAGAGAAGGCTGAAACAGATAACCGCCGAGAATGAACGTACGGTGCAGATTTTGCCACGTCATCAGGTAAGATTTTCTTGAATCTTAAAAAATCTAATAGAGTCAAATTCAATATATTCATCGTTGATGAAGAAGATTAGATATCTGTCTCCAGAATAGGAAACCGGCAGATGGGGCAGCTTTTCTTAAGGGCAAGCCACTTGGCAATACAAAGCGAATGATAAACATGAGAGCACGCCGTGCGACTAAGATGCGGTCTACCCAAGAACTCCTCCATACATATTACGCATTGTTCTACACCATCATCATCATTCGACGACTCGCCATTCTCCGCCGTCAACGGCCAACTCACTTTCTCCAGCATTTCTCTGTACCTATACAGTTCTTGCTTAATCTCAGATAACAAAATTCGAATCGACCTTACCACCGCCGGACTACCCGTATCTCCCGGCGCCGGCGACCTCGAGTTCATCTTGCACTGGATATCGAGCATGATTTGGCTCTTAATAGTCCGCGTTACACCGATCTCGTTGAGCTTCTCGGCGATTTGGTGGGATGGGAAAGACTGCTGGGTTTTCAGGTAAAGCGTCGTGCCTGTCACCATGAGAAAACCGTCTCTGTCGCAGTCGGCGTGAAATGCTCTTACATCGCCGAGGTTAATGTGGCGCTGTTTGCAGTTGTAGACTCGGATGGTAACGGTCGGCGGTGGGCAGTCGTTCTCCGGTGGGTTATGATCTTTCTTGACGATCACCCTGAAATAGTAGGTAACGTCGTCCTCCTGCATCTTGAGTCTTGAAAAACTGTGATGAAGAGAGAATTTAGAGAAGATGAGAGATCGGAGAAGACACAAACACTAAAGAGTGAATGGTGATATACATAAAGGGTTTAGATTTTGTTTTCCTAATCGGGTTAGGAAAATTCGGAGTCGGTCAAACTTGAAAACGGGTATTTTCCGAATCAATGTTTGAGAAGAATCAGACGGTTCATCTTTTGCCACGTCATCACAGGTTTCCAAATTAGAGTCGGAGAAGAATTAGACGGTTTCGATTGTGCCACGTCGTACAATTGATGATGACATGGCAAAATATAAATGGTTCAGTTCTGGTCAAAGATTCTTCACCTTCTCCGATTAGGAAAAACTGATACAGCGGTTCCATCTCCTCCTCCAACTCGGATTTACGTAAAACCCTCAGTCTTCTACACAAACTCTTCTATTAATACACCTTCTGATCTCTGATATTTCGGCTCCATCATCTTTTCTTTCTGGTTTCTCTATAATCTCCATCTCCGTCACCTTTTCCTGTTCTTTTCTTAACGTGCATGGACCTAGACTACGAGTTCCAGGTGTTAGTCGGTCATGGCGAAACACCCATCCAAATTCCACCGCGGCCATCAATTTCCTTCCAGCTCTACAACGTGAATCGATTCTGCATCGATCTGGGAGAAGAAACCGACGCGGTGGCCGACGACGAATTCAGCCTCGTGGCCTTCAAGACTCTGTCACTGAACCCCACCCAGTCCTTTACGTCCCACCAAGTATACTACGAGATATCAGAGATACTCTCCGACTCCGGCGTCCCCGAAAATATAAACAACGCGATCGTGTACGATATCTGGTCGAAGGCTAACTCGAGGCCGGCGGTGGGCTCGGTTGTGGTGGCGGTGGCTGCGGTGACATGGAGAGTTTGCAGGTGCGATGAAGCGGTAGAGAAAGTGAGATGGGCGCCGGCGCCGGAGGAGAATGGTGGCGTTAATCAAGAAGTATGCGCTGTTTGCATGGAAGAATTCGTCGGTGGATCGGATATCCGCCGGACGGCGTGCTTTCATCTTTATCATCCGATGTGTATAGCCAAGTGGCTGCTTATCAACCAGAGTTGCCCTCTCTGTCGTGTTCCCATTCTGCACTCGAATTACGCTCGATCTTCGTCATTCACAGTCACTCGTATATAGAGAAAGATATATATACATGTATATATTATACATACATACATACATACATATATATATATATATATACAAGCACTCATCCATCAGTGAGGTGGTAATTGGAATATCCTTGAGTTGACTTTGACTGTTGAAAAAAGTCAAACTACATGACGCGCTGGCCCATGACTTGCGTAATCAAACTGGGTCCAAGATGGGCCCTAATCTAGGGCAAATTAGTAATTTTATAACATAATTTATTGAATATAATATCATACTTTAAAGAATTTTTATAATAAAAACACCCTTCCATTAATGGGTAAGAGCCATTACTAATTTTAAGACATATATATATATATATATATAGGAAATTACCAAATTAATCGGCTAAATTCCATATATATATATATATATATAAGTAAGCATATATGCGAAATACAACCAAAAATCAAGTAATGAGGATTTGTCCCACTCAAAGTACAAGATGGTTAGTTTATAACTCAATTTTAATTAGTTTCTAATTAGCTAATTATTGCAAATATGAATATATGCATATTTAATTTGACATGGGGAATTTATATATATATATATAATTATAAATAAGATCATACACACAATAAAAATTTATATTACATAATTGATTAATTAGTTTTATAATAAATAAAGGATAAACCTAATTTGAATAAAGATCATATTGATTGTGAAACATGTTATGTGAAGTGCAAAATTATAATTTTACATAGTTATTTAAAAAATAATTCTCATTATAAAAGACTTATTTATATGCTACGATACTTTATTTATCATTAAGCATTAAATTAGGGATGTTCATGAAATTTAAGTTTTATTTTTGTTAAATACTCGAATTTTTTATTTGGGTTAAAATTTATCAATTTAGAATTTTAAAAAATGATAATATTATTAACTTGTAAAAAAATTAAATAATTCATAGTTTGTGGTGTTGTGCGAAAGCCAATTATTGGAATCTATATATACATAAATAACATACACACAAATGTACGTGTGGATATATATATATATATATATATATATATATATATATCTATAAAAGAAAGGGTAAATCCAAATGAGAATTGGGTTAGTGAGTTGGAGAGAATATGATGAGGGAAAAGAAGGAAAGAAAACATTATTATGATTCGGAATTGTTTTTATGAATATATCCACTACTTGTTTAATATTTCATTTCAACTTAAATGTCTTTATTATCTCCAAATTTGACGGTCTTTTTTTGTGTTTTGTTAAATTTTTTAAATATTATTTTCACGTCTGACATATAATTGGAGCAACTGTTATCTATAAACTATACATCACTTGTAATTTCATTAGTATCATAATAAGTCATAAACAACTTATTTTCTTCATTAGTTGTCTCTGCGTATTTAATTGCTTCTCTTTATACCAGCAATCTACTTTAACATGTCGATACTTATTACACTAATAGCATTGGACTCTATTTTTGCCATTTCTTTGTTTATTGGCGGAGTGCATTTGCTCAAAACTTTTGCCTCTTTCTCTACCACGATTCTTTGCACTTCTGCCTCGACTTCTTTCTGCTGTTGTCTTGTTAAATTATCTTAAATTGAATGTCTCCAACTTCACTTGAAATAGTTTCTCTTCAAGTTTTTTAGTTGATTTGTTAAACCTTGTCTCACGGGCTTGCAAAGAACCCATCAATTCATTAAATAAAAATTAGACAAGTCTTTAAACTCCTTAATTGTAGGTATAACATGATTGAAAGAATTAAACTCCTAAAAATTTTTGCAACAATAATTTGATCAGTTATTTGATCTCCGTAAGATCTCATTTGACTAACTATTGTCGTTACTCTATACAAAACAATATTTACGTGGATTCATTGTCTTTCATAATTAAGCTTCAAACTCATGTTGAAAAGCATGGGGTTTCATAGCTATTACCTTTGACGAGTCTTGAAACTCTGTTTGTAGAATTGTTCGTGTTTGCTTTGAAGTCGTAACAGCTGCAATTCTTGAAAGAAACCGTATCATGGACTGCTTGTTGAATGAAAAACAATGTTTTAAAGTCCTTATTTTTGTTCTCCTTCAACCAGTTCTCCTCATCCTCATATGGAGCAACAAACTCATTCTCTACCAAATCCCAGAGGTTTTGAGATCTGAATAAAGTCTTCATTTTGATGCTCCAAAACTCGTAACTCTCTTTTTTAAAACTAGGGATGGTTGGTTGATGAATTTCTATTTAAAGCCATCGCCATTTAATTTATTATTTTTTTATAATTTTCACTCTTTGTCAGAGCTAATTTATAATTTTTATAGAAAAATTAATTCTAACGTAATTTTTGAATCAATCATTCAACAAAGGAAACCAATTCGACAATGGCAGAACTTGTAAATGTCACTGCAAAAGAAAGGATTATGCTCTTGTAGAAGCAGTTGGGATCATCTTTAAAATGGCGTGTGTCTGAATTTATCTTAAGGTTAGAGAAGTGGGTTTTGCTCAAACTAATTTAGCTCTGTATTATACGAGTTCTTACTGCTTAATCTGTAGTTTAATGTACATAATTAGAAGATTCATTTGCTCACTGATTAACTTTTAGTTTCATGGTCGACCTGTTCATATTTCATCGTATCCAAACAGGCTTGCTTTATGTTTTCATTGTATTACCGACCCAGTTCAGGTTGTATAGACCAGAACTTGATCCAGTATAAGTTCTATCTCTCCTGTTACTGGAACCATTTCCTTCGAACTCCCAAGATATATACACTTACATGCACACATATATATGTACATATTCATTAGACTCAAAGTCAAAATCATAGAGAAGACTGAAACGGATAACCGCTGAGAATGAGGGTATTGTTTAGATTTTGCCGCGTCATCCGGTAACATTTCCTTCAAACTCCTAGAGTATACTTACATGCATGCATATATGTATGTACGTATGTATGTATGTATGTCTGTGTATATATTCATCGATGATGAAGAAGATTAGCTATCTGTCTCCAGAATAGGAAACCGGCACGAGGGGCAGGTTTCATGAACGGTCAGCCACTTAGCAATACAAAGCGAATGATAAAGATGAGAGCACGGCATCCGGCTAAGCTGCGTTACATATAATAACTCCTCCAAACATATTACGCATTGTTCTTCACCATCATCCTCATCCGACGACTCAC
This sequence comes from Carica papaya, assembly GCF_054855325.1. NCBI lineage: Eukaryota > Viridiplantae > Streptophyta > Magnoliopsida > Brassicales > Caricaceae > Carica > Carica papaya. Next base: position 1,720,493 of record NC_142314.1, read on the forward strand.
CACTCTCCGCCATCACCGGCCAACTCACTTTCTCCAGCACTTCATCGCACCAATAAAATTTCCTCGTTATCTCAGCTACCAGAATACGAACTATCCTTACAGCCGCCGCCGCCGCCGACGACGACTTCGAATTCATCTTGCACTGAAAATCGCGCATGATTTGGATGTTAGTAGTCGGCGGCACGCCGATCTCGTAGAGCAGCTTGGCGATCCGACAATATACTTGGTGGGATGAGAAAGACTGCTCGGCCCTCAGGTGAAACGTCGAGGCCGCCACAAACTGAATATTGTCTCCGTTGTCGCCGGCATCGCCCAGGTTAATGTAGTGGCGTTCGACGTTGTAAAATCGGATGACAACCCACGGTGATGGGCAGTGGTTCTCCGGTGCGTTATGATCTTTTTCGACGTTCATCCTGAACTCGTAGGAAACGCACTCCCACATCTTGGGTTTGCACTATGCAAAACTGAAAAGCCATAATCAAGAGAGAACTCAGAGAAGAAGATGAAAGATCGGAGAAGACACAAAAATAAAAGAGTGACTGGTGAATGTAGTGCTGGTGGAAGTTTTCTGAGCTTGATATAAGAAAAGTTTTAGATTGTGTTTTACTAATCGGGTTAGAAAATTCAGACTCGGTCAACATTCAAAATTGGTACTTTCCAAATCAATGTTCAAGAAGAATCAGACGGTTTAGATTGTGCCACATCATAAGAATTTGTGAGGACCTGGCAACATGTTTGTGGTCCAATTCTGGTCAAAGATTCTTCATCTTCTCTGATTAGGAAAAATTGATATCATGATTCCATCTCCTCCTCCAACTCGGAATTACGTAAAACCCTCAGTCTTATACACAAACTCTTCCATTAATATAGCTTCCAATCTCTAATTTTTCAGCTCGTTCATCATCTTTTCTTTTCAGATTCTCAGTAATCTCCATCTCCATCACCTTTCTTGTCCTTTTCTTAATTTCCATGGACTTACACTATGAGTTCCAAGTGTCAGTGGGTCATGGCCGAACGGGTATCCACACTCCACCGCCGCCATCAATTTCCTTCATGCTCTACAACGCGAATCGATATTACATTGATCTGGGAGAAGAAACCAAAGCGGTGGGCGACAACAAATTCAACCTTGTGGCCTTCAAGACTCTTTCACTAAACCCTAACTAGTCCTTTACGTCCCACCAGGCATATTACGAGATAGCAGAGCTACTGTTCGATTCGGGCATCCCCGCGAGTGTAAACAAAGCGATTGTGTATAATATCTGGTCGAAGACAAACTCGAGGCCAGCGGTGGGGTCGGTTGTGGTGGCGGTGGCTGCAGTTACATGGAGAGTGTGCATATGCACTGAGGCTATAGAGAAAGTAAGATGGTTGCCAGTGCCAAAGGGGAATGGTGGTGTTGATCAAGAAGTATGCACTGTTTGCATGGAGGAATTCGTCAGTGGATCGGAGATCTGCCGGACGGCGTGCTTTCATCTTTATCATTCAATATGTTTTACAAATTAAAATATAATTAATTAGTTTGTTAGTAGTTGAACTTCATAAATTAGAGTCTTTATATATCTTTTGGTTTGGTAGACGTTGTGAATTATAAATTAGATTTATTATGTTTGTTAGTTGTTATAATTAATTCTAATAGTTGTAATAGTGCCTATAAATATGTATGTACTTGAAGTTTTTTGTAAAAACCACAATAGAAAATCTTGAGTCTTCTCATTAGTCTCTCTAACATCTTCCTCCTATCTCTAACAAAGTGGTATCAGAGCTTGGTTTTTTGTTAAAAATCTAGAGATTGCTAGCAATAATCTATTTTCTTTCAAATTTTTTCGTCTTACAAAAGAAAACTATGAGAGTTATTGTCTTCGTATGAAAGTCCTACTTGGCTTACAAGATGTGTGGGATATTGTAGAAAGATGTTTTACTCCACCCGAAAATGAAGGATCCTTAACTCAAAATGAGAAGGATGGTTTTTACAAGAACAAAGAAGAAGGATCAACAAGCTCTTGCACTCATCCATCAAGGTTTGAATGAATCTATATTTCTAAAGGTAGCCGATGCTACCAACACAAAGCAAGCTTGAGAGATTTTGAAGAATTCCCTCCAAGGAGTTGACAAGGTGAAGAAGGTACGACTCCAAACTTTATGAGTTGAGTTTGAAGCTTTGCAAATGAAGGATGTTGAATTCATTTTAGATTTTTGTTCAAGTGTTAAGTCTATAGTAAGCCAAATGAGGATATTTGGTGAGATGATGGAAGATGTTCGTGTGGTGTAGAAAATTTTTCGATCGTTACCACCAAAATTCGACTATGTGGTTTGTGCCATTGAAGAATCAAAGGATCTAGACATTTTGATATTTGAACAATTAAAGGGATCTCTACAACCTCATGAAAAAAAAAATAAAGAGAAGACAAGAAGAGCCTTTAGAATAAGTTCTCAAATCAAAGGCACCTTTGAATGATGATGGAAAGTAAAGAGGACGAGGAAGAGGTAGAGGTCGTGGTCAAGCATTTAAAAGGAATGAAACTCAAATAATGAAGACAAAAGTCAACCATCAAATAGAAGCCGTAGAAGAGGAAGAGGAAGAGGTAACTATAGAAATTCTAACAAATCAAATATTGAATGTTACAATTGTCATAAATATGGATATTATGTTTGGGAATGTTGCAACACTTTAAATGAGAAAGAGGAACAAACCAACTTTGTCAATAATAAACAAGATGAAAAAACAACTTTGTTGCTAGCATGTAAAAAGGGAGATAGTGATACACATAATTCATGGTACTTGGATAATGGAGCAAGCAATCACATGTGCAGCAAAAAAAAAAAATTTGTGGAGGTTGATAAGAAGATTAATGGTAATGTTTCTTTTGGAAACTCTTCAAAAGTTCAAATTCAACTCTCTTCAAAAAATGGTGTGCATGTACTTATTACTAATGTTTACTATGTGCCAAAGTTAAGAAATAATATTTTGAGTTTAGACCAACTTCTTGAAAATTGATATGAAATTCATATGAAAGATTATTGTCTTTAGCTAAGAGATCAAAGTGTTAATTTGATTGCTAAGGTGCACATGTCAAAGAATAGAATGTTTATCTTGAATTTCAAAACTATTAAAGCAAGATGTTTGAAGGCTAATATGGAAGATGAAACATGATGTTGGCATATGAGATTTGACCATTTGAACTTTTGCGCACTAAAGGCAATGGGAGAAAAAAAAATGGTGAAAGGGATGTCATTAATCAACCATCCTAATCAATTATGTGAAGCATGTCTACTTAGAAAGCATTCAAGAAGGAGTTTCCTAAAAGAAGCTACTACAATAGCAACCAAGCTACTTCAACTTGTGCATGCCGATGTATGTGGGTCAATCAATCCACTCTCATTTGGTAAAAATGAATACTTTCTACTATTTATTGATGATTTTGGTAGGAAGACTTAGATATATTTTTTAAAGCAAAAATTAGATGTTTTTGTTGCTTTTAAAAATTTCAAAGCTCTTGTAGAAAAAGATTGTGGTTGTAAAATAAAATTTTTATGAACAGATAGAAGATGTGAATTTACTTCCAAAGAATTTTATTATTTCTGTGAATCTAATAGAATTCGTCGCCCTTTAACGGTTCCAAGATCACCACAACATATTAGAGTTGCGAAAAGAAAAATAAAACTATTCTTAATATGGCTAGAAGCATGTTGAAAGCAAAAAACATGCCCAAGAAATTTTAGACCGAAGCAATTTCTTGTGCAGTGTATTTATCTAATAGATCTCCAACATCAAGTTTGAAAGATATGACTCCTCGAGAAGCATTGAGCGGAATGAAAACTAATGTCAACCATTTGTGAGTTTTTGGAAGTATTGCATATGCTCATGTTCCACAACAAGAGAGATCTAAGTTCTATGATCGAAGTGTCAAACATATTTTCATTGGGTATAGTGCAAACTCAAAAGGGTATAAATTGTATAATCCAAATAATGGCAAGATCATGGTAAGTAGAGATGTTGAATTTAATGAAAAAACGACTTGGAATTGGGAGAAGAAAGAAGAAAAAGCTTATGATTTCTTTCCATACTTTGAAGAGAAGAACCAAGAGACCATGGTACCTTTGCAAGAGGCAACTCTATCTCATTCTCTAACTCATGTCGCATCACTCATTTTTCAAGAAAGTTCAAGTGAAATGCCACGAAAGTTGAAAAGCATTCAAGATCTTTATGATGAAACTGAGGAGATCACTAATTTTGATATAAATGATTTGTTTTGTCTTTTTCTTGACAGTGAACTAATAAATTTTGATGAAGACATCAAAGATGCAAGATGGAGACAAACCATGGAGGAAGAGATCAAATCCATATAAAATAATAACACATGGGAACTATCCACTCTTCCTAAGGGACATAAAGCTATTGGTGTCAAATTGGTCTATAAAGCTAAAAAAGATTCTCAAGAAAACGTGAAAAGGTATAAGGCAAGACTTGTAGCTAAAGGATACAAGCAAAAACATGGGATTGATTATGATGAGGTTTTTGCACCAGTTGCTCACATGGAGACTATTTATTTGCTTTTAGCTATCTCAGCTCAAATGAAGTAGAAAATTTTTCAACTTGATGTAAAATCGACATTTCTCAATGGCTATCTTAATGAAGAGGTTTATGTAGAACAACTATTGGGTTTCGTGGTCGAATGTCATAAAGATAAAGTCTTGAAATTGAAGAAAGCTTTGCATGGGCTAAAGCAAGCGCTAAGAGCATAAAATAACCATATAAACAAGTATTTTGAAGATAATAGATTTGTTCATTGCCTTCATAAATATGTTCTTTATATGAGGTATCATCCTAATGGTGATATACTATTTGTGTGTCTATATGTGGATGATTTCTTCCCGAGCAACAATCCAAGTTTATTTGAAGAATTCAAGAAAAACATGTTATTTAAATTTGAAATTACTTATATTGGACTCACATCTTATTATTTGGGCCTTGAGGTGAAGTAAATGGAAGATGATATTTTTATTTCTCAAGAAGGCTATGCAAGAAAAGTTTTAGAGAAATTCAAAATGCTTAATTGCAATCCTGTGAACACGCTTATAAAATGTGGAGCCAAGTTATCAAAGTTTGATAATGGAGAAAAAGTAGATCTCACTCTCTTTAAAAGTCTTATGAGAAGTTTGAGATACTTAATATTTTTAAGGTCTGATATTCTTTTTGTAGTTGCACTAATAAGTTATTTTATGAAAGCTCCTACCACCTCCCACATGAATGTTGCTAAAAGAGTTCTACGTTACCTTAAAGGTGTTATTGATTTTGGGTTATTTTATTCATTTTCTAATGATTTCAACCTTGTGGGATTTTGTGATAATGATTTCGCTTGAGATATTGATGATGGAAAAAGTACAACTAGTTTTGTATTCTTTATGGGTGATTGTGCAATTATATGAAATTCTAAAAAACAAGCCATTGTTACATTATCAACATGTGAGGCTGAATATGTGGCAACAACCTCTTGTGCTTGTCATGCGATATGGTTTAGAAAATTATTGAAACAACTTCATTTAAACACAAGATAAAGTTACTAAAATTTTTATTGACAATAAGTCTACACAAGCACTAGCTAAGAACCCAGTATTCCATGAACAAATCAAATGCATAGATAAAAAATATCATTTTATTAGAGAGTGCATTGCTAAAAAAGAAGTGGAACTCAAGCACGTAAAGATTGAAGATCATGTGGCGAATATTTTCACCAAATCGCTCACGTTTGAAGTCTTTCAAAAGCTACGCACTAATCTTGGATTAAAAAAGAAATTTGCAAATTAAGGAGAAATGTTAAAAATTAATTTACAAATTATAATACAATTAATTAGTTTATTATTAGTTGAATTTCATAAATTAGAGTCTCTATATATCGTTTTATTTTATAAAAGTTGTGAGTCATAAATTAAATTTATTATTTTTATTGGTGGTTATAATTAATTCTAATAGTTGTAATAGTGCTTATAAATAGACATGTACGTGAAGATTTTTATAAAAACCACGATAGAAAATCTTGAATCTTCTCATCAGTCTCCCTAATCTCTTCTTCTTATCTCTAACAATGGTAGAGTTGACCCCATTCAACATTCGAGTTACAATCGATCTACGTCATTCACACTTGCTAGTATATAGACATCTAGATATATGTATATATATATTGTATACATACAAACACTCGTATACGAGTAATGTTAGTGATTTTATGTGTACTGGTTTGGAAGTTGAATTGGAATATCTTTGAGTTGACCGTCGAAACAAGTCAAACCACATGAAGTGGCTGGCCCATGACTTTTGTTTCATGAAACTGAGTCAAAGATGGGTTTATTCAATGCCAAATTAGTAATTTTATAACATAATTTATTGAATATAAAGAATTTCTACAATAAAAAAACACCCTTCCATTAATGGGTAAGAGCCATTACTAATTTTGGATACCTACATACACACACATATACATATATATATATATACACACACACACACACATATATATACAATTGGGCATATATGCTAAATACAACTAACATCAAGTAATGAGGATTTGTCCCACTCAAAGTGCAAGAATTTTAGTTTATAGCTTAATTTTAACTAGTTTCTAATAGCTCATTATTGCAATATGAATATATGCATATTTAATTTGATATGGGGAATCTTTTTATGCAAATCTTGATGGATAAGATCATACAAACAATTAAAATTTAATATTAAATTACAAAATTAATTAATTTTATTATAAGTAAAGAAGTATAACCTAATTTCAATAAAGACCATATTGATCATGTTAGGAAATCATGTTGTGTGAAGTACAAAACAATAATTTAAGAGGTGCAAAATTATATAACCAATGAGTTGGAATTAGGGTTTTGTGAAAGTCAATTATTGGAAAAAAAAAAAATTGCAGGAGAAAATTGACCACTCTCTCACTCAAGGAATCTATACATACAGATATAACATACACATATATATATATATTGGGAATTGGGTTATTGAGTTGGAGAGGATATGATAAGGAGAAGGAGAAGGAGAAGAAGAAACCAGAAAATTAGGTCTAATGCTGACATGCTTCCCACCATCACTAACTCAGCTTGTTACAATTGGATTTGATTTAATTTAATTTAATTTAATTTACCAACTTTTCTGCTATTTCCAAATTGGTCTCTTTTAACCATTGAAAAGCCATTTTGTCTTTCTAATACTAGATTCTATTCAATATATACATATATATGTATATATCTAATATTTATATATATATATATATATGTATATGTATATGTTTGTGTACATATTATGTTTTTTTTCTAATTCAATTTGTTATGGTTAAAGATTCAACTAGAGTATGAAACTTTTGTATTCTCTTACAAAATTATCTTCAACATTCTATTTGGTTGAAACTTATTTTATTTTCATTTAATTTTTAATATTTAGATATTAATTATTTAATAAATAAAAATTAATCATGATTTATTTATTTATTTATACACATATAATTAATGTCAGCTTATAATATACTCAGTAAAAATAGCAAATTATACGTTACTTAATAAGATGCGAACACTAGAAATTATTTGATTTTAAATATAAAATAAAGTTTTTATCCACTAAATTGTTGTTTTTTTTTTTTTGAACAAAAAAGTAGATATAATTTTTAAATTATTAATTAAGAGAATTTAGTTTTCGCGAGTTATTCATTCTCGTTCAAAAACATAATATGTGCACTAAGATGTAATTCAATTTGATTATCGCAATTTCACTAACACACTAATAAATTATTATTTTTTTATTAAATCAAATATTATAATTATTTACGGTTCATAATATATTTTTAAAATAATAAATTATAAATTTTTAAGTAAATTTAAATTCGTGAACTTTAAATAAAATATAAAAATTTTAAACAATAAATTCATGCTGGTACAATAAATAATAATAAATATAACTTATTATTAAAAATTAATCTCAAATTATTCATTAAAACATACTTGGATTAATATAAAATAAAAGAAAAAAAAGATTTCCAGGTAATTATTAATTCTTTATTAAAATTAAATTATAATTAATAATCTCTCAGCATACCCAATTTTTCTGCTCAATTTATTTTTTTATTAAAAAAAAGGGATGACAAAATACTAACAACCGTGTGACCCCGTAATTAAGTCAGTTCTCAGTCAGCAATTATCTTTTACATTCCGTAATACGACCCGTTATGCGGAAAATTACACCGGTTATAGCGGTAGCCGGTAACCCTTTTCTCAAACGAAGAGTCTCAGAAGTGGCCGCTCACTTCCCCGTACTACACTACAGTTCGTCGACGACCCACTCCCCAACGTCGTCGTTTCAGACTCCTCCGACGGCGACACCGCTCGCCGATACTCCGGCGATTCGGGACCCAGACTCAATAAAACATCCTTCGAACCAAATTTCGCCACGTCATCATCCCATCTCTTCCTCTTCACCGACCTTGAATCCGCCTTCACCGGCCTGAAAACCTCGATTCCCGACTCCGAACAGTCATCGCCGTCCGGAATCGGACCGGCACCGTAAAATTCGGGAAGTGGCTGTAACACGCCGCCGCGGAGCACTGTCTCCACTGCTGACTGACACACGTGCCAGTTTCCCGTCCAGAGTAACCCCACCGCCCCTCCGACCGGATTCACCGCCCTCCCCACCGCCTCAAACAATAGAGATTGAAACAACGCTGCAGAAATTCCGATATTCCCAACGGCAAATCAATAAACACCCACAAAATATATATATATATATACACACACACATACATATATAAGAGGGTGTTTAGCAATTAATATTTACCAGGGCGTTGGGATTGGGGGACGGCTGAGATGAATGACATAAGACCAGCACGGCCAAAGAATTTGGCAACGAAGACGGTGGCGTTGGCCTGAGCCTGGGGACTGTCTAGCCATTGAAGACATTGGCGGAGCATGCAGTTCTCACTGCAACCCTTTCGAAGAATTCGGCAGCCATTGCAGCTCATTGTCGTCAGCTTCCGCAGCACATCAAACAAGATCCAGTAAAAATTGTAGTGAGCGAATCGAGGAAGAAGAAGAAGTTGTGTTTGTCGGGGAAGATTGGTGAGATAAGAGTTAGAGAAAGAGAATGAGGGAATAATTGAAGGGATGGAAATGGAGAGGGAGATATATATAGAAGGTGGTGGTTATAATTCTGGGGAGAGAGTTGAGTGGGAAGTGGGTGAAGTAACCATGGTTATTTAGTTAACTATGGTTAGGTTAAGAGGTGAAGCATTCGGGTTTCTGCATTCCAAAGAAGTTGGGTGGGAAGAGCGGCTCCGGGTTTCCGCAAATTGATGAGGTTCGAGAGATCTCAGCCGTTGGATTCTCTCCTTGTCTCCTGATCCACTATGCTCCAAGTACAGATTCTTTCTTTTGTTATAATTATATAATTTTATAGTTTAATTCTATAATTTTGTAATTTATTCAACTTATATACTTTCTCAATTATTAATAAACTACCACATTAACTTAATTATTACGTATTAAATTTATTAATATGATATTTTTTATTAATTTAAATAAACTTTAAATATTACGTAGCATACAATATAATATCAAAAAATAATAATTTAAATTATTTGAAATTGGTAAAAAAAAAAAAATTGAATGTGAATTATTAGTTTGATATTTATTAATTTCATTTATTTTATATATTACGAACTAAAATATTATTATTCATATTAATTTTATATAAACATTAAATTTCATAAAACCAAATTAAGAGATAACTTATCCTTTCTTTATCAAATTTATTTCCTCGTGTTAAAATCATTATACATATATATACATATACATATACGTATACATATATAATACAACTAAGAATGAGTTATTCTAATTAAAAATAATATAAAATGAGATTAACAAGAAAAATATCATTACGGGTCTCGGGAAGAAAGGAGGAGGACGACAATGACGATGCAAAGAGGTGTGTGTGTGTGTGTGTGTGTATATATATGTATGTATGTATGTATGTATGTATGTATGTATGTATTGGTGGCAACTCGAGTGTGTGGCATCTTTATCCATTTAATGGACCACCAAGACATTAAAATACATTTGTGAATCCAATTAATTATTAAAAAATAAAAATTCTATGTTTGTGGAGAATGGGAATCACATCACTAGCTTTGCCTTCACCTTTTTTGACATGTCACTTTTGGCTTCATCCATCAATTCTTTATACACACACACACACACATATATATATATATATATCTAAGTATGTATGTATGTATGTATATAATTAATCCAAAATCTTAAAATAATTGAAAATTTTCAATTAGTATGTTAATGGTATTTTATGATGAATAATTATAAAGTACTTCAAGAGTATAAATTCTTTTATGAGTTTTTAATAAAAATTAGCACGTTCCTAGTTAAACCATTATTTCAATATTAATGACGTAATATATATATAGATATAGATATATATATATATATAGATATAAGGGTGAATATGGTCATCCAAAAAAGTTGGGTTGGTCAAGTACATCACCTACGATCACAAAGCTATACAAATATTCTAAGAGAGTGACTTTTTTGTTTTTTATTTTTATTTATTTTGTTTTTAATTGCAAATAAATTAAATTTATTCACTTATTAATTTATTGGGTGTCTCTTCCAAGGAGTATAGAGACAATTGGGATTTGAAGAACTTGATAGGTCAATAAACCCATATAGAGATATATATATATACACACACACACACACATATACATACACATATACATATATTACATACAAACCCATTAACAATTCACCAACATTTCCCTAAATTTACCTCTAATTAGGATGGTATAATTAATTTTTTTACATACATATGAACTTCCCATGTATAGTAGTAGTACAAAACTAAATTGTGTTTGGACAAAATATATGCACGTATAATATGTAACATTATTATAAGTACCATAACATAATATAATATAATATAAGATAATATTAGAGTCCATTGTAATAAACGTTCAAAAATATTATTATTATCTTCTCTAAATTTTACTTTGCTAAAATTGGCTTAGAGATTAACGGTGCATGTACGGAAAATTACAGCTAACATTAATCTTTTCTTAATTGCAATTTACATAGTAAAACTTTTGGGTTAATCCATATTTTTAAAAAAAAAATTTAAAAAAAATTTTGACCCCACACAAAAATTTTATATGTGAATATTTTTCCAACGTAAAAAAAAATAATAATAAATAATAACAGATATAATAATGCGTTAATTATGATATGATTAGCTGTTAAACATCATTAGAAGTTGTAATTAATTTATAAAATTCGTAAATTAGGTATGTGGAGATTTGGCCACGGAATTCGAAAGTTGACAGTTCACGACGATCAATTCAAAGTTTTTATTTCTTAAACTTTAATTAATTTTTAAAAAAAAAAAAAATTGATTAAAATTCATTAAAAATATTTTTTAATTTATTATGTACAAAGCAAAAAAGATTTTAACACAAATATTAGAATTTTTACTCTTTCTATTAATTACTTCTACAAGAAGAGCAAATTCTCTTGGCAAAAAAAAAAAAAAAAGAAGTCAAATTCTCCTCTTCCAAACTATATATTCTTTTTCAACATTTTGCTAAATTAGAACATGTAACAACACTAATTCTTCGAAATTTCCGAAAAAATTATTCTATTCGGGGAGAGAAAACATCGAAAAACCCTTCTTCGGAATAATCAAGAAACCGAGTTCCTCCTATTTCTTGAAGGTGTTAATTTAGCTTCTTCTGGGTTAACAGAGCCGAGACTTTCAGGTGAATCTGATCCACTATTCTCCCCTTGACCCCCTTTACTTGACCAAATCTTTGTAAACATCTTCTTTGACTTAACCAAACCTTTGATTTTACTAATGGCAGCTTTGTTGGATTCCCCACCATTTCTCTCCATAACTCCTCCCACTCCATTACCTAATCTAAGTTCAGCCAACTCTTTCTTAAGGGCCCTGAGCTCCTCTGCAGTCGCTGCAGCGTCCCAGTCTTCGTCCGTGTTTGTTGTTGCTGATCTTGAGCTCCCGTGTAGGCTTTTGCTGACTTTCGGTAGGTCTGGAGTGCTGCTGCCTGACGAGGCTGCCACTCTTACCTGCTCGAAGAAGAGAACTTGCACAACTACACGTAATGGAAGTCTCTCGTTTTGCACCGCGTGCGTGCAGGCATCAACTGATAATTTCCGGCAATCCATAAGCTTGCATATTCTTTTTCTCTCACTCTTGCTGATTCCCGGGTGCTCCTGAATTAGAAAGTTGAAAACTTGGTTGAGCCATAACTAGAGGAGATCCAGAAACAGATTCCAACTTTGAAGATAGATATCTAGTACAGTCATCAGTTAATCTGTAAACCCTAATACACTCAAAATTCTAGGATTTCCCAAACCAAATCAAATTGGTTTAACATGATCTGAACCAGTTTAATATAACTTACACCAAGTCAAACCAGTCAAACCAAAATTCCGACAACATCAACAATATTTTTATATCCTCGCTTGACAAAACGGAAATGCAAATATACTATTGTGAAATAAAAAAAAAAAATTAATAAAATGTGTCTTACTGCATATCAAATACGTAAATTACGATAAACTTTCATATATCAAATAATAAGATATAGGAATTGTATAGAAATGCAAACGAATGAAAAACACAGATTACCATTATGCCATATTCATCCCTCTTAAATAAAATGATGAGCATCTCATGAGAACTTCGTTAAGCTCTTACCTTGAGATAAATGTCAATAGCCCGGTAAAGCCCGTCATGAGCAGGCCGAGAAACAGTAGACACCATCTCTGCAAGATCAACAAACTTCGACAATGGCAGATTGGAATCCTTAGCAATTTCAGCAAGGTATCCATCTATCAGTTTTGCAACCATCAGCTTGGAAGCAACAGATAAAATTCCTGGTTTTCTCACCGCCTGAAGCTCTGGGCCTTCTATCAATTCAACTTCAGCACTCTGATCTTGCATAAGGAACTCCCCCACTATTTTCAGCACAGTATCAACATCATACATTGTGTTTTCCCCTTCCGGTGCTCGTATCAAAAGATCACTTACAGAAGCCTCCTCAAGCTGCTGCCCTATGGTTTTTATGAGCCGTTCCTTTACCATTTCTCCTGAGTCCACGGTAATGGCTGCTTTCAGTAGCTTCATCAAGAAACTACACGAGACACTGCCTCTTTCTGCAGGCAAAAGTCTCACAATTGTGTCAACTGTTGAACGATACTTAACCAAGTCTCCATTGATCATCCCCTTACTGAAACCTGACAACCTTCGGTAAGCATAAGCTTTCAAGGCTTCTCCGATGACTTCGTTAGAAAGTATTCCTCTGGATTTGATATTCACTACAACACGCTTGTACAGATCGACTTCGAGTTCACACAAATCCTCGACCCACCAGTCTTTTGGCACCAAACGATTGACAACATTGCTATAGTTTAAATCATTTCCATTTTCCTCGGGAAGCTTCTTCCGGTTATAGGTATAAGACCATTCAACCTTGGAAACATCAACACAGGTCTTGTTAGCTATAGCATCAACGCAAAGGCTAACCACCTTCAATTCCTCGGAGAATGGCAGCAGGGACTTGGTTGTCTGAAGAACAATTATCGAATCTTTCCAGCTGCGGAAGATGCTGGAGTTTAAGAAAACATCAATCTTGTATATGAGATTCCCTTTCTCGATAGTCTCGTGCATTCCTAGATACTCGGATGCACAACGAGCAGCGACTACATTGTAAGCGTTGAGTGTGACAGTCATGCCATAACAAAATTTGGCACATATCTCGAAGGCAGCTAGCCCACCAGGGATCTCGGAAATATTAATCTCATCACTCTTTTCTTCATTAGTGGTTGAGACCAACTTCTGCAAGTAGGCACACTTTGAAAGAAGAGGAAACTGCATGATTTATATGCCATTTGTCAGTCATAAAAGTAGATATGAAATTTTTTCCGTCCCTGTATGATCTATAACGGGTTACATTGATCTTCAAAGAATCTTAATGATTACAAGTGAAGTATCATCCATCCAAATAAACTTAAAACCCACTTAGCTTAGACATCCAAGCTTTCATTCGTAAGTATTTAAGAACCTGTTTTGCATAACATCAAGTGCGAGTAGCTCACATCATAACGATGGATGAAGAAGATCAATTTGAACTGTTTTAACATGGAAGTGTCAATTTTTCCTCGGTAAAACATTATAAAGTCGAATAAGTTGAAACCATGAAATTCAACAACATTGTCATCGATTGTACCATCAAAAATATTTACATGCATGATGAAAAAAGGCAATCCGGAAGGGCTAAAAAAATATGTTTCTGATGTGCCGAAAACATTTACATGCTTACACATCATACATATAGCATACCTTGTGCAGATAAAACTTCACATCTCCAATAGTGATAACGATGTCTGTTGTCAGTTCACTTGCCACATACCTAGAAAGTGTAGGCCTCAAAAGTATTACTATGAAATTTCCTTAATTCACATATAACAAGAAAGAGAAACAGATAAAATCCAAAAGGTTAACGTTAGAAACACGGGCAATTCAAGCACATGTATAATTATGTCTTTCTTGAAGCCTATTCTCTATTTCATTAAGTGAGAAATTCTTCTCAAAATTCGTCCAAAGGATATTCAACTCTATGCCGGTTCTTCATTTCAAGACTTTTTTCTGTAGTCTGCTGACTTAGTCTCATGAAAACAGAAACTTCAGCCAATCTTAGTCAAGACATGTTTTATCGCACTGCATCCGCACATTACTTATCTTTATTCATTGCAAACACTAGCGAAATTGACTTCAAAATTCCTCTACTAGCTGGTGAAGGCCTTTTTTTATTGAACCGCAGACTTCAAGTCATATCAAATCCAATCCACACCGAGTATTCGGATTGTTCACAGGACATGAATGGCTACTCTAGCCAATGAACTTAGAATTATCCCTTTCAAACAAAAAATAATTGTACTAGGTAAACAAAGCCTATTATCAGTTCTATGCAGATCTACTAAACATGTCATAGAAAAGTTAACCCGAAATGCATCTCGGGTTTAAATTGACTTTTAAAGTATTTATGATACTTGTTGGTAACATAAAGATGGATATTCGCTAATCAGAGTCAAAAATAAGTTTGAACAGAATCGACATAATATCAAAAATAAACAAACACATTAACTAATGAATTCAGATCAATTAATGTTGGTTAATCAACTTATATGCTATGAAGAATGGCAGTAGCTGATCTAATTGCAGAGCAATGTCAAGAAACAGCAATAAATAGTTTCTGATGCATATCAACTGGAAAGATGATTGACTAAAAACAAAAGAAAAATATCTAAACAATAGAATGATGAGTACAGTTCCCCTGCTAGAGAAACCGGGATTTTGACACAAAGTGTACCCCACCATTATCTTTTCTCAAGATTCAAAGATATATATTTTCACCAAGCAATGAGATTTTTAGCATCTAGCAAGCACTTCAGAATCTCGAAGATTATTTCAAACACTTAATTAAGCTCATTGTATTGTCCCAGTACACATTTTCCAGAAAAAGGATCCGGTTTCATGCAGCCCCAACAAGCCTTAGGTTAAGCATTAATTAACCAAAAGAGGGTACCCCAGATAAAAGAGGAAACGGACCAGTTTCAATAAACATAACCAATTAAAAGAGATAAGAATCCAAATCACACAAGCAACAATTACGGTTTTGGAAGAATTCAAAGTACAGATTGTTATGAAGTAGTATCGTACCTAACATTGTTGCCATCAGTCTGAAAGGCATCTGGCTTTGATCCAAGTTTCATAAACTTCATGTTGAGAAACCAGAAATGCCTTCTCTGAAATCTCAGATTTCAGAAATATACCCTTCCTCGCCAACCAACCGATCACTCCTGCTAAAACCAAATACCTCGCGCTCACCACCTCACATCCCCATAATAAAATTTACAAACCCAAAATCAAGAAGAAAGTTCCCCAAAATAGAAAGGGATGCCCCAAGTGTGGGGACCAAGTTTCTGAAATGTGAGTGACTTAACTTTCTGGGTTTGAAGAGAGAGTAAAGAAGGATCTAAAAAGAAGGGGAAGGATATATGCGACGAAGCATATGACCGAATCTTGACAGCAACCGAGGAAGTGAGTCCAAGTAAGAGAGAGAAATTGACAATGCAAGATGGGAACTTTTAGTGAATTTTATAAGAAAAGGTTCTCTTGAATGGCAAGAGAGCCAAAGAAGAGATTGTTTCCTTGGTCTGTGGCAAAGCCCACGGAGCCCGGAGGTGGCAAGTCACTCCAGGGGACAACTGAAAGACCTCTAGACTAAATAATTCCTCAAAACCAGACCCACAAGCACAAATCTGAATCCACTCACACTGCCAAACTATTTCTTTATTTTTCTATCTGATAACACTCTGTTAGCTTGTTTTGCCTATTCTATTTTAAAGCTTAAAAGAATTCTTATCACTAAGACCTACCCTTTTGCCTTAAAGCTTCAAGCTTCAAGCTTCAAGTTCCAATTTTTACACATCCAAATCAGTATAATTTTATATAGTTTTTCCAACCGTTGAAGTTTGAAAACCTGCAACTGAAAACAGCATCTTGGTATCAGTTGAAGAAACCACCAAAACGGTAGACAACAAGCATCTTCTTTCTTTTTTTTAATCCTCAGCAGAAGTATGGGAATAAATGAGGAAGATCACAGAGTAAAAACTATTATAGTAATGAACAATGAAACAGCAACTACCAACAAGAAAATCACTACAAACTAGAGCTGAAATCTAAGGAATCTACCAGAATATATCACACAATCTACTTAAATAATTGAAAAGGCAAGAGATCTTACAGTGGTTTTTTAAAGTATAAAAACCCCAAAACCCCCATATGAAGAAACTGCTCAAATAATCGATTTGGGGACATAAAGACAATCCCCAAAAGCCACTCTCCGTGTAAACCCAAACAAAACCAATAAGGCGTTTGTCAAATCTAAAGAGCTCTATTGACGAAGTAACAAAGTAATTACATTAAACAATAGTAGAGAACAAAAAGATACCCATTTCAAGTATTGAGTAAAATCAAACAACCCAAAAGAAACCAGCTTTAAAAATCCCTAAAAATCCAAACTTGTAAGAGGAAGAAAACTCAACAAAACAAATCAGACAGATCTCAAAGGGGAAACAAAAACTTACCCAGAAACAGAAACTACCATTACAATAACCTTGCTTTCTACATGATGAAGATTAAGCAAATTCATGGACGAACAGTAAGTCACCCTCCAACATCACCAATCCAATCAATGGTAAAAACCAACTCTTTTCCATAAAATACACAAGACCAAACCCTAAAGAATTTACCTCTTAAGTAAATGGGCCGGTGCCTTGTTTCAGAATCTTCATTTGAACAATTTGCTTTGCTACATAAATAAATGTTTTTATCTGTGTAATTACACTGCTTTTCTCACTCTAGTACAAATTCTTGCTTTAACTTTTCTGGGTTACTCCCTCTTTATTAATATCTGTGAAGAGAAAGTTGAAAACTTCGATTTTGATTTTGATTTTGTTTTATGAGAATCGCATTAATAACACACTCCAATCACCTTTGCTCATCTATGCACGCCAGAACTGACACACAGCACAGCTTTCTTGATGACATGTTGCCATTTCCTTTTTTCTCTTTCTTTTTTTTTTTCATTCATCCTTTGCTTGGGACTTAATTAACCATTAATCATCTTTATAAACATCAAGAAATGCTGATAAGTTGGAATAATTTTATTTCTTATGGAGAAAAGAAGATTGAAAATTTTTGAGAAAAGAATAAAACTTTCATCTTCATTATGGTGATTGATCAATGGACAGCTAGAAAACAGTAGTGGGTGATTGAGAAATATGTCAAATCTTGAATGATTAGAACCAAAAAGAAGATTGGGGATTAGGGTTCATGAAATCATAAAGTTATTTTGTTTCTTGTGGTTGGATCTTTCTGCTCAAAATAGTGATAATTTTTTTCCTTCACTTGTTGTAAATTGCATTTCCACTTTTTCATAATTAGTTCATTTTAAAACATATTTATTTATTTTATTTTTAATAATTAATTACTTAATTATTTTGTAAATCTACCATGATTTTATTATTTTTTAAATAAATCAAAAAATCACTATCTCTGTAACACAAGATATCATGTAATTTGAATTATAAATTTTTATTAAAATAAACATATATCAATTGGTCAAACATTTTTTAAAACAACTAAAATAATTCCACTCTCATCAAACTTCACTCACTTTCATGTGCGTATATATATATATATATATACATACATAAATGCTTATAGATTATTTAAATACATATTGGAAGGACTTGTATATGAATAGTGAATTGAATATAATAAATACTGGTGGCAGATAAATCCACGTACTAAACCACAAAAACAAACAAATATTATTAAATAAAGTTAGATCCATATAAAGTAAAATTGAAATCAATTACCTTTTATATAAAGAAATGATACATATAATTTTCATTAAATATAATTAAATTTAACTTTAAATATTTTAGAAAATAATAATTTAATATATATATATGTTAAGTAAGTTTAATTTTTCAATATGTATAATTTAATATATATCTAAATTCGTATAACTGTTAAAAGACTATATAATAACATGATAAATAAATTATATTATTAAACAATAATATGATAATTTAGTTATTATAATTTTATATTTTATTTTAAAATTATGAATTAAAATTTTATTGACGACATAAATTTCAACATTTTATATATATATATAATGAATGTTGATGACTGACGTATAATACTTAATTTGATTATACTAATAATTTAATTTACTAATGTGTTAGTTATATTATAATTACAAAATTAATTAGCTTGAATTCATATAATTAATTACATAAATATATTGCATGATATATTACCAACCACTATAATTAATAAATATTTTAAAAATTAAATTCAAAAAATTCAGAACATAATGTGAAATTGAGTAACATAAGTTATATAATAAAGCACACAAGTTTTAATTTGTGTTTATAAAATTAATTATAAATTAAATTTGTCTTTAAGTAATTATACAAAAATTATTCAATTTTTAAAAAATAAGTAAAAAAAATATTCTTTTGTAAACTGTTATAAATTTCACTCGATTATTCATTTTATAAAAAAAATAATTTCATATAAAATATGAAACTGCATAATTAATAAAATTATAATGTTTTCTCGTACTAACAAATAACTATGTGTTTGAGATTTTAAATATTGATAACATATAGTAAAATAATTGTAATAACTGAGAAAAAAAAAATATATATATATATATATATATCGAGTGAATAATCATACCCCATCCGGTATCAGCGCTAAAAATATCATCTATCGATATCCCGTCCAGTATGTGACAACGTTCACAGTAGGGTTCCCTATGTACCTGATCCGTCCACCATCTCTCATGATATATAGTAAGACAATCATTCATCAATTCACATAATCAATCAATTTTCCGTTTGCATATTAATTTTCAATTTCACAAACCAACCGTAAATCATGCAAGATAATAAATAAATATACATCAAGGAAGTATAACTGAATCATTTAACCATTTCAGTATATTATAATGTATTTAAAGTTGTAAAGTCAATAATCAGCTAAACAAGACAACTAAATGACTAACTAATTTCGACTCCATTAGTAACCTACAATTATTCTCAGAGTTTTCTAAATTGTACAAAATACTACATTATTGATTATTAAGTTTCAATTCCATAACAAAGAATAAGGTAAAGGATTCTTACCCGAATCAGTGTCCGAAATATCGAACTTTTTATTGCGCCTACTGGCGTCCCACAAGTTTTCTAATTTTTTTTACAAGGATTAAAACACATTTCACATACATAGAAATACTCTAAATATTTTAAATCGGTGTTAAAAATTTTTTTCAGCCAATTTCAGGGTTCTGACATGGTGACACCCCCGTGCTCCAGTGACGCCACTGTCATCCGCAGTGGCAGTTTGCCTCGATATGACCGTTTTTGGCCGATTTTGACCAATTTTGGTCGATTTTATATCCATCCCTGCAAGAAAATACGTTAGGAGACCTTGGTTGGCCGAAAAAAAAATCAGAAAACAAAAATCTACTGGTGGTCAAATTTTCTGGTGTAGCGGTTCCGCACGCTTACCTTCGCGGCTGAGTAATTTTCTTCGGTCAACTTATAGAAAATAAAATGGTGAACAAAACGGTGAAAGAATCGCACGAAACGAAAAACGGAAAGGGGCTCATCGAAGGCGGTTACAGGTTTTATCCACAGCAGCTCCGCCGGGCTTTGCCCGTAGTTTTCAGGTCTCCCGCTATTCTTTTCACCCCAATATGGCCACAGGGGTTCTCGATATCGAATTCTGAGCGGGTGAGAGAATTTTTACCTTTTTTAGTGGTCGGAGGTAACTCCGGTGCGGCGACGGGCGGCGGTCGGCTCCCTTCTCTAACAACTGGTTCTTCTTATTCGGTGGGGGGCTGGCAGCTAAGGTTCGATTTTAGTGTGATGCGAATATATTTATACCCATATCATGTTAATCTGAATCGTTCATCGCGTCTAATCTCGACCGTTCGATTGTGTCTAAGGAGAAAACGAATATGGATTGTTCATCGCGTTTGATCTCGATCGTCCGATCACACTTAAGGAGGAAACAAATCTAGACCGTTTTATCGTATTTGATCGTGACTGTCCGATCGCACCTGATGAGGGAACGGATCCAGACCGTCCACGCTCGTGGGAATGCTTCTGGGTCGCTAATTGGGGGGCATACAGATCACTAGTGTGGCCTCCCGCGTGAAACCGAGTCAGTGTGTCTTGTCACGCGACGCACTTTGGTTCGTCGAGGCTACTGACTGGGCGGTACTACGTGGTAAAATTTTTCTTAATTGCGTTCTGACATCTAATTTCTAACTTTTCTTTCAAAAATATCATCCGAACCAAAATTTTCATCCATTTTTTCTAAAATTATTTTCAATTTCATCCCCAACCTATTTTTTTCAAATATAACAAAATTTTCATTAAATTAATTTATAAAATATATTTTTTATACTTTTTTAAATTAATAAAATTTATCCCAATCTAATTTTTTGGGCCCGAGTATTAAAACTCTCTCCCCTTAAAAGAAATTTAGTCTCTCAAATTTGTCACTCTCACTTAATCAAACAGTTGGGGATATCGCGGTATGAAGTCTGATTCTATCTCTCATGTGGCCTCTCTTTGTGTGTGATTCTGTCACAAGATCTTAAAGAATAAAATTTTCCGATTGCGAGGCATTCTACTCTTTCGGTCTACAATGCTCACTAGTACTTCCTCATAGAACAAGTCTTCCTAGAGTGAAAGGGGCTCGTGGATCGAGATGTTAGAGTGGTCCGAGTTATATTTGCGTAGCATAGACACATGAAATACATTATGGACTTTAGATAGTTTTGAAAGTAGTGTCAGTCTATAGGCGGCTGTACCAATTCTGTGTAAGAGCTCAAATGACCCAATAAACCGATGATTTAGTTTCCTTCTCTTGTCAAACCTATTGATTCATTTGAAAGGGGTGACATTGATTAACACTCGATCACCTTTTTCAAATTCTAAATTCCTCATCCGGGTGTTCGTATAACTCTTCTGTCTGCTCTGAGTCGTCTGAATGTTCTTCATGATCTTAATCATTTTGGCTGCAGTCTCTTCCACAAGATTTGGACTGAATAATTTTCTACCACCTATCTCTTCTCAACATATTGGTGATCTGCATGGGCGGCCATATAACGCCTCGTACGGAGTCATGTCGATACTTTCTTAGTAGCTATTATTGTAGGCGAACTCTATTAAGAGTAAATGATCATCCCAATGGCCCCCGAAGTCAATAACCCAAGCTTGAAGTATATCCTCCAGTGTGGAGATCGTTCTTTCTGATTGTCTATCGATCTGAGGGTAGAATGTGGTACAAATAGACAGTTTCGTTATCATGACTTGCTGAAAACTAGACCAGCACAGAGAAGTGAACTCAGGGTCCCTATCGGATACTATTATCACCGGTGCTCCATGTAACCTAATTATCTTCCGGATATACATTCTTATCAGCTTGTCTAAGAGGTTAGTCATCTTGATGGCCAAGAAGTGAGAAGACTTAGTGAGCCGATTAATAATTACCCAAATAGCATTATGTCTCGAGTGTGCCCTAGGCAATCATGTCACGAAATTTATTTTGATGTATTCTTACTTTCACTCCGGAATCGGTAATGACTGATGTAGGTCGCCTAGACGTTGATGCTCTGTCTTGACCTGCTGACACACTAGACACTTGGAAACAAAGTCACTACCTCTCTTTTCATCTCGTTCCACTAAAATTTGGGTCGCATACTTTGATACATTTTAGTGCTTCCGGGATGCATGACAAACTTTGAGCTATGAGCCTCTGTCATAATGTCATTTTTCAACTCATTGTTACATGAAACACACACTCTGTCCTGAAATCTGAGCAACCCATCGGCAAATACTCAAAATTCTGAATTTACTGTATGTTCTGCATCTTTCCTGAGAGCTGTTATGGTGGAATCGGCGAATTGAGTTTCATTTATTCTCTATATCAACTCAGGTTGAATAGTCAGGTGGGCTAAGCATGTAACTCTCTTCAGGTCCTGAAGTTGTATATGTTGTGCGACCCCTATTACTTTGCATTCTAAAACCATTATGTGAGTTAACATACATGTACTTTTTATACTGAGTGTGTCGGCTACCACATTGCTCTTGTCCGGATGATATAAAATGTTACAATCGTAGTCCTTAAGGAGTTATATCCATCGTCTCTGATGCATGTTGAGATCTTTTTAAGTGAATATGTTTTTCAAGTTCTTATGGTCGGTATAGATTTGAAAAGTCTCCTCATACAAGTAATGATGCCAAGTCTTCAAGACGTGGATAATCACAGCAAGTTCTAAATCATAAGTAAAGTAGTTTTTCTCATGACTCTTCAACTGCTTGGACCTATGGGCTATGACATTTTCATGCTACATCAGAACACAACTCAATCATAGGTAGGAGATATCACTATAAACTGTACATCCACATGTTCTATTCGGCAAGGCCAACACATGTGCAGTAGTCAACTGCTTCTTTAGTTATGAAAATCTCATTTCACAGTCTTCGTTCTACTTAAATTTGACGTTCTTCTTTGTGAGTCGGGTCAAAAGAGCAACTAGATTATAAAATCTTTCTACAAAAATACGGTAATAACCTGTCATTCATAAAAAAACTACGAATCTCCTTGACCAAGATTAATTTCTCCCAACCAAATACTGCCTCAACTTTTTCGGAGTTCACTGATACTATATCCCTTTATATGATGTACCATATGAAGGTAGTTTGTTCGAGACAGAACCCACACTTACTCAACTTTACATACAATTTCTTTTCTTTAAGAACCTGCAAAACTTGAATCAAATGGTGAGCGTGTTTTCTTTTGGGGAGAGTTGTCATTGTAGTAGTGATAAGCGCGTAAGGGGAAAAGAGTGTGAGGATATGGGAAGGGAGACTAATAGAAGTAAGGGTATAGGAAGGGGGGGTATTAATGTAGGCATTTAACTAAGGTTCCATGCTATATTTATATTTTGAATTTATCTTACTAAGTTTGTGTATGCTCATTACCTATCATTTACAGATGTTGTAGCACATAAAATTATATCGGAGTCACATTCCTCCGAGCTTAGTGTATAGAGGAGACTGAATGGGAAGCATAGGTAGTGAACCAGGATACTTGTATAGTTAGTGGAAAGTAGTCCATTTTAAAATGAGATTTGTGTAATTGTGATATGCTGTATTAGTGGGTGTATAATGGAGAAACTTTAGACATTAAATGATTAGATTTAAACATTTACTATATACCGGATGAGAGAATTTGGTTATGAAACAGTATATGTCATACTAAATATGCAGGCAGGGTCATCGTAATGCCTTTAATTTAAGGTCAGGGCGTTACAATTGGTGATGATTGAGAGTTACTGGTGTGGTGATGGGAGAGTGTGTGGCCAATTAATGGTCATTAGGTGTGGTAGGTAGATGAATTAACTCCTTAATACGATGACGGTGTGTGTGTGTGTGTGGCAGAGCGATGGCTGGGTGGGCAAATAGACTCACGAAGGTTATGGTAGACTGGGGTGTAGTGTGGCGTAGGTGTATAGGGAAGTCGTATGAGTTTGGGTAAAGGGGAGTGTGACTAGAGCTGTGGTAAGGGGGTAAAGGTGGGGTGAATGTGAGAAAATAAGGAGACTTCCAAAAGTAGGGGTAAAGGATATGGCTAATAGTGTAGGCATTTAACCTAATTCAATGCTTTGTTTTATGTTTGGTTTTACTTTACTGGGGTTGTATGTGCTCATTATCTATTGTTTACAGATGATATAGAACAGGAACCTGGGCCGGGACTTCCTTCCTCGGAGCTTAGTACTCAGAGGAGGTTGCATTAGGAGTGTGGATGTTATATTTGAACTATTGTGTAATTGACTGAAAGTATAGTGTCTAGGGAGGACAATTTAATATACATGACTTGTGATGTAGATAGTAGTTGCATGATCGAGGAAGTTGGACATTAAATGAATAAATTAGAATACTATTTCCGTATAGATTCATATTGAATTATTTGACTTGGATTGTCAAGTGAGATAGGATCTTCCATGTATATAAGTTCAGGACCTTCGTAACGCCCGAGTTAAATTATGGGTTTAAAATTTTAACATAATATTTGGTAGTCGATAAATTATATTATTTAATTACAAAATAAAATATATTTTATGTAATATAATAAATAGTAAATTTGTGGGAATCAAATATTTATCATAAAGTTTCCATAATTTTTATCTATTAAATTGACATAAATTTTATGTTTATTAATTAGTTGATACATATGCATTAATTATAATATAATTTATATTTAAAATGTTGTATTAAAAATTAAAAAAAAAAAGTAATACTAATTTAATCAATAAATAATTAATAACTGATTAGTTAATTAGTTATGGAATAAAATAAAAAGGAGACCCTTATATCTCTCTCTTTAACTTTTCAGTATTTGACCCACCCACCATATGATTGTTGGTAGTTGTTTGATAATGCTTGTCCATATACTTCCCAAAAGCTTCACTTTGAAATCATACATACATATATATATATATATATATATATACATATATATAGATATATATATATATGTATATGTGTCTATTTTCTTTTGATTTTTTTTTTTTGAAAAAATTATATTGGGTTTCAACCATTGTGATTCTTTTAAGTAAATAATATTTTTTTCTTTGTCTAAAAATATAATAAAATTATTAAAATTTAATCAAAAATTCTATTGATATATTATTATATTAAATATTTAATTTAAATAAATTAAATATTATATATCAAACACTTATAATTAATAATATACTCACAATATAATAAATTTTACATTTTTATTAAATTTTAAATTCGTAATATTTAAATATAATACAAATATTTTAATCATCAGATAATCAAACTGTCCATATTTATGTCATTTTGATAATTTATTTTATGTTCGGGTAAATAATTTTTATTTTTAATTAAATAAAAATAATATAAGTACATTAAAAAAATATAAAATAACACATGCATTTATCTGTTAAAAAATACCCAAAAAAATTGTATAGTCTCTAATTGTGATTAAGATTTATTAATTAGCTTATTGGCAAAGATAGTGCTGCTTTCTGCCTTAAACTCTTAATAATTAATTAATTAACTTAATTAAATTAATTAATTGCATATTTTTCACATCTACAACTCATATATATGTACTACTGTTTTTTTTTTATAAAAAAAAAAAATTGTGACTTAATTATATATTTAAAACAGTGCACATGGCAACTCATAGCTTAATTAAGTAATTTAAATAGATCCCTTCAGATTTGCTTAATTAATTTTATAATTAATCAGAAATGTTAGTGTACAAATGACAAATCAGATTTCTTTTTTTGGGTCAATTCATAATTAATTTAATATGTTACATTACCTAATATATATATATATATATATATATTTGAAGCTGTATATCTACAAATATATATAGATATAATATATATATATAGATATAGTACGTTATCCTATTCATGACAACCATATTCTTAATTTTATGTTGGGCAACGGTACACATATAATCAAGGTCATACGTCACACGAAATCTACGGGAAAATCAGTCAAAACATTAAATTAATGTGAATTAAAATTAATTAAAAGTCATATAATAAATTAATTAGTGCTAATTAATTTTGTGATTAATTATTAAATGGGAATTAATTAAACAATAAATACGAGATTATTCAACAGGCATGCATGTGTTGCTTCACTAACATAAAAAATTAAAAATTAATTATTATTCACAAATGTGTACGATTATAGTTATTACGATATTTTATTTATAAAAAATTGATACATAAATTTTAGTTATAATACGATAAAAAATAATATTTAAATATAAATAAATAAAAATATAATTTTACTTAAATTCGTAATATTTTATAATAATAAAAAAATATACCAACTATTAAATTAAATAGTAATTAATTAAATTAATATATATATATTTTTTTTTGTATTATAACATCATATAGTCATAGTAATCCTAATTATTAAGGTCAAAAAAGTTATAGTAAAATTAGTTAACTTAGTATAAGTACGATTGATTAGTTATGATACTATATTGATTACAGATAATCAACGTATTCATAATCAACTCACTATCCCAAGACTTCCACTTATGTCATTTACATACATTCATACTAACCGAAAGTCAGTAACTCTTGTGCTTCATTCAGTTACGAGGTCAGTCTCTTCCATCCGTCCCTAATCAGTCCTTGTGCTCGCTCGACAGTCTTACCCCTAGAATCTTTGTTGGTACCATACAAAACCGATCCTACAATTCAATCAATCTTGCTGTTGCCCAATATAAAGACTCCGGGGGGACCTAAGTAGACAAGAATAATGGGCTTGGGGTGCAAAATAAGAACATTTGTAAATTAAAGGGGGGGAAAAGCAAATTTATTTGTTCAAGATACTAAAATTGTTGACAAATGATAAAATCTAATAACTTTGGGAGGCCCATCTAGCAATAATCTATAAGTGGAATTGGGCTTTTCATGCAAATAAGCCCATTGCTTGGGCAAGAGTTGGGCCATCTCATTCTCTTTCCCTTTCAATTAAATGCTTGAATATTGTGTGTGTGTGTGTGTGTGTATGTATATATATATATATACACATATATATGCACACACAAACACTCATATATGCTAATGGAGTACCTAACTTCACATAAAAATTGTGTTTCATACAATTATTTTGAGACCATATCATCATGTGACATGATATACTAAGATTATCTCTAGAGTAAATTTAAAATTTAATGTGTTTGACTTTAATAGTTCAATATTATGTTTGTAATCATTTTGGTACAACAATTTGATAAAAATCTTTGTGGGACTAACACTTATTCCCACACCCACACACACACACATATATATATGTGTGTGTGTGTATGTATGTGTTTGTATATGTGTGTGATGGAAATATGATTTGGTAGTTAGGGTAGAAATTGAATGAGTAGTTGGCACTTGCCCTTCCATGACATATGTGACAACACCACTATATAGTAGAATATAATATATACTTACACACCTTTTATATATAATTAAATTGCATTTAAACAAACACAACTTGACATGCTTATTTAAGTATTGTCAATTTTTCACTCATACATTAATAATAATTCATTCAACTTG
The DNA here is from genome assembly GCF_054855325.1 of Carica papaya. NCBI lineage: Eukaryota > Viridiplantae > Streptophyta > Magnoliopsida > Brassicales > Caricaceae > Carica > Carica papaya. The sequence continues at coordinate 1,748,356 of NC_142314.1, forward strand.
GTACCATCCCACTTGGACCAAAGTTTTTTATTAGCACCCCATTTGGACCTTCCATTCTCAACCATCTTAATTAGGGCTTCCATCCCACGATCCCTTTTTTCTTCAATTCGCAAAATTATAATTTTGATTCTTCAATTCTTGATGCCCAAATGTGTAAATTTGAATTATTGAATTTAAAATATTGTGTCATCAACATTGAAAATTAATGTAATTAGGTTATATAATAAGTTAAAAAAGTATAATTTCATTTTGACTATATGGGTTCGATTCTTGGACCCTCGTTTATCAAATGTGACGTTTAAAATTACATAATTTAATATTTTATGCTATTTATTTTTATTAATTTTTCACATTATACAAACCCATTACACATGATTAATTGTCACAATAACAAATACTAATAGTAAAAAACATAGGTTAAAACTTTAAAGTATAAGTACATTAAATTAACCAAAGGGTAAATTAAAACCTAATTGTTGGTTAGGTATTAACTAATACAAAATTAAATTGTATCAAAGTCAAATTTCTGATACAACTATGTGCCTAAAATTTTTGGTATATGATTGACCCTAAATTAAATAAAGCATTTTATTTCACCCTTTTTGATCACCTAATAGCATTGCTATACACACACACACACACACATATACATACATATACAAAAGTGGGTATATACATACATACATATATGTATGTATGTATGTAAGTACATGGGGCAAATTACAAACATAAGGTTACAAAAGTAAGCACTCAAAACAATAAATTAAACACATGTATTAAAGTAATTAATTTAGAAGAGGGCTTATGGTTGAACAAATCAATTGAGGCACGAGACATAGTGCGAAGTCAATAAATTTCACATGGGAAATAATATTTTTCATTAATTCCTTAAATCTCAACTATAATTATTATTATAATTACATTATTTAATATTTTTTTTTATATAAATATTTAACTATTATTAATTACTTTATTAAGCCTGTAAATTCATTATTATAAATTATTAATTTATACCCACGTTAAGCACGAGCATTAATGAAAGTTCTGCATATTTATTATAATTATTAATTTTACTTTAAAAATATATAATCATAGTTGTAATTGGAAAAATAAAAATAAAAATAATCGATTTACATGCGTCACGTTTCGTCATTTTTATCATATCCACGCAGCCTTATTCAAATGCTTTATTTTTCACGTGTTCTAAAATCAGGCTTTTTTGAAAACTATTTAATTAAAAAAAAATTATTATTATTTATAAATAATTAATAATTATCTTTTAGGAAAATAATAAAACTTTAGTTTTATGAGTGAATGACATTTATAACACGGCAAGTATATGTACATTCATTGTATGTATATATATATATATATATAAGTTGGATGATATAAAGTTTTTTCTAACTAAAATATCGAAAATTTAATTATAATTTACAAAAAAATATATATATATTTTTGAATTTTTTATAAAGTTATGAAACTATTTATTTTAATATTAAATCATATTTTATTACGAAAATTTAATTTCTAAAAAAAATGATGTAATAAATGTAGCGCGTGAGAAGTAGCAAGTATAGAAAGAGTTACTTCACTCCACAGCCTCCATTGTAGTATCCACCCTGTAAACACAAATCTTCCAAACACTTGTCTTTCTATACACGTATACGCGTGCGTGCGTGTGTGTGTGTGTGTGTGTGTGTGTGTATATATATGTATGTATATATGCGGAGAGTGTTTCAGAGATTGGACACGTGTTAAATATTTTATTAAACGACAGCGTGTTAACCGTAATTGGTGGAGCATAAAAAAATAGAAGAGATAAAGTAACTGTACGTGTCATGCCAATTCATTTGATTCCATTTTCATTCATTAAATTTGACACACACATACACACACACACATATATATATATATATACATATAGAGTCATATATAAGATATATCCGAAAATTAGGAAATTAGTTTTTATCACAATTAATATATGGGCTAGCATATTACTTACATGTTTGGGATTTACTGAATTTGTTGTAGTTTTTATTAATTAAAAAAAAAATACTACATTTCTATTTTTTTAATAAAATAATATAATTTTATTAATTAGTTAATACAAATACATCAATCATAATACAATAAAAATAATTTATAAACCAATCAATATATATATATATATATATATATATACACACCGTCAAACTCAAACTCACAAACTCTTGTAAATACACACGATAACATAATTTAATTCAAACCCACAACTTTTTGTAAAGTGATATATATAATATATTTAAAATGAGAATACATGCAAAAACATAATATGATTTAAACCCACAATTTGTTATAAATAAAAGCAATATATATAAATTAAGCGTAACTAATATAAATAATTTTTAAATAATGATACATTTGATAATATAATTTAACTCAAACCCACAACGTTTTGTAAATAAATATGATATATATGCGCAAATTGTAACTTATATAAATAGATTTAAAATGAAAAAACATGAAAAAAAACACAATCTAATTTAAACCCGCAATTTATTATAAATAAAAGCGATATATATAAATCAATCGCAATTAATAGAAATAATTTTTAAATAAGGATACACACGATAATTTAACTCAAACCCACAACGTTTTGTAAATAAATATGGTATATTTGCGCAAATCGTAACTTATATAAATAGATTTAAAATTAGAATACATGCAAAAAAACACAATCTAATTTAAACCCACAATTTGTTATAAATAAAAATGATATATATAAATTAATCGTAACTAATAGAAATAATTTTTAAACGATAATACATATGAGAAAACACATTATAACTCAAACCCACAACTTATTATAAATAAAATAGTACGTAAACTATATAATAGTTTTGTAGCATATGGAAATCTATCTTTTGAGTTAGGTTTTAAGTTAGGAGGAGATTAGTGGTTGAGAATGAAAGAGTAAGGTAAGACACGAAATTAAAAGGTGAGTAAAGAGAGAGAGAGAGAAGAAGCATAAACCATGCCATGCATCGGCATCATTGCCCTCGTCCATGTCTTGACACCTCTCTCCCATTAAATCCCATGTGCTCTCCCCTTGTTTTCTCTCCCCCAAACTTCTTAACTCACACATCCCATTTTCTCTTTCAATAAATATTAGGTTACATTATATATTATATACAAAATTTATGGGTGGGTCTGAATCGAATTATACATTTTGGTTATATATATATATGTATGTATGTATGTATGTATGTATGTATGTATTTTTATTAGAACGTATAAATGTAATTTAAGTGAAAAAAAGGAGGAGAAGAAAAAGGTGTGGCGTTTTACATGGCATTGTCCGCGTTGGCAGCCGCGTTTTGACGTGGTACGAAGAAGATTTAATGTGAATTATTTTATTTAAAATTTAAAAAATAATAATAATCATAATTAATTATTAAAAAAGAAAACCTTGACTTGTACTGAAACAGTTTTGTGTACGCGTCAGTTTACTCGCTCAATTAATCGTGACGAACACGCCATTAATCGCGTTGAACACTAAATTAAGAAAATAATTATTATTTTTATTAAATTCATTAATATTAATTTTTAAAAATGGAAAAATATTTATTTTGAGAATAAATAAAATTTATGGATTTGACGATTCAATTTTACGAAAATTAAAACAAATATTGTTGTAATTGGGGAAAAAAAGGTTCAAATTAAATTGTCAAATACGATATCTTCCTTAAGGGGAAAGAGTAAGAACAACCAGGTTCATGCACGTATACCTCCTATATATATATATATATGTAAATAATTTATTTTTAAAAAAATATTTTAATTTCGTTATATATATATATATATTGCTCAAACTATGTTTACAACGTCTTACTCAAATTCTATTTTCGGACATACTAATTAATATTCATTGAATCAAAACGCACCGTCTAACTTAAATTATGTTGAATAGAAAATTAAACTCGATCAAAACGCACCGTTTAATTGATCATAAATCTACTAGATTAAGTATAATTTTTTTAAAAAAATTTATAATTAAAAGAAATAAATAATTTTAAATTTCACAAACAATAAATAAATTCTCTGTACATCACCAATTCATGAAAATTTATGAAATAAAACCCAAGAATCTATGTAGTAATTCATGTAAATTCAACTATCGAATGCTGTCCTAATGAAAAACAAATCAATGTTGTAAGGAAGATTCGTTCTTCTGTCCTGAAACGACGTCGTGCAGACCCGACAACCGCGGTTTCTTCGCAGGGAGAGGGCTCTCCACCTCCTGCTCCATCGACACAAACTCCGGAAACGCCGGCACGTTGAGGTCGAAGCCGCGGTGACTCTGCGACTCCGAAACAGTCCCACCGCTGGCGCTGCTGCGGCTCCCGCCGCCGATCACGCCTTCATAATGACATCTCTTGTGGCCTCCGAGAGCCTGTCCGGTGGGAAACACCTTGTGGCATATCGAACACTCGTGGGTCCTCCCGCCGGATGGGACGACGGATGACGTGACGTCAGAGGCGTTGGGGATACCGGAGTCGGCGGCGGAACTGGGTTTGTTCCGGTGACTGGCCTTGTGACCGCCCAAGGCTTGGTAGGAAGGAAACGCCTTGTCGCAGACGGTGCACTTGTAAGGGAGGTTGGTCGGAGGTGGATCCTGGGTCCGAGGCTTGGAATCTTGAAAAGCCGCGGCTGCGTTGGTGGTGCCACGAGCGAGCATGATGAGACAAAGAGCCAAGTACTCCTCCTCCGTCATCGGTGATTCGGGAGAACGGGGTCGTTTTGATCGCTTCCGCTTTGCCCACCCGGAGTCCAAATAGACGGCGTCAACGTCGTCGTCTTCCTCGAATCGGAAACTTTTGTTGGCCGGAAAGGATCCAACCGCCGCCGCCGTAGGAGAATTCAGAGCTTCAAGCGCCATGTAATTCAACAGATTAGAAAATCAGAGAGATCGAATTCTTGATTTCTGAGATCAGAGAGAACAAGCAAGCGAAAGAGAGAGAGAGAGAGAGAGGGACGGGATGAAGAGAGAATTTGGGGAGGGAGAGAGTGAGTGAAGAAATGTATTGTGGGGTGTTTTTATACACAGAGAAGAAGGTGAGTTGGTTTAAGAGAGTGAAGTCGGTCAACCATTTTTAGAGAGAGGAGTGAGCTTGAGAGGACGGACTGGTTCCAAGTCAAAACAATTGTACGCCTGCGCTTTTTTTCTTTTTCTTTTTTATTTATTTTTTTTAACGCACGGAACAAAATTAGAAGGGGTAAAAGAAAATCAACTTGTTAACTCTTTTCTTTAAATATTTTTTAAAAGACGTACGGGGCACGAAACGACTTCGTTTTGATCCACTTTTTTTTTTTTTATTTTTTTTCTTCTTCTCAATATACTATTTTTCTAATTTATATATTTATGGAAAAATTAATAGAGTAAATGTACCTAGACACGATAAATCCATATAATAGCAATCATGGAAGCTAATCCCACCATGATTTTTGCAATCTCGAGCAAATTTTCACTTTTAAAACATACATGTTCTTTAAAAAAATCCATAGTAAATACTCATGATTTTGTATCAAATTTGAGTGGCTACTGTATTTATTGATTTGATATTTTCAATGTGTAAATTAATTTAATTTTGTACACCCAAATTATTGTTTTTAAATATCATCTCTATCAATTATATGTATTTTTATATTTAAATATAGCAATAAAAATATTTACAACTTTGATAATTCTTAATGAATCTCGAATTATAAAGTCTATTTTTTCCGATTTCACGAGCGATGCCAAAATAGAATACATAATCCACTTGAGAGCCTGCATACAAAACATGTGTATAAATATAAATATACATGTATTATGGTAAAATGGGTATGTGCTAAAGTGTATAAAATGTGCATGCATACTATATTTTTATTGGATATATAAACACATTGTTTTTATTTTAATAAAATACCCACAAACTCTATTAGAGATTTTTTCAAATAGTTGTTTTCTTATAAACCTTTCTCAATCTCTCTTGCATTATTTTTTTATGAAAAAAATATATAATTTTTTCAAATAGAACCTTATATCCATGTACATTTATGATTTACAATATGCTATTTCATCTTCAATCATGGAATATAGTTTATATAAATTGATGTCCCTTTAAATATATATATATATATATATATGTGTATGTACATGTGAGTTTGAACAAATTTCAAATTGCAATATCGCATAGAATAATACTTTTCCAATATTTTGAAGGAACGTAGAGAATATTATGGCACATTTTGGTAAAGATTCACTACAGACAGCCGCTTGGTTCATTGTGAAATTCCCAAATTGCCCCTGAACGTGCGTGGGGGATTTCCAACTTTTTACTTTCGTCTCTTTTTTTTTTTTGGTAGTTCCGTTGGTGGCTGCTTTCTAGAAAGACAGCTAAACTTCCAGGGTGTTATGCCTTATCTATCCGATTGCCACGTGTCCAACAGTACTCTCATGATTATCCCACTTTCTAACTCTTTTCTTTTTTTTTTTTTTTTATTTGACCGAAATTCCGCTGAGGAAAATTCAGTGAAGTTACCTAAATACCCCTCAAATTGGAGTCTTACGTAAGGGTATTTTAGTAAAATAATATACTGGAGGATCAGTGCGTGAAGTGTGATAAGTAGGATGGACTGTAGCTTCACCGACTCGTAACTGTCGGGACATACGGCACGCAAGCTTACTTAATTAACCGACACGTGGCGGTCTCTCCAGACATACTAGTTTCACAAGGTGGTGATAACGGACAAGCAACTGACGGGTTCAAAGAGCGTGCTCGTTTATGCACGCTAAAGCCGTCAACGCGTGAGAACTCTTGAACGATCGACACGTGGAAGATGCTTGGCCGCGGATTAGCCACGTGTCGAATTGTGCCCGGGAAGGATGACAGTAGGGTATTCTAGTAGTTCGTTGAGGACGGAGGTTGTTTCGACACTTGGGCATTGGTGGTGACTTAACTGTTAAAAAGTTGTTGGGTGATGTTATCATCGAGCCACGTAGATTCACTAATGGAAACTCCAATTCTTTTTCCTTTGTTTTAATTAAATTTTGTAATAATAATATTAATTTTTAATTAAATCAACACTGTTTATTTAGAGATTAATAATAATAATTAAAATATTATTATTGACTATATTTATAGTAGAGAAGTAATTGGATAGTGATGAAGCCATGAACATCACCGACCATAAGACAAACACCACTAAACTATACATATACGTGTAGATATATATATATATATATAAATAAATAAATATATTTCAAAATTATCAAATCCTCCACGTCTTAACTGTTAAGCGGACCGTCATTTGACGTGGCAGCACCTTCCACAAACTTTTCCCACCGTGCAATTAAATTCCCTTTTCGTAGCCACATAACTAAAGAACAAATATAATAATAATAATAATAATAATAATAAATTATTATTATTTTGGAAAATTTATAAAATTAATGAAACAATGAACACGCAATTATGATTCTCAAACGCTTATACGGCACCGTCTTGTTGTGACGTCAAAGTTCGGTACATATATTAGTTATTTGTTAAATTAATTAATTAGTGTTAATTAGGAGTTAATTAGTTTGTGATTAGCAATACTAAGTAAACCCAATTTCAAAATAATTGCAAATTGGAGGTATTGATGAAGTGTGTGTGTGTGTGTGTGTGTGTGTGAGACGTTTCTTCGTACTTAAGTCACTTAAAAACATACATGTAATTATCTAAAAATTATATTTTAAATTAAATTTTACACAAAACACCATGTACTTTCCAATTTAAGATTTTTTAAATATAGCTGTAAATTACTATAAATTCTAATTTTAATATATACTTCCAAAACCCACCAAAAATATACCAAGTTGAAACCACCTACTTTAAAAAAAAAAAAAAAAACTAGGTTAAAAAATTGATTATACCATAATAATAATAATAAATACAATATAATATATGTTAAATTAATTTCAACATAAAAAATAATTACTTGATTATTCTTTTCTGGAATATGCAATGGAAGGTACGAGGAAATAAGGAAGAAGCGACGGCATATTTTCTCAGGCAAGACTTGATAAATTTAAAACGTAACCTTCAAGAATTGAAACATTTAATTTGACTCTACGGGCTGAATATGATGTAATCCCTTACTCATATAAACATCATACATACATACACGTATACATACACATACATAGAAGTCAATATTTGTTTTTTTTTTAAAGTACATTTGAGGTTCATGCATGCTTGGATTTTGACCCACATCCCCTTTTTTACTTCATCTTTTTTAATTAGAACACGATATGTGTTTGTGTTTGTGTGTGTGTGTGTATGTATATACACACGTGTGTGGGATAAGATAGCCAACAGGCTTTTTTCACGTAGTCATAATTTTTACCAAAGGATGCTCGTCTACCCATTCAAATTTTCCACTATTACTACAAGAATCGGATACTTCAACTGAAAATTCCCATGCACACTTAAACATGTCCATATCTATACATATATATATATATATATACATATATACACACCCTTTTCTTAGTGGGGTTTATATATTTATTAATTAAATAATATATACACAAATTATTATAACATAATGTAAGTAATCTTTAAATAAGAATAAATATAGTAATGTAGTTTGATCCTAATATATTATATTAATAAAAAAGCGTAACAATTATTAAATTAAATAAATATTTTTTAAAAAATATAAATTACCTTAAACTCCGTAATATGACAATTTAAAAATGTAAAGCTCGTAATTTTATAAAAAAAGTAAAGACTTAATATGTAGGTATAGTAGTGAAGTTGTAATAAATAATTTAAATTAAATTTTAATAAATTTATTATATTTACGGGGGAAATAAAATTTTATGATAAATATTATCTTAATTTCTCGATATTTTTTCACACTTGATTTTTGGATAATAGTTTTTGATATGTCACATAAGTAGAACATTTTTGTGGGTCCAATTTTTTATATTTATTTATTTATTTATTTCAAAATTTCAAATTATTTTTTTCTGGGATTTCTTGGGTCTATTTTATTCAGAGCCCAATTTGATCTTCCTTTCCCCCATCTAAAGTCTAGTTGCAAACAATGACCCATAACCCGTACCCGAAACCGAAACCGAAACCGAGACCGAAACCGAACAAAAACCCATTTACCCGAAACAAATCTTTTTGTCTTCTGTTAGCAAAGCCCATTAAAATCACTGGTTGTGAAATCTCAAGCTTTGTTTTTCTTCTCCGCCCAAATTCATCCCCAATTCATCTCCTTCACTCTGCCGAGTTGCAGTCAGTCTCTAGAATGGCAACCTATCTGCCGTCTCCTCTCGCTGCTTTGAATCCAGAAGTCTCTTCTATTGGAGTCCCAAAATCATCCTTCCTCTCCGGCACCAATCTCTTCTTCGCGCCTTCTTCAGTCTCTGTAACCAGAAGACTTCCAGCTCAAAAATGTTACCAGTCTCCCTGCGCCAAGAAATCGTTCGACCATATTCCGAAGCAGTTCAGACAAGAAAATCTTAAAGATGGATGTAAGTTTTGAGTGTTTAATTCAAAAATTTTACTCAGTTAAGCGTTACGTGGTATTGGTTACAGTCTTCAATAGGTTTAGGTAGCTTTTAGGTATGTATAAAAATCAAGACGATATCAGTCTCAGCAGTTTTTACCGAATGAATACTGTGCGTGGGAATTTGTGGATTAAGAATTTACCCTGGAAAACTTGACAAAGAGGAGGGTACCTTAGCCGCTGGTCTATGGATAAATCTCGGTATCTTAGGTTTTTGAACATGCATAGACGTGTTTGTAGCTTAACTGGATTGAAATTGTATCCTGCCACGTTGTTTTTTCATAAAAATAGTGGAGACACATTTTGGAAACTGCAATTTAGGTCTCTTATGAACGTTATGGATTTGTTGCGGTACCTGAATTTTGTTTCTATTGATTACTACGATAGCTTCAACTTGAAATATTTTGTTAATGAATAGCGTTGTATACGAAGATGCTTATTACAATGTTGGAAAATTTTGAATTGAGCTAGTGGAACTTTGTTCTTGTTTCTTTTTTCGTATGTATAACTAGAAGGCTTGTTCAGTGTTCTTAAGTGGACATATAGACTAATAGTTGAATCTTTGATGAATTTGCCACTTTCATGAAAAGTATTCAATTAATCAGTTGATCAAAACGGATATCTAATTAAATTAACTTTTGGAGTTGTGGTTCAAGCTTGGTTTTTTGTTTCCGAATTATTTTACCGTGTCTTTCTACTTCCAAGAACTTTGCACATGCAATTGTATTCCTGCTTCCTAGCACTGGAAACAAATTTTAGCTTTCACTTTTCTCTTGATAGTTCGGGTCGCTTGGAAAGAGAGGTACTGTAGAATCATCCTCCCCTTTTTCTATACCAAGGATCACTGCTATAGAACTAGAGAGATCATCCTATGGTGGATGGTAGTGATATTTATGATCTTTTTGATCTTTTCTCCCTGTAACTTCTGCATATGGGTTCCTCCCCCTTGGTTCCTTTTTAGTAAAATCTTTAGAGAGAGATATGTGACACTGTATATTAATCCTTAGCAATTGAAATTGAAGATCTATACATATGTCATTTCACTGCATTGTCCTCCATTCTCTTCTGGTTTCTTTTTGTCTTTGTCGGTATAACTTCCCAAGAAATTTTAATAAACATATGGGTACCAACTTGTCTTAGTTGGTCAGTAAGTCTTTTATGGAGGAGCTTTAGGCATGCTGTTGAATCACGCCTACCAATCAAAGGGAAAAGGAGATGCTCTCTTATTCCTTTTTCTATTTTCTGGGTCGCTAAGAAAGAAAGGAACTATAGAGCTTTTGAAGATACCTCTTTGTCACTTATTTCCCTTAGAGCTTGTTGGTTAAGGGCAATGTGTATTGTTTTAAGGGTCATCCATTCCTGACGAGGTGAATGTTGTTGGTTCTTTTTATGCTTTTCTTCTCGAGTGACATTTCTTTTGTGTATGGGCTGCACCTTTTTGGTGCCCTCTTAATGTTAATGCTTTGTCTTTTTCTCTCAAAGAAAAGTATTAAGTATTTTCCAACAAACAGCCGTTGGTGACTTTAATTCTTGACTTTCTTCTGTATACTGTCTTTTGTAGTGATGAACAATTTCAAAAATGTACCTCAGTATCTTTATGGTCTTTCTCCTTCACAAATGGACATGTTCATGACTGAAGATAATCCTGTCCGCCGGCAGTCAGAACGAGTAACAGAGGTTTCCGCTTCTTACTTCTTCTCTCAGTAACCCTTTAGTATCATGTAATTAGGAAATGCATGAAATAAGCAAAACTGTATTCATTGGCTTTGGACAAATTTTTGGAAGTCAATAAAGTTGGAACTTAGGTTTTGTTTTGGTAAACTCCAATGTACAGAGGGAATTTTTAACTTTTCAAAAATGTTTGACAGGAAAGCATCTCATCTGCTAGAAACTATCTAGATAATGGAGGGATGTGGAGTCTATCGGGAATGGATGACAGGGGTCCTTCAAAGTATAGTATGAGTGTAAGTATGTACCGTGGTGGAGCCAGAGGAAATGGAAGACCTAGAACTGCTCCTCCAGATCTGCCATCGTTGCTGTTAGATGCTCGGATATGCTACCTTGGCATGCCAGTGAGCTCCTAATCTCGTAGGATATTTGTCATTGCCAGTGACAGTACCATTCAGTGTTAAAATTTACCATCTAAGTATTCTGTTGTCTTGTGGCTTCAGATTGTACCAGCAGTTACTGAACTTATTGTTGCTCAGTTTATGTGGTTGGATTTTGATAACCCTTCAAAGCCAATATATTTATACATAAATTCTTCAGGGACACAGGTTAGTACTGGAGTATTCTTCATAAATACTGTCCTTTTGTACCCTATCTCGCTTGTTGCTAGCTTAAGAAGTTGATTTCCAGTTAATCACATTTCAAATTTGCATATCTATCTTTTTTTTTTTTGGCTGAATTGCGTATCCATATTAATTTGGTTCTGCAATGCGATTTAGAATGAGAAGATGGAGACTGTTGGATCAGAGACTGAGGCCTATGCCATTGCTGACACCATGGCTGTAAGTAACATGATCAACCATATATTTTATTATTTTCATGCAGTGTTAATTAAAAAATGATGGAGCAAAAGATTGACTTCCCAGAAATTGCAAATTGTCCTTGATTAACACGTGTATTTAACCTCTGAGATATTTATTTTAGACCTCTCCCAAAGATTATTGATGGAATTTTCTCCCTGATTGTCACATGAATTTTTGTAACACTCTTATTTTAGCCGTTTGACCAACTTCAAATTTGACTTAATTGATTGTTTTTTCCCTCTGCCTGAAGTACTGCAAATCAGATATTTACACTGTGAACTGTGGCATGGCATATGGTCAAGCAGCAATGCTACTATCTCTTGGAACCAAGGGCTATCGAGCTCTACAACCACATTCATCTAGTATGATTCTACTCCTCTCAAGTGTTTCTTTTGGCAAATATTTTATGTGATCAAGTGCTTGAATTCTTATATTCTGTATATCTTTCACAAACCCACGAGTGCATTTGTTTTAATATAAATAATATTTTCCTTGACCACTGTTTCTACTTTTGCAAAGCAGAGGAACTTTCCAGTATGCATTATATCAAATCTTAAATATCATCCCACTGTCATTAGTTATAGAATTATAATTATACCATTATTTGTTTCCTTGAATGGTAAGAAAGAAACTAGAATGTTGCATGTGCTTCCTGTTTAAATTTTATTTAACACCAAAGGAAAAAAAAAATCTCCGGGCTCTGTTTTTCTTTGCTGTCTTAACATGGTGAACTCTGCTTGTCACACTGGATAGTACCCTATTGTTCGATCATGGAAATTGATATGAGCTTTATACCTTATAATTTATGACAACTTGTCTTACATTGCAGCAAAATTGTACCTGCCTAAAGTAAATAGATCCAGTGGTGCTGTCATAGATATGTGGATAAAGGTGTTCCTTCTCTTCTCTCTCTATATCTTTGTTTTTCTGTCTCCTTTGATAAGTCGGTGAACATTTCATTTTTCACACTGCAAAACAAATCTTTCACAGGCAAAGGAACTGGATGCAAATACTGAATATTACATTGAGTTACTGGCAAAAGGAACTGGGAAATCGAAGGAAGAAATTGCAAAAGATGTCCAACGACCTAAATATCTTCAAGCACAAGAAGCAATAGACTATGGAGTTGCAGACAAGATTATTGACTCGAGAGATAATGCTTTTGAGAAAAGGGTAAGGCTTATAAGTTGTGTTCGGTTCAAATTACAATTATATCAAATAGGAATGAAGGTACAATCAAATGAGATAAAGTGAAAAAGAACATTTTAGTTCCAAACAATTTTATACCAAATTCAAATCAGATGGTTTTGGTTCTCCTTTTAACAAGTAGGAATTTGTTTCATAATTATAGAATTAAATATATGAACGGAATTAGTTTTATTTTATATCATATATGGAATTTATAACTATTGGATAGAATAATTAGGCTCTATAAATAAAATAGATTTGAAATAATAGAAGGACAGAGTAGGTAGCTTCTGTTTCTTGCTTCATTTGTTTTTTGAACAGTATTATTGACAACGAGTTTGGAATCAGGATTATGATGGGATGCTTGCTCAATCAAAAGCCATGCGAAGAGCAGCTGGAGCTGGTCCACAAGCAGCTCCTTCAGGGTTTAGGTAATTCTTAAGCAGCATTGTCTGAGGAAATTACAAAGGAAAAGCTTTTCCTAAATATTTAATGCCACGGAGGACTTGATTAGTGACAGTTTGGACAAATGAGAGTGCACCGTTCTGTAAGCAGGTAGTTCTTTCACGTAAGTTCATACTCGGAAATCCGGTATAAGTGAATTTATTGTGATAAAAGTGCCATGTTAAATATCATGTAAGAAAGAGAGAATGAAGATGGTGCTTTGCTTTGCTCCTGTAAAGTTTGCTCTCAACTTTTAGTTGCTTCTGCTGTTATCATCTGTAAGGAGCATGCCCTGGAAGATCGAACCAGGAACATGTCACTAGTGCCGTACTTTAGAAAATTGAATGATATTTGAGCATATCAGCCCTTAGCTTCAAGAAAGTTTAGAACTTTAATATATTGCGTCTATTGTCCTCAACTTATTTAGTTGATTGTTTTTGTAAATTTACTTACCTGTTTGGGAGGCAATAAGGGTTCTAATTTCCAATTTGTCGTTTTATTGTCATCAACTTCTTAGTATCTCGATTTTGAGCTTCAATCAACTTCATTAATTTTATTACTGGTAAAACCAAATTGTCTCCAAAGATGACAAATGAAGGGGAAATAAGGAAGAACAAACTTTGGAACAAACACAAGCTACATTGAAAGACTTTAAGTCGTGGGATCTGACAGCGTGAATGGTAAGACACATTCACAAAACAGTTAAAACAAAAACGGGACTACATTTTATACACAGGAGAATCCAAAGGTTGGGCCTCCGTATAGCTTTCTCACAGTAAAGTAATTTGAATTGTTCCGAAAGCAGAAGAAGAAACAGAATGAAGATTTTGTTCTTCTAATTATACTGGAGGATTAGGGTAGACTTTGGGTTTTGGCTTGACTTCAATTTCGTTTACACTGCGTATGAAGATAGAATCTGGTTCGTGTCTGCAAAATGTGAAGAATACTTTTAGTAAAATCCCGCAAATCAGGGAGGAGGAGAGAGAGACGAGAGAGATGCTTACGGTTTATCCCCCTCTTCAAATGTGTAACTTGATCCCACAGCCAACAAACGACCATCTCTGCTAAACGAAAGTGCTGCAATGCTTGATGGGTACTTAGAGTACTGCAAGAAGAATAATACTTATCATAGTTTGAGATTCCAAGGTTCTGGGAATTGGATTCGCTATTATTATCACAGTACTGGCAACTACTTACTTACCTGATATAACCTTTTCTTGTTATTGCCGTCCCAAACATTTACAAAACCATCACAACCTCCAGTCGCAAATGTACCATAGCTGCATGTACAGGAAAATTATATGTACATAGAAATGCAACTGCTATCATCACCACTATCCAAAAAGATGCTTATCACTCGTCAAACTAACCATACAATTTCTTGAGAGCCTTAAATCAAACCGGAAGTGCAATACTAACATAGTACTACATCTACAATTCTCAAGCAAAACAAGGAAAAAGAATGCCCTTTTTTGAAGAGTTGGCATTATTTTTCACTGCTAAATAGTCCACTCTCAACTATGTTGTTCACCATCTGTATAGTCATACATAGCAATTATCCAGGTCCAATTTCAAACTTCAAATGGGTTGCACACACAGGCCCAATTATCGAGGGAGCACTTTCATCGTGTCCCATTTCAAATACTTCATGCCAAGATAGTTTTCAGTACTGGAGCCATGCTTTATGTCTCCCATGAATATTTTTTCCCCAATAAACAGGGGAAAAAATCTTTATTTCAATTTGTTTCCCTAAAAAGTGCAACAATTCAAAGCAAAACTTACACAGGATGGAATGCTATGGCATTTACTGGATAAACAATATCCCGTCCAGCCTCTGATTTTCGGTGGCACTTGAATGCGTATCTGGATAAAGTTCAGAGCTATCAGTAAGTAACAGAAAATTGATCAACAGCATTCTACAAGTTCGCATTTGAATATTTGTATGCTTGCATGCTTGTGCAATAACATGGATATCCAAGGGCAATAGGCACAACTCCATTCCTTGAATGGTTGTACAACCACAAAACTATGGTGTATGTTAACTTTAAAAATGGACATAATGATTGTTTCAACAAAAAATCAATAATTTAACAAAAATGAAAAACACAAAATTAGAAATAAACAAGCCAAGAGCAGCAGCTTCTGTTGACTCACACTCAGAGACCATCACCTCCTAGTTCCTGTTACAATGAACTTCAGTCTAGTTATTTCTAGACAAACTGTACTTCTATGAACAGAAAATAGTTGAGAACCTATCAAGTGAGTGGAGATCTATAGAGAGTTTAAGACAATGCTTAGTTAATCTTCGTCATCCAACAAAGTACTCAAACATGCAAAGGATATCAAAGAGACCAATAGAAATCATGCAGAATTATCAAAGTTTGGATTTAAACTACCTATTGTAATAGATAAAACCAAAATGGAAAGCTGAAACATTTGCAAAATGCACTGAAAAGAGAGGTAAATCGACAAATACTTTTTGGCCTGACTAACTTCTGAGAGGTCAAAAAACTCCATTGCTACTCTTCCTTCAACGGAACTAAGTGCATATCCTGCAAAAAGTTCCCTGGATGAGAAAAATTATGCCCAGGATGACAATTAAGAATCAACAAACAAAAAAATAGATTAATTTTCATTTGCTTATTTTGCTGTCCAGGAATGTGGCTATTAATTTTTTATCCAGCATACACAAACTGATAATTGATTATCAAGCTTTCAGGTGGTACCTGTTCCATTAGGGTAACATCGCACACATCTAGTTTGATATTTTAATGAAGATTCCCTTCGTTGCTCAGGTTGAGACATATTTCGCAAGTCATAGATGTTCACATGTCTTCCAGCAGTTGCCACTACTAGACGATTTCCAACAAGAGATAGTGAGTAGACACGTTCAGGTTGTGGATATGTGCCTACCAGCGTGCGCTCTTGTCCACTTGCTCCTCTAGGGTCCCAACATTTAAGTGTTTTGTCCCAGCTGCCTGTGATCACTTGTCCTATAATCATAAAGCATATATTGGAAAGAGAAAATTGTTAGAATTGGAAACTTTCCCTGCAAGAAAGGAACAAATACAATAGTCCGAAATGCCATTCATCTCGATAATTCCTGAATTCTAAAAGTTACGCTTTGTGGTATTTCTGATGGAACAAGATAACACATGATGATAGTTATGCCATCTCTGGAAGACTTGCGTCAAGAACCAAGCAGAGCAATTAAGTGTATACGAAAGCATGCACGGCAGAAATTCAATGTGGAGTAGAGGCCATCAAAAGTCAGAGCTGTTGCCTAAAAAAATCTTCCCATCATAAGATTTGGCATCAAAAACCTTTTTCAGTATCAAAATACAGTAGTTGGAAATGCCATTTGAGATAAGGTCCTAAATTTGATCCATTTAGGTTTCAACCTTCTTCTGGCAGCCATTTCCGTCATCTAGCCACGTAAAATTGCCAAAATATACACAAAAGATTGCAATAGAAATAAATCGAAGCTAATAACAGGCAGAGGTTCTAGATCCTGAAATCAGACTATAGAAGCAAGTGTATTTATGGTCTTATAGAGGTACCTACAACAAGAATAGAAAATTAACTCTATAGGAAACTTAAAAACTTCACAAGAAATACCTGTTCTTCACTAATATGTTTAAAGTAGCACATGTTCTTTTCTCTCTGTGTATTCTTACAGAAAGACAAAATTGTATAATTTTTTCTATGCAACCCTCAGGAATTTTCATTTACTAGGTGCACTATAAAGGGAATATCCATATGCATAAGTAAAGATTTAATAACCTAAGGGCATATATAATTGTTACAGAACATACAAGGATAAGGGATTTTTCCATCAATTTAACATGCTTAATCTGAAAATACCTAACATAAAGTGATAAGAAAAATATCCTAAAATCATCATATGCCAGAAACAATAAGAATGAGAAATTGCATTAAAATGGGAGAACGTCAAACACTACTCTGACCAACCTGCCGCATAAGAATATTCAACACAGCGAACTGGTGCTTCATGTCTTCCCAAAACATCCTCTTTTCCAATGTTGAAAACCAGCCTGAAAGATTAAATCAGAACTTTAACATCAATGATATAATATCTCATGAATGTAGTAGTGCCATTAATTTGTAATAAAACCAGACAAAACGCATGGTCATCTTCTTGAATCTTAAGCTTCATAATTTTAATATACCTTACAAAATTGTAAAGTTTATGTCATTTTCTACAAACATAAAATTGCCATCAAGTTACTTAAAAAAAGACATCAAGTTTACGCAAAAAAAGCCCATCAAGTCTCAATAGATATAAGCAGACTGATCAGGGAAATGTACAAGAACATACGCATAGCAATTCTATGTAAGCCAGAAACAAGCATCGGTAGTAAAATATAAAAGGATAGAGATGATAACTTCACAATAACAAAAGAAAGCATGGGTAGATAAAGTTGGCATGTAGTCAAGTTATGAGCTTCCAAATGAGAACAATCCTTTATATACCTAATAGCTGTATACTTGGGCCAAAAGGAACAAGAACAAGGCTAAAGGAAGAGCTGTAGGTGTGGAAAACATGTCAGTGAAAGCAGGAATACCGTGTTTGAGGTTCTTAATGGGGCTGAAGGACAAACATCTTTTTTTTTTCTCTTTGAAAAGACAAACATCTAGGTTATGAAGGTAAAATCTAATTTCTATCGTACTTATATATTCATACAGTAAAAAGCACTCGGATATATGGACAAAAAAGATTAATAAGTCCATTTTTTAATAAGTAATGGAATATGAATATATACAGTAATCAAACATACATGTCAATGTTTACTCACACATTCAATCATATTATGTAATCCCTTACTTTCTAATAAAGTTGCATGGTGCAACAATAACAATTACTGGGAGAAGTAATTGTAATAGATCTACAAGAGCTAAGAAGCCATTTCATGTGAAAAAACTATTAGAAAATAGTTAAAAAAGCCAAGAAAAAAGCAACAGATCACCTTTTATTATTATTAGTTGTATTAATTAGCCTGCACAGCTAAAGGCATATTTCTGAAAGCAGGGTTCGGAAAATATAAAGACAAGAACGAAGAAGCTTCAATCTTTGGTCACATTAACGTTTGTAATAACTGCATTTCCATCATTTAATCCTAAATGAAACATGTATCCATTTGTAGCTTAATATTCCTTTCAATAGCGGGTATCCTGTTACCAAGGCCCACTACTCCACATCACTAAATGGTACTGTCACAACAGGCGACTGAACCATTCAGCCAAACAGTATTCTACACCCCAGTTTCAAACAAAATTTCTTCATTTTCCTTAAGCTCTGGAAAAATTTGTATTGAATTTTTATGTCACTCTGTCAGCCATTAGAAGTGAAAATGATAATTAGGGCAGAAAAACGGAAACTTACCGTCTGACAGTATTATCTGCACTTGCACTGAAGCCGGAGGAATCGTCATGAAAGCAGCAATCAAGGACGGGCCCGCCGTGCATGAACTCTCCGCGCAACACATTGGCGCTCGCGTCGTACAGTCTCACAGTCTTCATTTGGGGAAGAAAATTAACAAATCAAAGGTCAAAGCTAACTGAAAACGAACTAATTAACGGGGACATAGAGAGAGAGAAAGAGTGAGTGAGAGAGAGAGAGAGACACGGCACCTTATCCCACGAAGAAACGAGCAGGTGATCGCTGTGATTCGAGAACCGTAGGTTCGAGATCCCGTCGGAAGGTGGATTGGAGAGCTCGCGCCCGGACGCCGGCGGCTGCGCCACAGCTGTCATTGCGTGACTGGTAGACGATGGTGTGTCTGAGCAGAGAGAAAATGCTAGGGTTTTGAAAGAGAGAGAAGTAGAGAGAGAGGGAAGGAGATTTGAAATTCTTCAGAGATGCCAAAATTTCAAATCTTTAGAGATGATGGGTTTTGTTTTGAATTAAAAAAAAATCGAAGTTCCGAAACCAGAAAATAGGCAGCATCTCGTCGGTACCGCCAGCCTATGGATATAATTGGGCCGGACCTGTCTGGGTCGGGCCGGCCCAGTTTAAGAGGGTAGTCAGAGATTGGGCTCTACCAACCATGTTGTCATTCTTTCTTTATGGGTCGGGCCTAAGGCCCATTCTAATTATGTTCAGGCCCGGCCCATTTGGATTGTTATCAGGTCCGATGTAATTTTTTGAAAAAAGAAAATCGGAGAAACTGAATTGGATAGTCAGGCCCGGCCCATTTCGATATCTTCAGGCCCGACCCATTTTGATTACTTTCAGGCCTGATGTAATTTTTTGAAAATCGGAGAAAACTGAACTGGAAACGGATCTATCTCAGCTTGCATTTTGCAATTCCAAACGTATTTACAGCTATGTCCCTACCTTCCCTACCCTTTCGTCCAGCAAGGGAGAAATTATTACCAGAAACTATCGATTGTCCAAAGATTTCAATGCAAAAATCCTATGATATTGAAAGAACCTAACTATATTCTAGATCTCATTTTGTTTCTTCTTGATCCTTGATCCACCTTAAACCCTAGGTAAATGCATTCTAATAGTCAAGCTTTCATAATTCGATAATTTGCAGCTTGAACTGCGAGATCCCATACGTGCTCGCTTCTCTGTGCAATGGTGGTCTGCAAATGCCGAAAGGTTCTCTCTCTACACAATTTTAATTGCCTTGATATTCTGCTGAAATTCGTTATGATTCAAATCTAGACTTCGTGGTGTATTTGTTAATGTCTTAAAGTTATAGCTAATTGGAGATTTGGATCTGATTTTTGTTTTCCGATTTGTTAATTTAAACTGGATCGTGGTGTGTGAACATGCGTTTTTCTTTGGATTGCTTCTTTTTCTGTTGTTTGAAAACCAGTAGCATCGTAATTAGATTGCCTTCGTTAGTTTTAGGATTTTTTTGAAGCAGTGCTGAGGGCTTGAATCAAATTTGTTGCTCAAGGGTCCATAGTCGGTCAATAAAATAAAAAAAATAGATAGTAATTTTTTTGTCTCAATTTTTATGGGGTTTGTTTGAATGTAGGTTTATATGCTCTGAACTATTGGTTTTAATGAGCGTTAATTCCTGCATTGTTTAAGCGACTAACCATGCATTGTTTTTTGTACTTCAGGCTACCAAACTTTATTGTTTTGTGCACAAAGTTCCCGTATGTGGGGAATGCATTTGCTTCCCAGAGCACCAAATATGTGTGGTACGTATGTGGAATTTTCCGCTTATTTGTTTGTTTGGAAAAAATGATCTTCCTGAAATTAAGATTTGGATTGTGAACTACTCATTTATTGTAATAGGATAGGATATAAATATAGAACTGTATTTCTATTTCTCTGTTTCAATATTTGTTCTTTTGTGTATCAACTCCTTGTGTACGCTAATACTTATACTTCACTATTTATTAAAAAAAAAAAAAAAAAAACTTATACTTCACTATACAGAAGATTTATTCATAACCTATACATGGTACCACGTTTAGAATAGATTCTACATTTCTTTTATCTTTTTTTTTTTTTTTTTTTAATTTTGACCCATTTTTCTTCCTCAGTGTCTTATGTCCAAACATCATCGTCCTTCACAGTGTCTTGTCTTACTTCTCATCCTTCCTTTACTGTTTCTGTCATAAAAAAGTATGTTAATGAAGTCTTTGTTGCAGAAATTACTTGATTGGAAAATCTCACTTCACGCTTATTTCCAAGGACTTCTGTAGCTTATTACATAGAATGGTAAAAGCAAAGTAGGAAAGGATAAATTGTGGACATTATTGAAAGAAAATCATGGAGAAAATTTCTTCTTTTATGTTGAAGATTAGGATGTGTAGGATCCCAAATGTAGGATAGAGGTTCAGTCTGTGATATTCTCTGCTATTTGACTCCTAAGTTTAATTTTCTATTAGAAAGAGGTGTCCATTTGGAATCTGGTATTTAAGGTTTTTGCTTCATGCCATATCTATCTTGTCATCTTTGCAGATTCGTACTTACTCGGAATGGGTGATAGATGGAGAGTATGATTGGCCACCCAAGTGTTGCCATTGTCAAGCTGCTCTTGACGAGGGGACAGGCTCTCAAACCACACGATTGGGTTGCTTGCGTATGTAATTTGCTGAAAGTTCCTCCAAATTTTCTTGAAGCAAATATATTAAAATGATTGCTACCAGATCATGCATGTTCATTTATTTGTTCGTTATTGCTTTTGCTTTTCTCCAGATGTTATACATACAAATTGCTTGGTTTCACATGTCAAAAGTTTTCCGCTGCATACTGCACCTGCTGGATACGTGTGTCCTTCATGTTCCACTCCAGTAAGACTTCTTGCTGATTCTTTTTAGTTCTTGTTTATTTATTTTTATCAAAGTAAGAAGTCTGTCAATGAGAAAAGAAATGCTGTGAGGGTCGGTTTCTCAAAGTTAATCGAGCTCCTACATTGTTAAGATGATTTCATTTATTCCCTTAGGTTACTTAACACAAACACCCTCACATATATATATATATATATTTATATATATATATAGTTATTTCTCCTTTTCTATTACACAATGGCAGCAAGTTTGTAAATAAGATCAACTTAAGGTCTGAGGGATAAATTCTGGTCTGCCTTGAAATTGGGAGAAAAATCTATGAAATAAGTCTGTTCTGTATTCATTTGATCCCGTTTGTTTGTAAGAAAGTATAAGATTTTTATAGAGCCTACTAATACTTCATATTATTGAGGATATCTGATCCTGCCTGTTGTGTATTCTTTTCTCTTTTTATGAATATATTTCCATTTTCTCTATTAAGAAAAGGCAAATTTGAAATATTTGTACTTTGGAAAAGAAGACAAATCCTAAATCTGGAACTGGACTAGCAGTAAGTTATATCTAGCAACAATTTCACTAAGTACCAAATTGACATATCCTATTGAAATAAAATTTTTTTCTTTGATACCCCAAGACATCATTTTGATGCTGATAAATGGAATTTTGAATTAAGGCTCAGATATAAGAAAAATACCAAAGGTATTTCAAAAAAATAAGAAAAATACCAGAGGATTGCTTCTACATAATGAAGCTATTTACCAGAAAAAGAGTATAAAATTTTAATCTGCATTACTATGTTTATTAAATCAACGAGGAAGTGAATCTGTGCAAGAACCTTTGATGGATTAAGATGCCCTTGCTAAACCTTCAAAACCCCTGCTTTTCCTCTTATCATCAAGGCATTAAGCTAATTGCTGCTTTGCTTCCTTTGCGTTAAAATCCCCTCCATGTGATGCAGAATGGATTAGCTAGATTATAATTCTATTAAATGTAAAACTGTTGTGCTATGTAGGAATCTATTACTACGGTATGTTAACTTTAGAATTTTATTCTCATTAGTATTAGTTTTTCTATTTGTCTTTGTAGTATTTCTTATTTTATTTCGGAGTAGCATTTCCAATGTTATTAGTTTTGCTATTTCTTAGTTTAGTTCTATTTAGTAAAGATCACTTAGGAAGCACTATAAGTATCTTCTTAATTTTACTTCTTGAGATAGATTCAATTATTCAATAAAAATACCTTGACAATTTTTCAATTTTCTGTTGTGGGATACAATCAGATTCCTAAGTATGATGCTTAAAACTTCTTAAATTTGATGTTTAAGAAACAATAGTTGTGATTTATTTGAAAAAAAAAGAAACAATAGTTGTGATGTCTAAATTTTTATCTCCAAATCTCTAAGTGGAAATATCAATCCTATATGTCATACATCACCATGTCCAAAGTTATTAGACAAATGACCTTGGAACCACGAACCTAACACAGTTAAGATGTAAGTTATATTCTTGGAGATCATGATTTGTTGTCTTATTTTCGTGGATTGTATGCTGGTGAAATTTAGATAAATTCTGGGTGCTTGATTATAGCAGTCTTAAAATGCAATTGGGTATTCGATTTAGAAACCTTGTTATCTATGTTGTCACATTTTCTTCTTCTCCTAGCATGTGAGCTTTAAGGAGAAATTGTGTTAGTAGACTTAAAAACATTCCCTGAATTCAATATGCACATCAGCGAATGGAATCTGAATATCTTTCTGGTTCCTTTTGTTGATGGATGATAATGAGATTGGCTTAGAGGACTATTGAATCTTTGGATCTGATAAAAAGGTTCAAGTCTATATTTCTTTTTCCTTCTCATTTTGGAGCTTGACTTTGTATTTGTTTTCCCTAAGGATTGGTGGAGATATTTGGAAAGGTTTTCTTGCTTTCCAGCTCTTGCACCAAGGGGGACTTGAATGATTGACATAAACGGTAATGACGCTGTTGATCTTTGAGAGTTTGGAAATTCTTAAAGTTGAAGGCCAACATAGTAGGGTCAAAAGCCATTGCGGTTCTCTACACCCTTGCCCTATTTTAGATGTTTTTTTTTTTTTTTTTTGAGAAAAGAAGGAGAAGAAAAACTGAGGCAGCAAGGGGTTCCTGCCAATAAACAAGCATAACTACAAGAGATTAGAGCGCAGAAAATTTACAAGGTCCCTGCATCCATGTAATCAAGCATAGAATGTCCTCTAAACAAAATATCTTGGGTGCAGAACCAGTGAACCCTAATCCTAACAAAAGGAGAGCAAGTGCCCCGAAAAACCCTCACATTCCTTTCTTTCCAAAGAGCCCAAATATAGAATAGGAATGAGATTGAGAAATTTTTTCTTAGATTTACAAGTGCAAATATACGACCTGAAACAATTTGAATCAAATTGAGGAGATATCCCACAGGTTTTCTCACCACTGAGCACCATAGAAGAAGATGGGTGGGGAATTCCAACTTGAGAAAGCATAAAGGGCATTGACAATGATCTTGGTGAGAGGTTACTGTGGACTATCATCCTTTGCTGGGTTGATTGGTACTTGGAAGAGTCATCAAGTTCATAAACTGCTCAAACTCCCAACTGGTTTCGAATATGGACTGTCCTACTGCAGACATGTCTTCATATGTATTTTTTTCTGTGTTCCCTGGATACCGACGTTGTAATTGATTTGTACCAACTTTTCTGAGTATGGTTCATATGCTATTATCAAAATCTGCAAATTTTGTCTAGATAAACTTCTATTGCACCATGTTAAAAGAAGGAAACATAAGTTAATTCTGTTTATCCTGGTTGGCAGTGCAGTATAGCATGGTCTATGGCTTGAGACTTAGTTGTCCATGCCTTGCATTGAGCTGGGAAGGGACTTTCCTAAACCATAGAAAACTGGCATTTTTCTAAAAAAATTCTTGAAGCATCAATCAGATAATAGGTAGCTGGTAGGAGGCAATGTTGTAAGATAGAAATCTCCCTTTTACTTTTCTTTTTTTGTTTATAACCACTATTTTTGTGTATAACCAATACTTTTTCGTTAGATTTGAAGTTTCCAAATGTTTAATCCGCATGTTCCTTTTTTGCTGCCTTTTATTTTCATAAAAAATGAATTTTAACATGAAATTTTAGTTGTCGCTGTGAAAATAGATGCAGGTGTTAAACGTATTGGAATATCTTTTTCACATCTCTTAGGGAAATATCTGATGTGAAATTGCTGAAGTGAAGCTTTTTTTTTATTCCACTCTCATATTTTAAGTGCTTTGACTTTTACTGTGCAAAATAGCATCTTTCAGTTCTGATTTGATTATTTTTGGTGCAGATCTGGCCTCCCAAGAGTGTGAAAGATTCAGGATCTCGTTTTCACTCGCAACTGAAGGAAGCTATTTTGCAGGTGAGGTTTGTTTAAGCTTTGAAATTGATTTAAGCAGTTCTCATTTTAATGAGTCAAGCTTTGGAAGATGCCCTTAATTGATGTAGGACAAATTAGGGATAATTTACCTACTTAATAATTTGAAGGTTAGAACCTGGAATTATACCTAGAGTTTTAAGATATTACATTTAAGAAGTTTTAAGCATCACATGATTACATCATACAATTAGAAAATTGTAAAGATTCTCAAAGTATTTTATTGAATAACCAAATTCTGTCTTGAAGTGAGGTTGCAAAAATATTTACAGTGCTTCATAGTTAACTTTTAAATTCGGGAACAAATGGCTCAAAGTTCCTAGGTTCCACAATAAGATTAAGTAGTAGGAAGAGCTGGAGGTGGGTGATTTTGCCAACTCTAGAGTTGCCAAAAAGCTTGCCATGTTAAAAGAGAAGCTGAAGAGGTGGAATAGGGAGGAGTTGGGGGAGGAGAGCCAGATGAAAGATGATCTCTTTGTCGAGCTTCAGAGATCAGACGGGGATGGAGGGGGACAGGGGTCTCTCTAAGGAGGATGGGAGAGGAGACAGGATATGTTAAAAGTCGAGAGTTAAATGGACTAAGGTAATAAAAATATCAAATGCTTTCAATTTTTGGGTAATAACTTTGGAAATGCAATTACATAGAGGAGCCAGAAGTGGGGGATTGTTTGAGGAAAGGGAATGAGGAGCAGAGGGAGGGTGTGAAGTCTTTTTCTGAAGGCTTGTATAGAGAGGTGGAACCATGGAGGTACTCTTGATGGGTTGAGTTTCAGTAGGCTAAGTAATCAAGATTTCATGTTCCTTGAACCAGCTTTTTCTTAGGAGAAAATTATTGAGGTTACCATGAGTTGTAAAGGGGAAAAGTCTCCAAGCCAAATGGTTTCTACATGAGATTTTTTCAACAGCACTGGTACATTTTGAAGAGTGTCCTAAGTGCCACTTTTGGTGAATTCCATGCTTTAGGATCTTTTATGAGAAGCCTAAACTCAAGTTTTCTAGTATTGATTCCAAAATCCAAGGTGTCAAATATCAGAGGTTTATGGCGGTTTATGGCCTGTTAGCCGTTGGGTGGTGTAAAAAATTAGTTGCTTAAGTCCTGGCGAGGAGATTGCCAACACACTGTCCTTTAGAGAGAGAGAGAGAGAGAGAGAGAGAGAGAGGGGCGGGGCGCGGAGGGAGAAGATAGGTTCTTGATGTGGCCTTAATAGCTAATGAGGTTATGAACAACTTGTTGACGAAGAGAAATTGAGGGGTTTTATGCAAGCTTGATATGGAGAAAGCTTACAACCACGTAACTTGGAGTTTTCTGTATAATATGATGGAGAGAATGAGCTTCGGAAATAAAAGGCGAACCTGGATTAGGACTTTTATCACCACCTCTTCCTTTTCAGTTGTAGTGAATGGGGGACCATCAGACTTTTTCAGGCTTCTAGAGGTGTAAGATAGGGCGATCTATTCTCTCCATTGCCATTCCTACTAGTTATGGAAGTATTAAAATAACTACTCATCAGAGCTCGGGAGTTGAATCTTTATAAGGGGGTGAAGGTGGGGAGGACTGGTGAAGAGTTAGAAATGACTCACTTATTCTTTGCCGATGATGCACTACTGTTTTGTTTATAAGTGTTTACTGGGTCTTTCAAACTTCGGAGATCCTTCTTTCTCCCTAGTGAGCCACTACTACTTGATCCCATAACAAGACCCTAAACTAGGGAAAATAACTGCATTGTTAAGGGACTTGTTCGGGGAAAAACACCTGTTTATCTACTTAAGATTCAAACTCTGAATATAGTCGAAGTTTTGCCCACTAAAATGCAGCATAGTTCTGGGTTCTGAAATATGCATGCAGTCAGTTGACTCACTTCTTATCCTCTGATATTTCATCTGTATGATATGCTGAAGATTTGTGAACATTTGTACATGGGATCTTATGGTCTTGTATGTTTGATTGTTTTTACTGTTGTAGTTCATGTTAGTCATGTCTTTTATAACTAGTTAGGTTAAATTAAATGCATCTTCGTCTTTGAGTTTACTTTATGAGAAAAAATTGCTCACATTATGCAAAGAGAAACTGCTTAAACAAATTTTCAGTTTATGAGGTTGACTTTCTCGAAATTCATTATATTAGAGTTTCTAAAAATTTTGTTAATGCAGACCGGTCTGGAGAAGAATTTGTTTGGGAATCATCCAGTTTCTTTAACCAAAGTAGAGTCCCGCGGTCCTCCTCCCCCAGCATTTGCTTCAGATCCACTAGTAAATGTATCTTCTAGTGGAGTTAGGGAGTATGATTTATCATCAACTTCTGGTGCAAAGGATGCACCAACTATCAACGAAGGATACGCAATTTCAAATGGAGGACCTTCAGAACATACAACAACAGAAATTATGGAGATAGATGGTCCTAGTTCAGCCGGGAGTTACATGAAAAGCTCCAGTCCTGCTGTAAGAGATATTGTCATTAGTAGTTAACTTTAGGATATAATATCTCGAGTTATATATTCTCTGCCACCTGCTGATGTAGGTATGTCCATTCAACTAGGAACTAGTTTCTCTTCCTGTCTGTTTAATAGTTCTGCTTTGATATTGCGTCTTACCCAGCCAATTGCTACGACAAGAAAGACTATATCCACGGTCGAACGGCAAAACTCTGAAATTTCATATTATGCGGATGATGAAGATGGGAATCGTAAGAAATACACTCGAAGAGGTAAATGGAAGATCAATTTTTTCTTGTTTCCAATATTTGTTGCCCTATGTTAAATGGACCCTTCATGCTGCCATAATCATGTGGGGCTCACATTCAAATATGGTCATGACTCTTGAAACTTCTTCGTCAAGCGGGACTTAGAAAAAAAAAACAGAATAGATGATATACTTGGATGATTCTAGATCGAACTTATGTACCCAAATCCTTTTCACATGTTTACTGCCTAGCTCTTTATTTATAATTAGAACATTCTTCTCATTTTCTAGTAAAAAATTCATCATGATACAATTTCAGGTCCACTCCGTCATAAGTTTCTGCGAGCATTGCTTCCTTTCTGGTCAAGTGCATTACCAACTCTACCAGTGACTGCACCCCCACGTAAAGATGCATCAAATACAGATGATGTTACAGAGGTTCGTCGGCATCAAAGATCCTCAAGGATGGATCCAAGGAAAATTCTCCTTTTTATTGCAATCATGTAAGGGATCTGCTTCTTATGGATGCAAATGCATGTGCATGTCTTCATGTTTAGTGCCATTTAATTTATGCCATTTGTCTTATTCAATACTGAGACCACTTAGGATGAAATTGGAAAATCAGAGAAGTCCCCCTTCTCTTACAGCCAGAGTAATTGTTGAGTGATTTAGTTTTGGTTCAACTCAAAGTTCTACTTATTGGAACTTAGGCAGTTTCTGTTTTGTTCTAATACTGATCCCGAAAGTGAAAACAACTTCAGTATAAAACTCATTCAGATGAATGATTAATTTCGATTGCTTGATCTTCATGATCACCTAATCAAATTCTTTTTGTTATTTGTTTTCCTTCACAGGGCATGCATGGCAACTATGGGAATTCTTTATTATAGACTTGCACAACGGGTAACTGAAGAAGGTCTGCCTGGTAACGAGCAGCAGTAACTATCGTTAATGTTTGTGATGGAACATAGGTCTCACTTAAAAGTACTTGCTTGTCAATGCTGGTCACTTTCATCATTTGCTGCTCTGCTTTTGGTGCACTATGATAACTTTGATCCTTCTTAGTGTCAACCACCTGCCGATTTCCAGAGAAATACGCAAGTAGATAACAGTTTGTTTATTTTTTGGGGGGGGGGGCGCGGCGATGCAAGTTTAGATACTGCACGAGCGTAGATGGTTTGAAACAACTCTCTTTTCGTACGTAAGTGTCTGTTTTAATTTTCGTCAAAGAATCAATTGAAAAGGCAAAAGGTTTTATCATAATTTCATTTCGTGAACTTTTGCATGCGAACAAAGTATATTGATGAGATGAAGAGTCAAACGAAAATGCTGTTCTCTGAAATGATTGAGCAGCATATCTTGGAAGCATAGATTTGTTTTGAGTTCTAAGTTTTTCTTGAAATAAATTATTGTTGATAGGCTTAGAAAATATAAGTTTCAAGAAGAAGTTTTATATATTTTTAAATCTATCCATCTAATAGTAATAGGAAAATATGTAGTTGGCAGAATTTTATTATTATACTTGTTTATATACATATATATATATATATTATATTTATATAGTTAATTATTTGATGACATATGTTATATTTCCAAAGATCGATTACATTGTTAAATTAATCTCTAGTCTCTCTAATTACTAGTTAAATGTTACACTTAAAATTTAATTATTCATAAAAGAAATCAAAATATAATATTAAATTAACTGGAAATGTACGTTCAAATTGACAGCCAAAATCCAGCAATATCTATATCCATATATATATATATATGTATATGGGTTAATACATGCTTATGATTATAATTGTAATTTATAATTAAAATTTTCAGTCTATGCTACGTACATGATGTAGTTTTAGAAGAATTATGTAATAAGTAATATAAATAAAAATATAAAAAAAAATAACTACTATACTTTATCTCATTTTTCATGAAAAATTTACATGATATATAATATGTAAAAAATGAATTTATTATCAAAAATTAATTAAAAATATTAAAAAATAATAATTATTAATTAAATAATATGTTCTAGTTCTAATAAATTCCTATTATATATATATATATATAATATATGCATTCGCGTAGACACACGTGTATGTCAACGAATTTAAATTCCAGTATAATATACATATATATATATATATGTAAACATTGGTCTTAATTTTCATTAGGAACCATGAGCAAATAATGTTAAAAATTCTCTACGTGACAAAATGAAAAAAAAAAAACTAATAAACCCATTGAACTTTGAAAATATAAAATATTGATTTTGAAATTTTCCGGTCAACGGATTTTATTTATTCAGGCTCCGTAAGACTTTTGACTTTATATTTTTTGTTTATTTTTATTATTTAAAAAATGTTGAAATCATGGGAAGTCAACAGCACCCATTTGTATATTGTTGACCTAAAAATTCAACTAATAAAATAATATTAAAATTAATTAATCGGATCTCTTCGCTTTCGAGTCAAATGTTTTTTTAATTAATTAATAATTAAAACAAATCCATCAATTTTAAGTCAACCAATCATTTATATTATTAATATATTTGTATAATATATAATAGAGAGTATATGAGCTAAACTTAAATGTCATACATTTATATATTCAAAACGAATTTTTCAATGAAATAAATTTAAGAAATTCTCTTTATAATATTATATATATATTTATTGAGAAAATCATACTTTTTTTTTTTCGGGTTAAATTGAAAAAATAAAACATGTTTAAAAAAAAATTTGAGGTTCACTTTATATTTTATATACGTATACCATTTTTATCGTAAATATATAAATATTTTTTTTTTAATTATAAGAAGTAGATTTTGTATACGTATATTTTCTGATTATGAAAAACATCGAGAATTATTTTGAATCAAATATCAAGCAATTAGCGTTTTCAAGCTCTTCGATCTCCCTACTTTGGTTACTCATTTCTCTCTTGCAAATTTTTGAATATTTAATTTCTTTCGTTAAATTTTTATAAAATCTTACATATATGTACAACTTTATTTATAATGTCATGAAATTCTAAACCTAAAATTATAGGGTTATAAATGAATCAAGAACATGTTTCAAACAATTTAATTCACAACATACTTATATTTTTATAATTAATTTGTATATATTTAATAGGTAAATTCACACATAATGTATAAACAGTCTAGGGAGAGGCAAGTGTGAACAAATTGGGCCGGCTTTATGAACTACTATATTGGTAGCTTATAATAATATGCATACACACACACACACACACATTATATATATATATATATATATATAATTGGGCTGGTTCTATGATTTCAATGAACCCATTCCCAATTTAAATCATGCCCAAAAAATATTTAGTCTCAATATTAATTAACACTCCATTTTTGCTACACAAAATAATGAATTTGAGTTAGATTGTACAATCTTATATGTTATGTGTGTTTTTGTTATAAATTTATATATAAATATTATTTATAAATAAAATACATAAATTCTTATTAGTATATATATATATATATAATATGATTTTAAATTCTATAAATGCTTAAATTTATAAAGGTTTCCTGAAATGATGTAAGACTATTTCTACACCATATAGTATTTTGACATCCCAATTAAGGAATTACTAATGTCCTTGTCACTAACAAAGTGGAGTGCACATAACAATCCCAAGTTTCATAAGAACCATAAAACATATATATATATATATATATATATATACACATACCCACACACACACACACACTATATATATATATAAAGATTATATTAGTAATATGTATATAGTATATATTTCAACTCTTTGATAATATTTTCCAGTCTGTTTTTAGAGATATGCTACTCTGTCATTTATTTATTTATTTATTCTTCCACAATAGAATGTTTTTGCTGAAGTAAACAAGTCTCAAATTCTCTCTTTTTTCCACCCTAAAGACATTAATTTATGTGGCAATTCGTTTTATAATTAATTAATTCTTAAACTTTATAATATGTCATGTATGTATACATATCCTAGTTAATTTATATATATACTTATATATGTACATATAATATAAGACTATTGATGGAATGATTTCCTCCAAAAAAAAAAAAATTAGTGTAGTTATCATTTTTAAATAATTACAATAAGTCTTCAAAATTAAGAGTATTCTTATGTTAATATGATGATTAAAATGAAATTAATTATTATCGAGAACTCGAGTTTTCGAGAATTAATAATTTAATTTTTTTAAAAAATTAATTTTTTTTTTATAAAAATGATACTTTGATCAATAGTCTTATATTATAAATTTAATTATAGTAATATGGACCCAATTAATATTGTGTGTAACTAGACTTGTAAAATTAAAAAAATTTACTATGGTAATTTATATATATATATATATATATATTGTGTGTGTATACGAGTAGTTTACCTTTTCATAGTCCCAAAAGATCAAGGTAAGGTCCTATCATCAAACTCAAGTTTGTAGATATTTTATCAAATATATATATATATATATATGTATATGTGGTTATTGTTTTTGGAAAAAGTATATTTAAAATAGTATAATTAATTGGTTGTGTATATATATATATATATATATATATATATTAATATAAGTTGATATACATTCACAACATTCTCAAGTAAGAAATGTTGCACGAGGCCACCACGCATTACCAACAATTTTGAAACTATATATATACATATTTCCAATTATTAATTAAATTTTTAATTAAGTAGTAAATTAACACATGTAATTATTAATTACGAAGAATAATTTCTACTTAAAAAATAAAAGAACAATAAAGAATCTTCTGTTTACCAACCCAATTAAATCAATAAAAATTAAATTAAATTAAATTTAATTATCACTAACCAATTGTAGTAAAGAGACATGCTCATAATAAACTATTTTTTAATCACTATATATATATATATATATATATATATTTTTTTTAAGACCAAAATAATTGAAGACAACTTAATTTACACTATAAGCTGGCTTGACGACCTTTCCTAATTTGGATACCCAATAAAAATAAATAAATTAAATTTACAACTTAATTAATTATGCCCATATAAATAATATATATATATATATATATATATGTGCGTACGCGATATATATTTATTTCCATATATAAGTAAAAAGTCATTATTTTATTAGAAGTGGTAATTGATTACTCATAACATATAGTTATAATAATTTAAGTTTACATCACTAAATCCAAACTGAAGGCCAAAATCGAGACTGTATTAAATAAATAAATTGATTATAATTAATTATGTGCACCCAACCTCTCGTTCAATATTATATTATATTTTCCGTATGTATTTTTATTTGAAAGTTATTTATATAGCATTATAATTATAATTATAATTAGTGTTTAATTGCTGTTTAAGTATTTTATTTTATAAAAAATCGTGTATATATTTAGTTTAAATATAAATTTTATATATTTTAATCACTGTTTAACTTACTAATTATTAACTTAAATGCATTAATAAATATATTTTTACAGAAAATAAAAATTGCATGTTCTTGTCGACCGAATTATTTGATATTATAAATTTAATTAATTTTAAATTGTTAATTAATTTTTTTAAAATATTATAAAATAAATAAATAAATTCAGCCAGGGGGTAGGAACCAGTTTTTTTTTTTTTGCCAGCTCTTAAAATCTTGAATTCTAAAAAAATAATAAAATTAAAAATAAAATTTGTTTATAATTGGGTCGTGCAGACCAAAATGAAAATAATTATTCTCATGCGTAATCCCTCGCCAGTCTCTTTCTCTGTTTGCAAGTGCAAAGATTTTATTCTCTTCTTTATATAATTTTTATATATATACACACACACACACACACACACACACACGTATATATATATATATATATACATACATATATAATCACAGACAAGTTTAAAACAAACTAATGTAATTTATACATCGCCCTACAAGACATCGTGCCATGGCCGACCTCCTAAACTTTATAATATAAAAATATAGTATAGTTCTACGTATGTAAAATATGAACTAAAATGTTAATAAGATTAATATTGAAGTAGGGAAAATCCCAAGTTTTATATGCATTAGGAAGTTTCCTTTCGATATTTATATATATACACACACACACACACACACCCCTATACATATATATATATATAGATATGTACAGCTCCAGTTTACGCGTAAG
Organism: Carica papaya; assembly: GCF_054855325.1. Lineage (NCBI taxonomy): Eukaryota > Viridiplantae > Streptophyta > Magnoliopsida > Brassicales > Caricaceae > Carica > Carica papaya. The sequence goes on from NC_142314.1 coordinate 1,782,664, forward strand.
AGTCGGTGGAATCTTTGCAAACTAAGATTAATTGAGAGTTCTAATGGTGGCAATGGAGACTAATTCTTTGGGGCTAAGTTGTATTGATCAAGAGATTTGTCTCCTTGTGGGGGGAATATGTTTTTCAATTACCTCCTCATCATCATCATCATCATCATCCATATATATATATATATATATATACCAATCAAGTATACATACATATACATATGCTGATATGTACGTATCATTATTTTACTACTTGTATCCCAAACATTTGGAATGATATCACAACTTTATTTCACTTGCTAAGTAATTAAAAATAACATAGTAACTTCTTAGTGGTCCATGGTAAAAATAATTAATGAATATCGGAGATATGAAATTTCGATTCTCTCTCCGTAAATTTAGTCAAAAACTTAATTTACTCGTATTAAGATTAATTAATATTTTTTCCGTTTTAATTGAAATCGAGACACTTGTTTCGTGAGCGAAGATACGAAATCAAAATTAAAATATTTTTGGATGCTTGATTTTGTTAACGTGAGACATTTGTAACACTACTTTTGAAATGGAGTGAATTGTACTTAATTGATTTTATATGTATACATATATACATAGATTGTAACAGCTCCGAAAATTCAAAAGAAAATACATATAATAATTTGAATGCGGAAGCGAAATAAAATATTAAGGTTAACATCTCTTACACAATAATTTGAAAGTACTAAACAATATCACGCAATAAGTTTTCTAAAAAAAATACGAGAAATGAGAAAAATAAAGGAAACTATGAAGTATCTATCATCTATTCGCCGTTTTCTTGTAGATCGAGATCGGGAACCAAGTTCTCCTGATCTAAAATAGTTAAATAAGGAATGAGTTATACTAGTCCAGTAAGGATATCACACTATATCACCGTCACAGAAGGAAATATTGTTAGAAAATCGAAAACAACCAATGGAGCACAAATTTTAAATCAATACAATTATTTAATATAAAACCACTTACCTTTTTTCTTACAATTGGAGAACTTGTGAAAACAACCTATAAAAATAATAACATCATACATATCACAATTTCATGCATAATCAGTAACATAAAACACATCGTAAACCCGTTTCCATTAACAATAACTGATTATCACTGTTTTTCGTTTTTACCAGCCTACTAGTATCTATGAGGATCCATAAGGGTCCCCGCTATACGTGAACCATTCCCTTTAACAATTTTAATTTCAGGGTCGTCCCCATACCTCGTCCAGTATGAGTGCCAAAACAATAAACCTCAATACCCTGTCTGGTACGAGGGTGAAGCGAGTCGTCCCCATACCCCGTCCGGTATGAGCGCCAAATGACCAAGTCTTATACCCCGTCCGGTATGAGACAACATTCACGGTAGGGTTCCCTATGCACCCGATCCGTCCACCATCTTTCAAGATATCTAGTAAGACTGTCATCTTATTCATTCATCAAATTTCATCCCATTCCGATTTGTCCTTAGTCTCCGTTACCAACTCAAACATGAATACATAAACAAGTAACGTGCATCCAACAAGGAAAACATATCTTAGATTTCCAAAATCACACAGTAGTGAGATAAGCAGTGATACATACATTTAAAACCATAGAATAGATATATCAGATACCATAATGCATTTAAACTCTAAAATAAATCAAGTAGGAATCGACATGGAATAATATCTGATTTCGGGCTCCATTAGCAACCTTAATTAATTATGCATATCTATTAATTGCACAAAATACAGTATTACCATTTATTCGAACTTTAATTCCATGATAGGAAATAGGGTGATGGGTCCTTACTTGATTTAACGCCAAAAACTAGATTGTCACTGCGTCTACGGGAGGTCACTGGGTTCTCTGAATTTTTTATCGGGAACTGAAACTCGCTTACGGTACCTACATATGTCCCAAAAAATCTAAAATTCAGACCCAGGGCCTATTTGGACAATTTTGGAATTCCAGCACGGCGGCTCCGCCGTGCTCCAGTGATGGCGCCGCCGCGAGCGGCGGTAATCCATCTCGGGTTGGCTGTTTTCGACCGAATTCAGCCAAATTTACATCAGTTTCTATGAGAAAACACACTTAGGGCCCTCGGTGGACCGAAAAAATGTGAAAAATCGAAACTTACCAGTGGTGGAGCTCTCTGGTGCGGCTAGGGTTAGGGTTTGGGTGCAGATGATGTTATTTATACCCATCCGCTTTTGATCTGAGTCGTTCATCACTTTTAATCTGGACCGTCCGATCACGATTAAATAAAAAATGAATCTGGACCGTTTATCGTGATTCAATCTGGACCGTCTGTGCGCGATTCAATCTGGGCCATCCATGCGGACGAGAACGGATCTCAGCCGTTCGATCGCGCGCACGCAGATCGCCCACGTGGCTCCCTCCCGCGTGGCCTCCCGCATCAGCGTCTCTGCCACCTGGCGCGTCCTGGTTGGCCGGGATTGCTGACCGGGCAGCTGACGTAGCATAATTTTTTAAAATTATGTTTTGACTTTCGATTTCTAATTTTTCTTTCAAAAATATTTACAGAACTCAAATTTTCACAACTTTTCTCCAAAATCATTTTTAATTAAATTTCTAAATAATTTTTACCCCTTATTATTATTATTAATAAATTAAATTAAATTCTATTAATACTTAATTATATTTATATAGAATAAAATAAAATAAAATAATAATAATAAAATTAAAAAAAAAATAGTTGGTTGTTACATAGATAGATGTAGTTTAAATATTATAGATTATTCAATCGATATTTATATAGATTTTGTAAGGAATGTTAAAAAAAAAGAAGATAAATGTAGATTTAGTAGAAATAAATGTAGATATAGATTGATAGATAGATAGATAGAGAGATAGATATTGTAATTAATAATTAAAGTAAGAAGTAGATATTGTTTTTTAATGGGCGTTGACTAATTTTGGGTTCTGTGCATGATTACATTAAATTAATAGAGGATTAATATTAATATAATCACGAACTATATACATCTATGTGTATACGTGTTTTGTCGTATATACATACAATGTTGAACATAACCTTTTTTTTTTTTTTTTTCAAATTTAATTCTTATAAGTAGTAAAATGAGAGTAAATTACAGATGGGTTAAGGCTAAATTTACATTTTTAAAGCAAATATATATGGATATAATATATATATATATATAGAAAGAGAATTTGATGATGTCAGCAATGACAACAAGAACAACATTAAAATGTTTGGTACCTGTAGAATAATTAGGAATTAATGACAATACGTTTTGTCACACTCAATTAAATTTGGAATTGAAACCCTTCAAATTTGATTTTACTCTAAAAAAACTCACTTTCTAGTGATAATCTTTAATATACATATATATATATATACACACACACACACGTGGGAATTTCATAAATGATGTTATAAGATATAGTTTTATTTTCATACCACAAAAAACTTTATATGATGAACAAAAGCTAGAAATCAATCATGAAAGTCAAATTGTAGATACCCATATAAAATAATGCAAAAAATCAGAATAAATTAGATAAAATAGTACTGGAAAATACAATATAATAACTTAATTTTTCAATTCTTAATCACTTCGATCAAATAAATTAATAGGATCAAAACGATATTTTTAACAAATTTGATCTGATCAATATTTTTATTTTATTTATTTTTAAACGAATAGTAAAAACTATATATATATATATATGAATAATTTGTATTAGTAAAACGTAATATATCATACTACATAACACAATATATCTATTGAAAATAGAAGAAATACAAGATTTACACCTTTAAACTCTTATATCACAATATTATATAAGTCTCTAATTGATTTTTATACTTTAAACACACATGAAATTAGCATTCTTAATGTATTCAAACTCATTGTAGGTTACACTTCGGTTGATATGTAATTACACTCATAATACTTAGCCAATGTTTGGATGTAAGTAATTAATATCCACTAATATTTATGCTTAATGAACATAGAGTTAATTAAATACACACGTATATATATATATATATGTATAATAGGTCATTATGTTATATGGGCGAACATATATATATATTATAGATTTTAATATTTGATTGAGATGGGTTTATTAACAACATTTAATATTTCCATGGGAACCATAAATACGTACGTAATAAATCTTGCAGATATTTTAGTTAATACAAGATTAACATTCCTTAATACTCGATTAAGACTAATTAGATCTTAAACTGAATTAATATAATAATAATCCATGATCAACCCATGAAGTCACACCCAAAAAAAAAAAACAAAACAAAAATGTACTTGCACATATACAACGAAAGAGATCAGATAGAGATTCCAAGATTCAGACAACACACAGCAAGTTAAAGTTAGGATTCATCAACAAGATCATAACCAGACAAAATATCAGTCTCGTCGGATACTTTGTCTCCTTCTGAGAATGTCTGATTCACGATCTTCCATTCTCTTTTTTATCTGCCGTCCATTTCATTAATTAATTTCATAATTACTTTCTTAATTAATACTCCTTAATCTTAATTAATCAACAAGACATGAACCCCCACCACGTTCTATCTTATCAATTGCCAGATGTAATTTTATTGACTGGTTTTGATCCAAAAGAATATATATATATATACATATTTGAAATTCTTTTTTTTATAATACAATTGATTATTTTAACAAGGCATAATTTTTTTTTTTTTTTTTTAGCTTATAACAAGGGAAATAACAAAATATAATAAAAAAAAAATTAATGTTCGATTAAATGGGTATAAACAATATCACAATGATCAAGATAAAGAGTACATTCTACCAAGAATATAGTGAACCCGCTAAGCTATATGATTTGCACGAGTATTACTTTTATGTTGTACATAGAATATTTGAATGATCCAATTCAACTTAAAAATAGTCATGATTTAGTTTTTAACTTCTGCGATATTAATCTACTCTCACAATGATTCTGAAGAAGTTACATGGCTTAAAAAGAGTCAGACTTTAATAATGAACTTTATGATCATTTATATCCAGACAAACTTAAGACCTTCTAAGATCCTATGGACTTCGGCTAACATCAAACTACTAGTATTGAGATTGCGGATAAAGCTAATAATTTGACGATCATGGTTATTCCTGATGAGACCACAAACATCTGCATTCCTTAGGTCACCATGCACGGAGCCATTGGTGTCGAACTTGAATAAATCTGAATGAGATGATTTCCAGCCAACTTAAGGAAAACCATAATGGTTCTCCATACCAATATGAGGTAGTGAGTTATTATGGCCAATTTGGTAATTTATGGTTAAATGAACAATTTGAATAAGAGGGATTCTCTTTGTAATCACCATTCTCGAAAATGATCATGTTCCTTTTTTTTTTATTTAAAGAATTTAAGTTAAAGTAAGAAAATTATTTTTCGGTCGACGATGTCATGAGCATTAGCATTTGTTTTTAAGTTCTTTTTGATCCACTTGTCAAAAGGAAGAAGAACTTAAAATCAATTAATTCTCTCCAAACTTGTTTTGATATAAGATAATCACGAATAACATGTAAGGAATCCTCTCTATTTGTATGATGTAGGAACATCGGTTTTCATTAGTTATACTACATTATTTTCTTTCAACATTCTTAAGAAGATAGTTTGAGCTAAGCAACCACATGAATTGTTGAATCTTTCAGGGATTAGAAGGACCACACAACTTTTCAATGTACTTCAAGATGAGTCTTTTTACGGGAAATAAGAAGGTCATTGGCAAGTTTGCTCGAGAATCTATTATCGCTCAAATAAGTCCAAATAGGTTTGTTTGGCTCCAAAGATTCAATCCAAACCTGATGTGGTTGATCTTCAAACAGATCATACTCAAAAAGAGGTCATCAAATTCACTTTATTTCTAGGTTCATTCCTAATTCAGATACGAGTCTATAGGTTTTTTCAAGTTATCATAAAAAATGGAGCAAGTAAGGTGGAATAGGATAAATTTATCATCAATCCAAATATCTTTCTAAAAGTTGATACTCTTCTTGTTACCAATCTCCCATTAACCTCTTCTTTGAGCATTTAGACATGCCTAGAATATGTTTTTAAATAATAAATCCTCAATAAGGGACTAAATCAATAATCTCCACTCCCTAACCGAAAAGATATTTAGCTCGAATTACTTGAACCCACAACTTACTAGAGTTTCATGAGGAGGGTGGTGTTTTGGATGCTCATATCATGAACCAAGACCACCTTTATTATTGGGTTGATAAACCGTAAACCACTTGACAAAGTGGACCTTTTTATCCCCCTTATCCCATACCCTAGATGAAGTTTCTAGTCATCTTATCTAAGTGAGAAGTAATTAAAGAAAAATGGAAGACACCTTGGATAGAATAAGAAGGAATAAACATCAAGGCAATTTTAGCCAAAGTCATATGTCAACCATAGATAAGTGAGGATTTTATCGATTTGAAACCTCTTTTAGGCTCGATCTATAATATTATGGTAAGTGTTACAATTAGTGCTAAAGTGGATCATGGGCATACTAAAGCATCTCTCATGGTCCAAGGTAGCAATGATAAAGCTAAATGCATGTAACTCATAGATGTTAACTCTATTTACATTGCGAGTAAAAAAAATTATGGACTCAGCGAGATTGATTTTTTTTTTTACTAGAGCTGTCGTAAACGACTCAAAAATAGTCTTTTATCATTTTTAATTGACCTAAGTTAACTTTTGTAAAGAGAATAAGATCATATCATCCCAACTTAATCAGTTTTCGTTTTATCTCAAAGACTTCCTAATGAATTATGTGACCTAATCTTTTAACATATAGGACAAAAATGTAAAGCGAATAAGGCCCCTTATCGTATGCCTCAAGGGGGTTTAAAGATTTTCGTGACCTCACCATTAATATTAATTTGCATAAAAGGGAAATGAATATATCTTATGGTGAAATTTATTTAGATATCACGAAATCTAGCCAATTTAAAAATGTCTTCAGTAAACTACCAACTGAGTATGTCATAAGCTTACTTTTCTTTCATGTTTATCTCTCAGAATGCAAATGATTTTCTTGCATAATAATAATATCTTCATAGATCTGATGCATATGCATAAAGTTAGATTAGTTCTTCTCAATGAGCTTACTTATATCCCTGTTCTGAATAACACTTTTGAATAATAAGTTCATTCAAAAGCAAGACTTTGCATAACAAAAATTAATTCTCAATCGCAACGATTCTAAAAGTAGATCAATCTACGTTGGCTTGGTAAATTTGAATAATTACTAATGAAATAGTATTTATAAAGAAATTTTAAGATTTTTCAAGTTTAAAATATATTTTGACAAATTTTTTAGACGCTACGGCAAATAAGTCTTCCTGATAATTAAAATGCACTTTTTTTTTCCGTGTCGATTTGTTAACACTAATACGAATATTGGATCAATTTTCATTATTGAGATTAAATTCTTCCGCGTTTTATATTTCTCTCAATCTTTTCAAGACATTTTATCTATATGAATTCTTAAAAACTATAATCAAGTTGGATATATCTTATGTAAGAAGTCAATTTAATCACCTGTATCAAATTATATTTGGACTGATCTCATCAATTGGAATAATCCTGATTAATTACTAATTAATTAATTAAGGGAACGTTTAATGCTGCTGAAAGAGCTTGTTTATGTACTCTATTATTTTAAATCCCAATTATTATAACCTATACTTAGTCTATCTCTGAGTTGTACTTCACCCTTTTTTTAATTTTATTTTTTTTAATAATTTTTTTAAAGTGTGGCAAGAATTAAATTATTAGATAAAGATTGAGTATTTTTTATTGAATGATTGGTATTTTTTTTTTAATTTTTATAAGAAATTATGTATCAAATCGATTGTATGTTTTTGTTATATGTAAACAAAATTATATGCTTAATTTTCAGAACATTTTTTTTCCACCTGGTGGGTATAAATATGTCTCCTCCTCCTCTTCTTCTTCAAGCATCGATCAAACCCTTTTGAATCGAGCTTCTCCATCTTACAATCTCCATCTGACTTAAAACAAAAACACAGACAAGAACCCTAATATATACATTCTCCACTGCTGATCATCAAAGAGAAAATGGAATCAATGGGTGCCATTGCAGAGGGGGAATGGAGCTCTCTCAGCGGAATGTACACCACTGAGGAAGCTGATTTCTTGGCTCAGTTGCTAGGAACCTGCGCCGGGGAAGGTGACCCCATGAACATGGTGGCTGGCCATGGAGGATCAAGAATGAGCATGGCGGGATTCGAAGAAGCTGCGGCCATTCATGGAACTTCCTTCTGTTTTAATACTAATTTTAATGGTGGTAGTAATAATAGTAGTGTCGTTTTTCCTTCTTCTTCTTCTTCTTCAAGCATGAACGAGGGCTTTTACATGCCGATTTTAGCCAACAGTTTTGGTAGCAGTGGTTCCATGCCAATGGAGTTTTGCATGGGAGATCAAGAAAATAATGACAATAACAACATAGATGGGAACAGTAACTTTTATCTAATAGATCAAGCTGATAATCATGACTGGTTGAACCTCGAGATCATGAGCTGTGACCATGGCAATGCCGACGAGATTACTCCTATTTCTTCCGGTAAAAATAATGGACAACCTCTTCTTGATGACAAAAGATCTCAGCAGAAATCTGAATCACAGATCATGATTGTACCACCCCACAACACTAATAATCCTACACAGAATTCCAAGAAGAGGACCCGAGTTCCAGCAGATGTGAGTAACTTGTGTATATATATATATATATATATATATATTACCCTAGATATACGCATACATTTACACCAAACTCAAAACCCACCACCCATTATATAGGTGCCATTGATTCAGCTGTTCATTTAGTTAAGTAGGGATTGATATAATTACAAGTTTTTGTATATATGTGTGACTAAATAAAGGTTATTACTTTAGGCTCAGAAGAGCAAGAGGAATGTGAGAGTGAAGAAGGAGAAGAACCAGAAGAGCAGTGTGTCAACCGCTAGCGACAAGGAAGAAGACATTAATGGCGGTGGGAATAATAATTACAAGCAGAGCTCGAGCAGTTGCTGCTCTGAGGAAGATGACTCGAATGGTTCGTCTCAGGAGATCAATGGAGGAACAACAACATCAAGCTTGAGTTCTAAAGGGAAAGCAGCACTTAACGTGAATGGCAAAACAAGAGCCAACAGGGGTGCAGCTACTGACCCGCAAAGCCTTTACGCTAGGGTAACTATCTTTACATACTATGTTTTTCATATATATAAACATATGTGTAGTAGTAAAATATATATGAATAAATTTTTTGCTCTCTGTATTACAGAAAAGAAGAGAAAGGATAAATGAGAGATTGCGGATCTTGCAGAGCCTCGTCCCAAATGGAACAAAGGTAAACATGGGTGGAAATTCTGGGGGTTATATATATGTTCATATAGATATATGTATATATACGTTTATATAAGGATCTGCTAAATCTGGGTTGTGAATGAAAATCTAAGTTACGGGTCATCAACAATATATTGCAGGTTGATATTAGCACAATGCTTGAGGAAGCTGTCCATTATGTGAAATTTTTGCAGCTCCAGATTAAGGTGAGAAACTGATCCGGTCACTCTTGCTACACTGATACGAATCAATAAATTAATTACTAATAATAATTAATAAAAACCCACTTGATCAAATGATCTTAATTTGTTATAAGTTTTACTGATGATATATATATGTGTGTGTGTATATATATATATATATATGTATTCCTAAATCTTGTTTTAATTGTTGCAGCTGTTGAGCTCTGATGATTTATGGATGTATGCACCTATTGCATACAATGGAATGGACATAGGACTTGATCTGAAGATAACCAGTACCTTAAGATGATGGTTGAAGATGGAAGTTTCTGCTAAACATATATATATATATATTTTTAATATGTTATATGAAAAAACAAGTGATCTTTGCCATAAAATCGTACTATATTCCTTAATTTGCACAAGTAGATGAAATTTTCTGGTATAACCATCATGTTCATGATAAACACTCATGAAAATTGACCAGATTATTCGATATACATACATATATATATATATAAGCACTTTATTGTTAAAGTCATGCATTGACAGACAATTTTATAGAAGATTTGCTTCTGTATAATTGGGATTCTGGAGAGAGCTGAAAGATATTGTTGAAAATCCACTTAAGCACCTTATTCTTGCAGTTTAATTTTACCCCCATATATATAAATATATATATGTATATATACATATATACAGCCATCAAAATGGCTAATCGAGTTGTTCATTTTTTTAAAAAGTGAATTTGTGAATACGCCCTTGGAGCGCGGAAATTCCTGAATATTTTTCAATATGCGAATAAGTATGTAATTAACAATCGAGTATAACTGTTTCTAGCACATATATATACATACACATATACACATATTATCGTAGTAATATCTCAGTGAGTTAGTAAGGATAGTAAAAAATATATAACTATTATATTTATATTATAGGATACCATAGATGTTTAATCGTCAAGTCATGTAGGTTGACGAAAGTAATTTTGGCTAGTTTACTTGATTTATTATTGATTACCCATTTTATATAGTATATATACTTTGATGATGATGATGATGATATAGTTATGATGATTACATACATGAATCATAAGGGAAAACAGATGATAGAATTACATACATGTACGTACATTTATTTTATCTTATATCTACGGTACATGCATGTGAGCAATAACAATAATAAAAAGAAAAGATGACATATACATATATAAATGACAGTGAGATAAAGAGTTATATTATATGAACATCTTCATCATAAAATCTGCATGACCCCAACACGTTCAATTAATAAAAACCATGAATCCATCCAAAAATCAACATAAGAAAATCACGAGTGCTTTGTTTTCATTAACCGAATAGAGTTTGGATCAGATGAATCGAGAAAAACTACTGAAATCGGAGTATATTTCTCTATTAAATCTCGCCGCGACTTTCAACTTTCTTTCTTTTTCTCCCTCGACTTTCTCTCTTTTTCTTCGTCTTTCTTCCAGATCCGAACCACGTATCAGGTTCGTGACACATCTTTCAAATCATTTATGCCTACTCATATATCTGATTTACAATCAAGATTTCACTACCGCCAAGAACGTACCTGTTGGTAATGCCAGCAAGAAAATCAACAGAATGGCAAACACAACTCGACACTGACACAGCATTACTCAACAAACACAATCGAATACTTCCTAGTATGGATAAAAACTGTTAATTCTACTTCACTCTGAAGTAAAATATATATATATCCAGCGTGATGTTGGCTTCTCGTGAATTATAGATCGTCCATATAAATTAAAAACAACATCTCATGAACTCGAAAGTAAAATCTTATGATCTGCCCCTGTTAAGTCTCTAAATTTTCAACTAATAGGCAGACAGAGTCCTAAATAAATAACACAACAATTTCCTTTTCTAATCTGCCGGAGTTTTATTGTCTATACATGGTACTGAAAATTCAAGATCCACGCTCAAAATCGACCAAATAGACACGGGCATACCACATCCAACATCATCACTTCACTTGAAATCCTCATGGATTACTTGTGTGGGTTCTGCTTTTCATGCACGCTGCTCACCCATGTGGTTCGGAATCTCGGGTTGACTATCCAGAGGCATGTACTGCGCCATTATAGCTCTGATTTCTGAATCCATGTAGGACTGCAAAAACAACAATACATATTTTTTAGGACCCAAAAAAATTCAGTTAGTAGCAGCAGCCAGAAAGTACAAGTCATGCTCAGGAGCATTTTCTAGTTTCCAATCTTATTTTGATCTTGGGCAGCAACCTCTTGGTGCCTTTCAATGATATTTCATTTTCTCTTGAAAACAAACAAAGTCATGCTCAGAAGCTTCATCAAAGCCTGTCTATGAACGAGACTAAATAAGAAATAGTCAGGACCCTATCAACAACATGTGCAAGCTTAAAACAATACTGAACTGCCTATAAAGGCCTTTTTTTAAGCTTAAAACGATAATTTCAAAGGAGATTTTTTTCCAGATAATAATCTACGAGATACGCTGGTGCAGCAATATACGGTTCCAGTTCAAAAACATGCTAAAATGCAACTGCATGATTTCTAACAATTATCACAAGTGAGGACCTTATCTGTGATAGTAATGCCTAAACAGGAACAGACATCGCCTTTGGGCAATAAAAGTTGAATCCACCGATTTTCTTATTATAGAAATGGAGGCAATAGAGGGGATGTAATTCTCTAAGCTTACCCTTAATCTATATTTGTAAATAAGGTAAGCTCCACCAGCAGCAATAGCCAAGCCTATTACAATGACCCAAACCGCAGTCCAGGCTGATTTTCCTTCTTCCGAGTTCTTGCCTGCAATTATGTAACAGAACAAAGGTTATACAACCACCATATATCCCATCTTTCTAAGCAGGTAATTTTGGTCCAAAATCTTGATTTGTTGAGCTCACTTATACAAGCATCATGGTCTCTGATATACAACAGGTCCCCTCCACTGCAACTACACTCGTAACTTCCCCACGTATTTTTGCAGCTACATTCAGGGCATTGACAAGCTTTCTTCTCCTTACATTCATCGATATCTGTACAGGACAAAGATATTTAGACAAGACGTAAGCAGTGATGCAGTCATCCTTTCTTCAGAGTCGATGAACATAATTGACGTTGCTAACCAGTGTTAGCATTACAGTTTTGTCATTCTCTTAAAATAAAACTACAGCCAGACTGCAACGTTACATCCCATCAGGTTCAAACTTATACATGCTTATTTCCAAAAAAGCGACTTATTTTGTCTTTTCAAATGCAGCTGGATAGTAGATAATGCACATTCCTCACCTTCACAACTGTTGACTCCATCACCTCTAAACCCTGGAGGACACTGGCACTTTTTATCTTCCCTATCCTATTCACAGCAGGGACAACAATATGAAAATATTTGCATTTATGTAGAGAAGGGTTAACCTTTTTTTTCCCCAAATAAATGAAGAGACAGGTTCAATGAGGGGAAAACAGATAAAATCCATGAAGATAATTAACCTGACAAGCAGAGTATGCATGTCCATTTCGGGCTTCATGCCAACATCCTCCATTATTGATCTTGCATCTCCCTGGCCCGCTTGCTTCAAGACCAAAAAGAACAATTGCTTAAATATTATATGCAACAATTCCATGAACAAAATAAAAGCATAGCTCCCTCTGTCGGTCACAGTTATTGAACAGATGTTAAACATGTTCATAAAATAATTTTCTTAGTCTGTCAGCTGAGGGGGCATCAAAAGTAAATGAGTAAGAAATATATGCTCAACCTATCTATGATACATCTACTTCGAAGACCTACCTGCCATAGGCCAGATACGACTACACATAAATCACTGTTGGCTCTAAGGTGCCACATTGGCAAACAACTGACACAGCTAAACACCAGTTAATATAAACCACTTGTCATCTCCAGTGTTGGACAAGGACTCCACCGATTAACATAACTTCCCTGTTTACATATTATCCAAGTAAACAGTTCAAAATAACATTTTACCTTCACAAAGGCTGTAACCATCTCCTTTAAACTGCACACCATCAACCAGGGGGCATTCACATACTCTCCCTCGGAAAGTGTCCTGCATAGATGAGTGCAACAATCAATTTTATCACAAATTAAAGACTTCCAACATGTAAATTTTAATATGTACCTTGCAGGCTGTAATGTTGGCAGCTTTATCTTGCCAACAACCACCATTGCTATCCAAGCACTCGTTTGTCTCCATATCTGCCACATAAAATAAAATTTCCCCAGTCAACAAAGTCATATCAAGAACAAATGTAACTCGGGAACAAAGCCATTACTGGGAGCAGGTTCTGGCTAAAGTAGGTTCTTGAGCTAGTGACCAGCATGTTTCTCACTTGCATCAGTTTTTTTTTTTTTTTTTGGGATGAAGACAAAAAGTATCAACATGCAAAATCAGGATATAGCCCCCAAGTCATCCATGAATATCACAGACTCGGAATATAACTTTTCTAACAAAAACACTTACCACCACTCAAACAAACAGCTGGTTCAGTTGTCTCCTCAAAACCAGCACAGATAGCCTTAAGAACAGCACTTCTCTCCAGCTTCCCTGCACGCATATATTTTAGAAAGAAAACATCCGAATTTCTGTCCAAGAAGTACAAACACAAAACTAACCTCTGTATTGTCTGTTGTTGACAACAAGGGTTGGCAAGATGGTGACATCACCCCTTGATCCTTTCCCAATCTAAAGAAAATGTTTTGTCAAAATCAATATCAATAATTTATTGGCTGCAGTTTCCAAACACAAAAAAACATAATAGTAACTGCATAAAAGTTATCAATATGATTTTATTACTTGAGCATCTTGTTCTTCTTTCAGGACTGGATTGTCAGTATCGGCATTAGGGTCTCCCATACACTTATCAATTTTTTTGGCATCCAGCGCTGCACGGAGACAACAAACATTTAAAATTAATAAATTTGAGAAATCAACAGTATCTTTCTCTTTCTGTTTCTCTTTCTAGGGAATGCATGATGGAACTGTTACCAAGAGATTTGATGACAGCATCAGCACATTCCTTATTGTATTTCTTCTCCTTCATAGGGCATCTGATTTGAAAATCAGTCACATAGTCCCACCAGATCCATGGCTTCCCACTCTCATTTGCCACTTTAAATACGCAGAGCTGCCTTAAATTCTCAATAACCACGTCCTTTCCATCATAACCTATGCCGAAATCCTGCTCAGGATCAGGAGCACAATATCTTCCATGGTTGATGCACTGGGACTTGCATTGTTTGCTTAAAGTGAAGGCCTGAGGACAATACCAAGTTATATAATGTGGAGTGAACTGAGTGTAACCACCTTTTTCAAGTATCTGTGCTGCACCCTTAAAGTTCTTGACAAAGTCCATCAACATGTCACATTTAACCCCACATTCATCATTGCTATTGGTCCACAACTCATACTCCACACGATCATCAGGATGCGGAACGGCTTCTCTCCAGTCAAGATTCACATTCACCATATCACCGCCACTAATTGCTTTCTTCAATGTCTCACCGAAGTTTTTACTAATGAGTGCCGATGGTATTGTTATATTCTCAATATATTTAGCAGATGAAACATCCTCTTCAGGTGTGTCCATGGTTATTAAAGCTTCCTCAACATCATCAGCAACAAGAACTGCAGAAGCACCAGCTTTCTGGGCATTCCAGACCTTCAAAGCAAAGAAACAATCTGCAAAGCAGAACAAGCTCCAGTTGATGAGAGCAAACACTACACACTTGTTCTTTTAAATTCATAAAGCCCTTAACTTTTAGCATAAACAGGGATATCATTTGGTAAAAATTGAAGCAGATAAAGGTCGCAGGTAGATGAACGAAAATTTTCATTCCCAATGAACTACTAGTTCCATAAATATAATTAAGGCAGGAAAAGAAATCCAATGCTAGAACCAAAGAATCAAGCAAAAGCAACTCTGGCAGTATATTGAAACTGCCTAATGGAAGAAACGTTACCAAATATACAAAATTCAGAATCGATTAAAAAGCTATCATCAAGTAAACAAACCCCACTTGGACATCACGTACTTCATACTAATAACTGACTGAATCAATCACAAGCAGACAAAATTGACATCACTTTAATAGATTAGAACGTAAGAAGACTAATAATAAATAAGAAAATTAATCTAAATTTAGTAAAAACACACACCTCAATCAAGCTAACAGTCTAAACTTCAAAATCCAAAACGAACAATCAGAATAGCAATTCTTGAATGGGATACACCTTCTATCAACCAAAGGAAACAACTGCTTCCTCGACCTTCAACATAAACCTAGAAGCCAAGATAACCTCAAGCCCCCCCATAACAATAGAAAATATCCAAAGTGGAACCTCCAGAATAAATCAAGAAAAGAGAAACAGACTCTATACAAGTTAACTTGACGAATGGGTCCTTTGTCAACCAAATAAGTTAACAATAAAAACCGTCATATCTCAAAAGTTGAATGGCAATTCCTCAAGCCACTATAATAATGATAACTGAAGGGTAATTCCTCGAATCAATTAAATTTCTAATATTTTGATTTCAAAGGGACTTTCGATCAAAATCCAAAGAGAGAGGAAATAAGCTTTTTCAACCGTAAACAGTTCAAATAAATCAAAAGAAAATAATCCCGATTCAAAATAAAGAAATTAATCAAACTAAAGAACGGTTCACTCTCCAAATAATGAAAATGACCTAACTTAGAGTATACCCAGTCAATAATCCCAAATCTACAGAAGATAAAACAGCTGAAAACTGCAAAAACAATTCGTGATCTGTGAACAAGACGATATGAGAGCAAGAAAATCAATCCAGTAACCAAGAAGACGGCTCAGTAAACCAAAACCGAGGTAACTGAACCTTAAATTCAATGAAACTGGTGATAATGGAGGTCAAACAAGTAGAATCTCAACATCATAGAAGACTTAGAATTGCGAGAAACACGAGAAATTATTCAGATTTAACAAAAGGGTTTTCTATTTCCCCAAATCCAAATCTTCAACTTGGTATACAAAGAACAAAACAATGAATTTCTAGCCCCTTCGATCAACCCCGAACCAGTCAACTAAACCCCAAATCTCAGACTAAGAGTCAAACTAGAGAGCGGTTACCTCCACGATCGACCAGAACAAAGGTAGGGAGAGCTCCAGGTCTGGACTTGAACGATATCCCGAACTCATCAAATTCTTTGCAGCCCTTCTGGTTGTCCTTAGGGTACTGAACAGTTCCCGCCATGCTTCCTCCGTACTGAGGTATTCCGAAGTTACCAATGGCGCTATCATAGGTCCCCTTGATCCTCTCAGGAGATGTCACCGTCAAGCTGTTTTTCTCCACCACGAATTTCGCCATCGAAATCGGCACCACGGAGAGCAACAAAAACGAAAAGAAGAACCCTAGAAACTGCTTCCTCACTGACTTCTGCTCCAGACCCAGCTCCATTTTTCTTGCCTCCCCCCTTTACTCTTTCCTAGAAAATAAATTACGGGTTTCTCAGCGATCACTCAAATTCAAGACTTGAGAGCAAACCCGTCTCTCCCAAACCATGAATCACCCGATTTTACCCCTTCTTTTTTCCTCTCTTTCACTTTTCTACAGAGAAATTTATGTTTTTTTTTTCCCTTGCAAAAAATAAAAAAGAAAAACACAAACTGTGCTTTTTGTTTTCTTGTTCGTACTCCCCCTATCGCGTGAAGAAGAAGACGGCAAATGGGTCTGTCCGTGTGATAATAATAAGACTGTGTGAGAGAAGAAGAAGAAGAAGAAGAAGAAGAAGAACTCTGAAGAAAACTCCCCTACAATCTCTCTCTCTCCTCCCTCCTCCTGTTATTTTATTTATTTATTTATTTATTTTTTCCCCCTGGAATATCTATTTCTCCATCAGGCGTTGAAAGACTCAAGTAAAAATTAAGCATCACCATTTTTATTTAATTTTTTTTTAATCATTTAAAAAAGTAATTACTATTTATAATTATTATTTTCTTTTTTACTTTCAACAAGTAATTATCTAATCCACAAAAATAAATGTATAATTACTATTAAAATATAAAACTAACATGAAATCAGATAGTATTTCCTAATTTTTTTTTTTTAATTTACTAGTTATAATTATATATACATATATATTACATAGAGATAAAATTTATGTATTTATATTTTATTAATTTTTTAATTAATTACAATTTATATATTATATAATTTACCCAATAATTCTTTATAATTTTTTTAGCGTAAAAACCAGTCAATAGTTTTGACTTCAACCTCTAAACAATCACGCAGCCTGAGAAATCGCTTTGTCGTAATTAATTTTTTAATCTTCAGTAATTATTTTATAATTTAAATTATATAATGTAATATTTTACGTAACCTTTAAGTAAACTAATCATATTTAATTTTTTAAAAAATAAATGATAATCACATTTAGTTAATCTAATTAGATTTTTACTCTTAACCAAATTGAATTTTTCTTCCCTTTTACTTTTTTTTTTTTATTTTTTTATTTTTTTTTTAATCATTGGAGAAAATAAAAAATACATTAGTATAATTTCACGCATCAAAATTCTCTTTGATGACTACGTAAATCATTCAACAAAAATTACTATCATGACAGCCACGTAGTTATCATGTTGGCTTTAAAACTCTTTAACGGTAATAACTTCAACTGGTTTCTCTTTTCGTCAGTGACATCAATTTTAATTTAAATATAATATCAACAATATTTCAAAAACCAAATAGTACGTTTTATATATTTTTATTTTAAATGTAATTGTCTTGATTAGATAGTGTAATATTATAAAAACTGATTTCTCAAATTCAAGATTATTCAAATTAATATTATTATAAAATTAGTTTTAAAATATTTAAATTTAATATTTTTATAAAAGATTAAATTGTTCTAAATAAATAAATAAAAATAGATATGAAATTATAAAATTGAAAAAACTAATTTAATACTTTAAGCTTAAATGTAATTGTCACAGAAACGTCACAATTAAATTTAATTGGTTTATTAGTATTAAAATAAATAAATAAGGTTCTTAATTTTCAAAAGGCATAAGCGTAAAGAGTCACGATTCTATCCATGAGATTTATTAAATTAATTTATAGCACAAGGTAAACGTGTTTGCTTAAATTTGTTATTTTGTATGGGAGAATCTATATATATATATATATATAACCATGGACCACCCTCTTTAAATTTCCTTAATTACCCTTCAATTAATTTCTTATTCTCTATTTTATTCTTTAATTATGTAAAATCAAATTAATATATTTAATAATTATATATTACAACAAATAATAGTTAGAGACAGCAAATAATAAATAAATAATTAATTATATAATTATACAAAAATATATTTAATTATAAAAAATATCATAAAAATTTAAAATAAAATTTCACCAACTCTTATTTATTTTGAGGTGCTTGTATCTTCCCAAATTCACTGTTTTTAATAATCATATGTATTATTACATGTTTTATCACCATATTTATTCATATAATAACATTAATTTATTATTAATTTTAAGTATAACAGTTACAGTATATTAGAAAAAAATATATATTATTTTGTTAAAAACAAAAAATTTGCAAAAAAAAACATATATATATATTTACAATTTCACTCAATATATACACACATACACATATACATATGTTGAATCCGACCTATGATTATTCATTGGAAACTCTTAGATATTATTATTATTGGTCCACGTCATGTTTGCTTCAATCTGATTGGTCCGACCATGTCATATCAATAAATTTTTTTAAAAAAAAAATAATGTGTATATAAATAATTTTATAATATATAATTTGTCTCTTTCTAAAGATAACTTATTATATAAAGTTCTAATCACGTACCGTCCGTGAGGCATCACGTTACATATACTCCACGGATCACCCCCATCTTCAATTTGCTAACGTTTATGTACATACATACATACATACATACATACGTATATACATATATATGTAGAGAACATATATCTCTAAATATTAAATACGTTTTAAGATTTTAATTGTAATTTAGAGAGTTAATCCATCCATGATAGTCAATCAAATACGAATTGCTTTATTGTTTTCCAAATTCAATTTGGCAGTTCTCTCTACATGTTTCAGAAGGATCCCATATATCTTGTTCCTAATCCTCCCGTAAGCTTCTAACATTTCAGCATCTTCCAATGGAGGCTTCCCTTTACATCCTTCTCTTTTCACCATCAAATCTAACCAGTCATTTATTCTCTTGATCTGGTACATTGTTTCGGCTATCTGGCTACTCGATCTCTCGAAAATCAAGTCGCCACACACCTCATCTAGATACTCTTCAACGTGAGCAAAATACCATGATCCACACTCTTCTTGCAGGCAATTCCCCAGTTCTATAACTCTGTTCAAACCTCTCCCCTTCACCCACTCCGGTTGTTGCTCCATTGCCTGTTCAAAATGGGATGTGGCACTCGTGTCATTTGTATCAGCAATGTTAATTGCTTTCTTTGATTTTGCTGATCCATTTTTAGCCTCCACTTGGGGAGTAAATGTTTTGACAGAGACTGGACTGAGATCAGATGCCAGTGCTGCTTGAATCCAAAAGGCTGCTTTCCTCTTCCTGTCCAATGCTACATTTATTGCATCATTGATGGTATCGGGGTTGTTTGATCCTGAATTGTATGTTCTTGGCGGCGTAATGTTTGTTAAGGACTGAACAATTGTTCTACTCTGAGCTAAGTTTTCTTGCAGAATGAAAAATCTGTTAAATGATAATGGCTGCTTAGCATCCCCTTGGCCCAACTGAAGCTCCGAGTAGTCACTGGGAAAAACCAGAAAACAACATCAGACAGATGTAAGCTACAACTTAGATAAAAGCAACTTCTGATGTTATGCAGAAAACTTGGAGCAGAAATTGAAGTATACTGGGTCCTATCTATGTAAATTGCATAAGCTACATATTCTCTCCCCGTGAAAGTGTTGACTTGAGAGCAAGATTTGTTGATCCCACCCACTCTTGGAGCTTCTCTAGGCAATTAAACAACACTACACGTTTCAATTAGGTCGAATTCGAGATTTATTTAAAGTTCCTTGACTAGCTAGATGATGAAACTTGTTTAGCACACCATATATATTTATTTTTGATCACTTTCAAGAGATACTTATTCCTAACTACAGTTTTACATCTTCCCAATCTTTTAGAACCGCCAATTAGGGCCTTGAACAATGTCTATTTCACCTGTTAACTCTCCCAGTTTAATATGCCTGTTTGTGGATATTTGCATTTGAAATTCACTCCAATTTAGAGTGAAACATATTGCTTGAATTCCCGGATGTACACCCACAATTTGTGATGATCTACGATTAAACTCAACCACCTTGCACTTTGTGGGTGCAAGGATTAGTGGAATACAATATTGTTCCAGTATAAAATAATTAAACTCAAAATTGAAGAACAGAAAAAGACACAGTTCCACCAATGTTTACCTATTCTATAAGAGAGATCAAATCAAATTTCACCGTAAACAAAATTGAAAATCATAAGAATTTTCAATCTTCGTAAGTGTTGAACCTATTTTTATGTCAAACACTATATACATATCTATGAACCTTTTAATGTTTTAAGACGATATATGAACCCATTTTTAAGTTACAAAATATATGTTTACGCCTGCATGTATGCTGGGTATAAGAGAAAGAAATACCCTTTACGGGTATTTAATTTTTATGAAATCAAGAAACATACTGGAGCACACAAAGTTCTATAGTTCCATAAATTTTCTAGTCTTAGATCAACTATTCTACCCTGCAATGAAACATATGTAAAACAAACAAGATTTTAAGCATTGTAAATCAATATAACGGATTCTACTTATGTAGAGCCACAGGCATGCACTTTCTAACCTCAGGCACTTCAGTAATTTCTCAGCAGCAGAAGCCTCTTGCAAAGACTCAACAGCAGCAAGGAAAGCACTATTTCTTTGCCTTTGAACCTCCTAAATCATAATTTAGAGGCTTGTAAACTTTCCATAACAGCAGTATATCACATTGTTTTATGTTGATTTCAATAAAGTAGGCCAAGATATAAACCTTTCCAAGATTCATCAGTGTTGAAGGCAGACAATCCCATAAAATCTCTGTTTCCTTCCTACTCTTTTTCAAAGCCGCCTGTTCAGAGGACCCGTCGTGATTTCTCCTTGGCAGAGAGATTTTGTCACCCCTGACAGAGCTTGAGCTTTTCACATGTTGTGGGGATAAATCCATTTCTTTTCTCCTTGTTATGCATCTTGAACTATCATCATAGCCATCACGACTATGAATAGGAGGAAGCAGAGCCACCTGGAAAGTCAGAAAATCTGAGAAAACTAATATTTTAATTCTATGATAATTTGATACCTTTCCAGGAATTAGACAATGCTATGAAGAGAAAGCCAAGTCAAAACCAAAAAGAAAGAAAAAACCAACCACACAGGCAAAGCAAGAATCTGAAAGACTAAAAACACTTACACAGCCTGTTCGATTTCGAGCAGCTGATTTGATCTCATGTTTGATGGCAATGGGATCTAATGATTCCCTTCTCTTGAAGGGGTTTAACGATTCAGTTCTCTTGAGAGGGTTTAAAGATTCCCCTTTGCTGGAACTTGGTAATGGCAACCCAGTCTTGTAAGGGTTTAACGATTCCCTTCTCTTGACCGGGTTTAAGGATTCCCTTCTGCTGGAACTCGGCAATGGCAACCAAATTCTGCTCTTTCTCCTTGCAGAAGATGAAGTTGACACTACAGACTCTGAATCATCGTTCCCTCTATCAACAAGGAAAGGTGCATTTCTTGATAGCGCAGTCTCATAAACATCTTCTCGAACACTTTTCATGACTCCTCCACATTTTTTCTCCATGAAATCCATCTCTGACACACCGAGCATCGAATGAGATCTGACTTTCGGCCTCTTAACATTATCAATATTGTGTTCCCTTCTACTGGAAGTTGCCAATGGCAACCCAATCCAGCTTTTTCTCCTAGATGAAGTTGACACTACAGACTCCGAATCATCATTCTCTTTATCGATAAAAACTGGTGCATTTCTTGATAAGCTAGTCTCAGATACATTCTGTCGAACACATTTCGTGTTTTGTCCTCCATATTTCCGCTCCATGAGATCCATCTCTGACACACCAATCATCGAGCGAGACCTGACTCTTGCTCTCTTAACATTATCAGCACTCTGCTCCGTTGACTTCTTCAGACCATCTCGAATTCCAGAAAACCTCTCGATTCTTTCTTTACTGACAAGATCTATGGGATCCCCAACACAAGGAAGCCGGCCGGGACGTGGTCGAAGGCCTTTGATCATTGGAACTGGGTAAGCATGCTCCAATTTATCTACATATACGAACTGCCCTAGCTGTAATTTGTTCGACAAAACAATCTCGTTTTCTTCTTGAGGCAAAGAAACATAAATTGCATGCATCGAATCCGAAACTCTCAAGAAAAATCCCTTGTTCGGCCACAAATTACCACTTTCTGATAAAACAGGAATAATACTCCTTACTTGCAATAACAGAGGTTTCAATTCACCGTCCTTTTCATTTTCTTCAATATTCATTCGCTCCAAAAGCTTCATGACGATTCCAGATCCCAAATCTGCCATAATCTTGAACCCGAAGAAGAGAACTCCAAAAATTGTCGCGTACAAACCATGTAAAAAGTGATTAATGAATGAGCTCTGAAGAGTTAGTTGATTTGTTAGTGAAATTTGAAACAAAACGCTTGACTTTTGCAGCATATAAAAGGATTTTGCCGGGGCAATTTGCTCTTCAATGGCGGATTGGGATGATGATCGATGAAGGAAATGCAATTGGGGGTTTCCAAATCCAGACAACCTGCAAGCAAGAGGAATTGAAAGCCGTATAGGTAGTTATTACCGTTATTGATATAGTATAAGATATTGTCACGTGTCTTTTTTTATATATAATAATTTTATACAAAATAATAATTTGTCTAAAACAATTAGATAATTAAACTTTAATTTGCCTAAAAAGAAATAAATATTTACCATTATATTACATTGTAGATGTTAATTATAACGTTAAAGAATATTTAAAAAAAATTATTAACATTAAATATCGAATTAATAATTACAGGTAGTTATAATCGTAACTATAAATTTCTTCAACTAAATTCTGAGATTTATTTTGCTTCATATTCTTGAAAGTTACGACGAAAATAAATATCGATATATTTTCTACCGACAGAAAAGAAAGACTATCAAAACTAACAATATGATTAAAATTTATTAAAATTTAACAGTTCTTATTATAGTAAACCAAATAAAATTAAACGTTAATCGAATCGAATTAAGATTTAACTCATTCACTTTTGTGATTGTAAGTAAATTAATACAGATTTTAGTACATAAACAATAAGATAAGATGTTTACTTTTCTATTCACGGAGAACGATTCTTAAAATTGTTGATGCTTTTGGTTGTCTCTGTTTTCTCTCTTATACTATTAAAATTTTGAGTAATTTTCACACTTTAAAATTCAAGTCTGTTTATGATTTAACTCAACGTGAGAGAAAAATATTAATATTTTTTATAAAAAAAGTTTCTCCTTTATAAACTCGCAAAGAGTCATTTTTTTTATTTTATAAAAATTGTTGCAACAGATATCAGAATAGACACCGATTCATTAATGCTAAAGAATAATGTTGTTTAAGTTCATAATGCAATAATCTAAATCTTACGCAACGCAACATATACTGATATTAATTTTTGCCGATCGATCATTTCCATTGCTAAAGAAAAGCTTAATCATGAATTTACGCAACCTATAAATATGGTGGCAAATATAATTATGTTAGTAGGGTTTTGCGTACAATCTCTTCCAAATTACTCTTCCATGACTACTATAATTGCTTTTGAAAAACACTCCATTGCCTTTTTTTTAGAGGAATAGATTGAATGCAAACCATAATTATTAAAACAAACTCTTAATTGCTAATTAAGTGATTAAACTTGAACTAACAAGTTATTTAAATCGAGATTAGACTAACTTACACATATTAATAATAATTATAATTAATTTTTTAATAAATAAATAATAGGATCGATCTATCTTTTAATGAGAATATGTACATAACAGAATTTCGAACAGTTCGTGCATGATTTCGTGTTGCTCTTCTATTGGTAAGCATCAAAATATCATTGTGTTTTAAAATGTGAATTAATGAACTTAGCCAAAATGCCTGGACAACCTTAATTATTAGCCACCTCAACTTCATCTACCCAAGCACTACAAGATTGTACTATACATATATATATATATATATGCACATACATATTATGTATATATATAGCCCTGACCCTTGTTCTCCATGAAACTTAATTGATGTTCGTAACCCAAACATAGAAAATTAACCATGTATCGTCTTCTTCCTCTTTTCCTCTCGCTTCTCCTGACAACAATCCCAACCCCACGCTGCAACTCTCAACAGTTCGCTTGCGACGAAACTCTCCCTGCAACATCCCAATATCCCTTCTGCAACACCTCCTTACCCTACCCCGACCGAGCCAAGGACCTCGTCTCCCGTCTAACCCTCCAAGAAAAAGTCAAACAGCTAGTAAACAAAGCCGCCGGAGTTCCCAGACTCGGTGTCCCGGCCTACGAGTGGTGGTCGGAGGCTCTCCACGGCGTCTCCAACGTCGGTCCCGGCGTCCATTTCAACGCAACGGTGCCCGCCGCCACGAGCTTCCCCGCCGTTATTCTCTCTGGGGCGAGCTTCAACACGACGCTGTGGCTCGACATGGGCCAGGTGGTGTCAACGGAGGCTCGAGCCATGTATAACGTGGGTCTTGCCGGGTTGACGTACTGGAGTCCGACGATCAACGTATTTCGCGATCCGAGATGGGGCCGCGGCCAGGAGACGCCAGGGGAGGACCCGCTGGTGGTGTCGAGGTACGCGGTGAATTATGTTCGGGGACTGCAGGAAGTGATTGGCGGTGACGATGGTGACGGTGACAGGCGGCGGCTCAAGGTGTCGAGTTGCTGCAAGCATTATACTGCTTATGATGTTGATAATTGGAAAGGTGTTGATAGATTCCACTTCGACGCTAAGGTAAGTTAGAAATAGAAAGTTCACTGGTTAACGCATATATATATATATATATACACACACTTTATGGTTAAATATATATAACTAATGGAATATATGTACGTATACAAGGTCGAAAAATCATGTTAGTGCCAACTAATATAGAGTTCCTTCTTTTTCAAAAGTCATGCTTTTTATTAATCAATATATTTCTGATTATTAGAAAAATAAAACTCAAAAATAAGTCACGCCTATATGATGATATTATATATATATATATATGTATATGTATATATATATATATATGACAATGATGCGTGATAATTCTGTCACATTTTAAGTACACGAGGAACAGACTAATCCTATTTTCAGGTAATTGAAATTTCTTTTTGTCACGTTAATGAAACCTCATTACACATAATTGAAATTATATTATAATAAAGTAAGATTGTGGCTTACCAATCAATGGTTAATATATATATATATATATATATACATTTTCTACTTAATAAATTAGAGTTATACTTATATAAACATGTTTCTTCTACAAAAGATAATGGTTTGAATTGAATTGTGTCGTGTGTATTTTTACTTAAAAGCTATTAAAAATTATTTGTTTTATTATAATTAATACATATATATATATAGCAATCGATCGATAAATATGTATATTTTTTACTCAGAAAACTTTAGGGTTATACTTACATACATCTACTGTTTTTTCTTTGTATATCTTTGTAGGTGACAAAGCAGGATATGGAGGATACATATCAACCACCATTTAGGAGTTGTGTGGAGGAAGGACATGTGAGCAGTGTTATGTGTTCTTACAATAGAGTTAACGGGATTCCCACTTGTGCCGATCCAAATTTACTCACGGGCATTATCAGAGGTCAATGGAATCTCGATGGGTATATTTCATACATATATATATATATATTCATTATAACACAATATTTTAACAAAAATATACAAACCACGTAACTCAACTCAAACATATTTTTAACAATTTCTGTCTTTGTAGATATATTGTTTCAGATTGTGACTCCATTGAGGTATATTACAATGCCATTCGATACACAGATACCCCAGAAGATGCAGCGGCTCTTGCCCTGAAAGCAGGTGTTTTAGCCGGATATATATGTATATGTATATGTGTATATATGTATAACTTTGATCGGATAATGAAGTTTACGATCCATCCACACAGGTTTAAACATGAACTGTGGAGACTATTTAGGCAAGTACACAGAAAATGCAGTGAAGTTAAACAAAGTAGAAGAATCTGTAGTTGACGAAGCCTTGTTGTACAACTACGTCGTTTTGATGAGACTAGGATTATTCGACGGTGACCCTAGATCTTTACCGTTCGGGAATCTTGGACCGTCCGATGTCTGTGCCGATGATCATCAGAGATTAGCCGTTGATGCTGCAAGACAAGGCATAGTCTTGTTGTACAACAATGGAGCTCTGCCATTATCCATAAACACGACGAAGAGTTTAGCCGTCATCGGGCCAAATGCAAATGCTACGACTGTCATGATAAGCAACTACGCCGGAATTCCTTGTGGGTATATAAGTCCGGTTGAAGGTTTGAAGAAATATGTATCCACGAATAGCGTTTTGTATTCGGCGGGTTGTGGGGATGTTAAGTGTGGTGATGAGGGGTTGATTAAGGAAGCGATGGAGACTGCGGCGGCGGCGGAAGACGCAGTGGTTGTGGTTGTAGGGCTTGATCAGTCTGTTGAGGCAGAAGGAGTTGACCGAGTCAACCTTACTTTGCCTGGGTTTCAAGAGAAATTGGTGGTGGAGGTGGTGAATGCAACTCGAGAGAGTACAAAAGTGATTCTTGTGATAATGTCTGCTGGACCTGTTGATGTTTCTTTTGTTCGGAATTTGAAAAAAGTTGCAGGGATTTTGTGGGTCGGGTATCCGGGTCAAGGTGGTGGAGACGCCATTGCTCAAATCATTTTTGGCCACTACAATCCTGGTATTGATTCATTTAGAATTCATTTTTCTTATAATTTGTGTTTATGCTGATAAATTTTGTTTAAACAATTTATCAGCTGGAAGATCACCGATGACATGGTACGATCAATCCTACGCCGATCAAGTCCCCATGACAGACATGAACATGAGACCTAACACTTCATCAAACTTCCCCGGCCGAACCTACCGATTCTTCACCGGCAAACCCATCTACGAATTCGGCCATGGACTCAGCTACTCCACATTTTCCACCTTCATAATCTCCGCACCCTCAACCCTCCTCATCCCACTTCACCCCCACAACATTCTCGTCTCCTCCACCGTCATCGACGTCTCAGAAGTCGACTGCAACGACTTGAAAGTTGACCTCGTTATCGGAGTAAAAAACAACGGACCAATGAACGGAACCCATGTGGTGATGGTGTTCTGGAAGCCGCCGACGGGGTCGGGGGCGGTGGGTGGTGCGCCGAGGTTGCAGCTGGTTGGGTTCGAGAGAGTTGAAGTTGAGGTGGGGAAAACGAAGATTGTGAGAATGGAGATTGATGTGTGCGAGGAGATGAGTTTGGTTGATGCGGACGGGAGGAGGAAGCTGGTGACGGGGGTTCATACGATTGAGGTTGGGGCCGCGAGTGACCGGCGCGTCCAACATCGGCTAAATGTGAGGGTGGCGGAGACTGCGAGTAGGTTTGTGTCTGTCTAGGTCGGATAATTAATTAATTAGTATTGAATTAAATTTAATTATGTTTTTGTTGTGATTAAAAAGACAGAAAATGGACTGACAATTACTTATAATGCAATGTATTTTTTTAATAATAAATTTATATATTCAATAATTAAGTAATATACATATATTAATTATGACAAAATAAAAATAATTTTTAAATAAAGATAAATACTAATACTAATACAGTTAGACTTAAATCGATATTATTTTAAAATAAAAAAATAAAAATAATTTTTAAATAAAAATATACGTTAATATAATCTGATTTGAATTCATCACATACTAAAATGATAAAATAAAAATAACTTATCACAGTGTGTGATATTTTAGAATAAAAAAAATCTCTAAATAAAGATATATATAACAATACCGTACGATTCGAATTCTGCATTTCTTAAAATAATAAAATAAAAATAAAAAAAATGTAAATATATATTAGTGCAATGCATTCGAATCCACAACCTCTTGACAAAAACATACTACAATAATTTAATTTCTCTAATTTTTTTAAAAAAATTATTTATTAGAATAAATAGTTATTAGGGATATAATTATAATTATTTACAAAAATTAGGGTTAAATATATCATTTTAGTTTTTTTGTATAAATATCTAACAACAGTTCATCAATAAACAACTTTTTTCATTTTTTTTTTTAAATTCAGAACTTCAACACTTCTTTTCTCTCAATTTACTGTGTAAAAAATATAAATCCTAATATATTATTCGCTTCTGCATTTTAAATTATATTTCTCTTAAGGTTCCGAACCTCTACATTAGTACCCAGAATCTGTATACTCCAGCTTGAAGGAAGACTATTAGAATAAATAGTCATTAGGGATATAGTTATAATTATATACAAAAATTGGGATTAAATCTATAATTTTATTTTTCTTGTATAAATATCTAGCAACAGTTCATCAATGAACAAATTAAACACGTGCTAAAAAGTAATTAGATGCAATGAATTCGGATTAGAGAAGGCGGATTTGAAGTCCAAATTTTTAGCAGTCTCATTTGAATTCCTTACTACAAACTTGGCCTTCTGGTCTCAGACACGCTCCACGCGCCTGAATGCCACTTGGATTATGTTATAGTAAAATACAAACCCACTTGAGATTGACGTCTATGTCCCCACCGTATTCTTGTCTCTTTGGACCCCACAAAATTTGGCCGTTGATTTTTATTTGACTCAAATTAAAATTCTTTATTAATTATTCATTCAATTATTTATGTTAATACAAAAAATGAAATTAAAATAATTAAGGCGGAAAATATATATGTTACGTACATATTTATATAACACATGGGTTTCATCTCAAATTAATAGATGACATCAATCAATATAATTATTTGTAAATTAATTATATAGTATAATTGGATAAGGATAAAAGTTAATAATATAGTTTCATATTATTTATATAACACATGGGTTTCATCTCAAATTAATAGATGACATCAATCAATATAATTATTTGTAACGTATTTATGTAGATTAATTATATAGTATATAATTGGATAAGGATAAAAGTTAATAATATAGTTTCATATTATTTGACTTTACCATCCCTACATTTCAAACACTTTAAAAACTTTTCTTTAGAACATATTGATTCAAGCTTCCACTTGAATAATATAAGTAATTAACGTTTTTTCAACAAACATGGAATTCACACCACCCCTAAGTTTTGGACCGAATAAAAAAATTTTAAACTAAACGATTATGAAATAACAAATGATATAAAAAAATTGATTAATAATATCAAACAATAACGCGTAGAGCCGCTAAATTTGGGTACGGAGATGTGTATGTGAAAGTCACTAGAAGATATATAACTGTATGCATACACATACATGTGTACATACATACATACATATAATATTCATTGTATGAGCAAGTCAAATTTTCTTGATGACCCAAAAATTTATTATAATTTTCCACATTAAGAAAACAGAAAGCGAGCCATCTCATTATCAGATTCTTCTTTTGTTGGCCATACGCGTTAATTAAATTTCTTGTTCTTTTAAATTTCCTTTTGGGTTTTGATAAGAAGTTTCTATAACCCAAAAAAGTCAATAGCAATCCCAAAAAAAAAATAAAAAAATCACATTTCCAAGATTTTATTGAATCAAACAATTTTAATAAATATAAATAACAATTTAATTTTAGGGTACAAAAATTAATTAAAAAAAAAATACCCATATCACTCAGAATTTTTTTAAAAAAATATATAATTTTTTTCATAAAAAATCGTGTTTATATATCATTTTTAATTAATTTATTAAAAAATTTATATTTTAAAATAATACATGCAAACATTATATCTAAGTATTAGAAAGTAATTAGCACTTCCCACCTATAGAAAATGGGTGTGTTTTCTAAATATTTTAAAAATTAAGTCCATTAAGAAATGACTAAAATTGTTCAGAAAAAAAAAAAAATATTCTTGAGTAAGTTAGGGCACACTCCTAATGATTTAATCCCAAAGAAAATGTTAGTACTCAAGTTGGTGAGGATAAAGATTGACACTAATATAAAGATACATATATATATATATATGGAATGTATATCTAGAAGTCATGCATTGACATTTGACCATCAATTAATTCAAAAACCATACCCCTGGTTTTCCATTATAACCATATACTTAGGACCCCTCTATATATATATATATATACATGCATGTATCTATCTTCTTCCATAACAAACCGTCTGCAATTCAATTCGTAACAACTTTCAGCTCATCAAGACAAACCAAGAAGATCAACAAGAAGGAAAAGAAGAAGCCATGGAAGGTTTGATTCCATATCTCATTCATGCCATTAAGAAGGACAAACCTTACCACGACCACCACCATCATCACCACAACCACAACCACCGTTATGGTTATCAACGATCAAATTCGGAGGGGTCTAGCCGGAGCTACCACCTCTTGGTTGGAGGATCCGGACTGGATTCTCTCGAGGGCTCGTCTCACCGACGAACCAGGTCAGAATTCCAACCTCCTACAGCAGAGTTCCTAAAGCACCAGCAGCAAATCAGTTCTCTAGATTTTAATATTCCATCGCGTATTAACAACAATCATGTTTATAATTTCAACAAGAGTCCTGTGACTTCACCATCAATGGCTGCCGCTGGGTCTCACTTTGGTTCTTCTCCGCACCATGCCTCAAAGCAAGATTATAACACCAATACTCCTTATCTCAGGCGATGATTCAGGATTTCATATGTTTGGTATTTAAGGTTTTTTTTTGGGGGATTTTCTGAAGGGATGATTTTAATTTGAATTGTTAATTGTATTCATTTTAGTTTTAAGTTGTATGGGTAAATGATGAAATTAAAAAGGGCTACAGTACTAAGTTTCTACAGAATTGTAAATTCAGTCTGCATACTTGTATCAAAGTATATGCTTTCTATGGTTTGTAATTTGGATTTTGTTCTGGGAAAATCTTGCTCAATTCATAGATTGTTTTGTTAATAGAAGATATCTTGTTTGCTCTTCTTTGAAATTTCCATTTCTTCCACTAACTTTTTCTGGTCAAGATTGGCAGGGTGACTTTTCTCTCAATATACATTTTCTTCATGAGCAAATTTTTCTTTCTTCTTCTTATAAGGCTAAATGAAGTTTTCTACTCTCTTACTCACAAATATCCCAATCAACCGCAAAATATTTATCTCGACTTAATTTGATTACAGCAATCCTACCAACACAATAGTAAATTAAGTTTTTAGTACAAATGAATTAAACATTATAAATTCCTATCACCAGCTCATAACGCATTCATAAAGTGACAAACTCTAAACCTTCGTAATGGCTTCTAAATGACAACAAACACCTACAAAAGACTTCAGTCAACAGAAAAAAGAACCTGAACTAATATACATAACTAGTCTTAAATAATTATATTCTTAAACAATTCTTAGTTTTAATTCTAATATAGCCAATCAGAAAATAATCTAACATAGTAAAACTACTTGGCAATGGAAATTCAAACCCTATCCTAAGAGGTAAGAGAATCCAGTTCCCACATCTCGACTTAATTTGATTACAGCAATCCTACCAACACACTAGTAAATTAAGTTTTTAGTACAAATGAATTAAACATTATAAATTCCTATCATCAGCTCATAACACATTCATAAACTAACTCACTCTAAACCTTCGTAATGGCTTCTAAATGACAACAAACACCTACAAAGACTTCAGTCAACAGAAAAAGGAACCTGAACCAATATACATAATTAGTCTTAAATAGTTATATTCTTGAACAATTCTTAGTTTTAATTCTAATATAGCCAATCAGAAAATAATCTAACATTGTAAAACTACTTGGCAATGGAAATTCAAACCCTATCCTAAGAGGTAAGAGAATCCAGTTCCCACACTACAAAATTTCAAGATGAGTTTTTGATAACTTAAAGCAAAATAAACTGTTTTAATAATAAAGTCAATGTAAAAGTCTGGCAATACCAGACAAGGATGAAAGAACAGAAACTGTCTTGAAGTAACATAAATAGGTGACTTAACTATATTGGATTATCTAGATTTTGATAAGAAGTTTCTGTAACCCAAAAAAAGTCAATGTAAATCCAAAACAATCACATTTTCTTATTTTTAATTATCAGAATATAATTATTTGAAGTTTCCAAGATTTTATTGAATTAATTTTTTTTATCAAATCAACATAAGATAGCAATTTAATTTTAGTGTGCAAAGATTAATCATAACATACCCATATTACTCAATAAAAAAAATAATTTTGTAACAAATATAATTTTATGAAAAATTTTATTTTTTAAAATACTACATGTCAATTAAAAATGGGTTTATTTCCTATTGTTATTATATTAAAAGTAAAATTTCAAATATACTAAGTCAAATAAAAAATGACTAAAATTGTTTAAACAGAAGTTCTTGAGCTAAGTTGTGTATAATCTTAATCATTTAATTCCAAGAAAAAATACTGGTACCAAGGTTGGCGAGGATAAAGATTGACATTAATATATATATTTTTGAGAACGACACTAATATAAATATATATATACATCTAGAAGTCTTGCACTGACATTTGACCATCAATTAATTCAAATACCACCACCCTAGTTTTCCATTAACCATATACTAAATCCCCTTCATATTGTGTATAGTCTTAATCATTTAATTCCAAGTAAAAAATGTTAGTATTAAAGTTGGTGAGGATAAAGATCGACACTAATATACATGAAAGCATACATCTAGAAGTCATGCATTGACATTTGACCATCAATTAATTCAAATACCACACCTCTAGTTTTTCATTAACCATATACTAAATCCCCTCTCTATATATACATGTATCTATCTTCTTCCATAACACACCATCTGCAATTCAATTCATTACAACTTTCAGTTCATCAAGACAAAACAAGAAGATCAGCCAGAAGGAAAAGAAGAGGCCATGGAAGGTTGGATTCCATACCTTATTCATGCCATTAAAAAGGACAAGCATTACCATCGCCACCACCACAACCACAATCACAACCGTAACCACCGTCATGGTTATAACCGATCAATGTCAGACGAGTCTAGCCGGAGCTACCATCTCTTGGTTGGAGGATTGGGACCGGATTCTCGTGAGGGCTCATCTCATCGACGAACCAGGCCAAAATTCCAACCTCCTACAACGGAGTTCCTAAAGCACCAACAACAAAACAGTACTCTAGATTTTAATATCCCGTCGCGTATTAACAACAATAATGTCTATAATTTCAACAAGAGTCCTGTGACTTCACCATCAATGGCTCCCGTTGGGTCTCACTTTGGTTCTTCTCCCCATCAAGCCTCAAAGCAAGATTACAATACCAATACTCCTTATCTCAGGCGATGATTAAAGATTCATATGTTTGGTATTTAAGGTTTTTCTTTGGGATTTTCTAAAGGGGTGATTTTAATTTGAATTGTTAATTGTAATTCATTTTAGCTGTAAGTTGTGTGGGTAAATGATTAAATTTAAGGGCTATAGTATTAAGTTTCTACAGAATTGTAAATTCACTTTGTATACTTGTATCAAGTATTTGCTTTCTGTGGTTTGTAATTTGTGGATTTTTGTTCTGGGAAAATCTTGCTTAATTCATAGATTGATTTAGAATGATATTTGTTAATAGAATATTTTATTTGCTCTTCTTTGAAATTCCATTTCTTCCACTACTCAATTTTTCTGGTCAAGATTGGCAGGGTTTCTTTTATCTCAGTTGAAATTTTCTTTATGAGTGACCTTTTTTTTTAATGAAGTAAAGGCTGGATGAGATTTTTTAATATATTTTGACTGCACCAACTAAAGAAATCTAACTGTCACAAAATGTTCATTTCGTCCAATTCACTAAAACTTAACTCAAGTTTTTACTTACCCCTATCCACACTAATGAATTAATTCTTTAATATCACAGAATATAAACCGATCATCACTAACCTATAATGCTCACAAAAAGACGAACTCTATGCCTTCGCGATGACTTCAAAATGATAAAAAACACATACAAAGACTTCAGTCAACAGAAAAAGAACCTGAACTAATATACATAATTAGTCTTAAACAATTCTTAGTTTTACTTTTAATATACCTAATCAGAAAATAATCTAACACAGATTAAACTACTTGGCAATGGAAAATCAATCCGTCTTAAAAGGTAAGAGAACCCAATTCCCATAGTGAAAACTTTCAAGATACGGTTATAATAACTTAAGCAAAATAATCTGTTTTATTTATATCTGACAAAATTAATATAAAAGTTAAAATTATGATTTAAACAACTGAATCAAAAGCAACATTGCAGACATTCAGATAATTATTTGATTGCAATTAAACCTCTGCTGTATATTTTATATGATTTGCCAGGCAATACCAGACAAGGAGTAAGCAACAGAAACTATCTTCAAATAACATAATAGGTAACTACTGTAACAAAAACACACACACACACATATATATTTACCAAGAAAAACTTTAATCCATTAAAAAGTGCTGCTACCTGATGGGACTCCATGCCAATCCTCATAATACTGTCGATTCTTCTTATGAAAGGATTTGGGCTTATATCAAATTCGAAGATCTTCAATGTCAGTTAAGAGGCCTTTGTTATCAACGGAGTTCTTATCAGGCAGGTTTACGACCAACTGTCCACAGGCACCACTAATATCCTGACCCATTTCCTTGCGGATTGTTGTTCGGATGTTATAGGTGCCTCTCAGAATTTTCTGGAATCTTAACACTTTCTGTTCATTACTCGTTTTGAATTGACTTAGATTACCAATTGGGTTGAAAGGTATCAAATTCACAACCTGCTGAGGAAGACACTTGTCCGTATAAAAAGAACAAGGAAAAAGGATACTCCAAAATAAATCTACTGCCAAAGGGAAATACTGTTTCAAACCGATAACAATCTAATGCACTTAAAGTGCATATATTGTAGGTTAAGCATGATGGCTAAAGTTGTATAATTCGAATTAAACATCAATAATAAGTAATATTTTTCAGAATCCACGCAAGACCAAATTTAACATCTCAC
Organism: Carica papaya; assembly: GCF_054855325.1. NCBI lineage: Eukaryota > Viridiplantae > Streptophyta > Magnoliopsida > Brassicales > Caricaceae > Carica > Carica papaya. The sequence continues at coordinate 1,818,618 of NC_142314.1, forward strand.
CACTTGAAATGTCTCCAACAATTTGCCAAGTTGGTGAGCGTGCTGCTCTTCGTCGTTTATTCCATCAAGCATAATGTACTCGATCAATATTTTTTGCTGACTGACAATTGAAGACCAAGATTTAAGATTCTTAAATAACAGAAAGTGCTATGAAAGAAGCATTAGAAAAAACTTATTGCTACCTGTCCTTTTGATATACTTTTAGTGTATCCATAAGTTTGTCAAGAGGAAAAGCTCTAGCTGCAGGCATGATTTGACAACGGATATCTTGAACTGGTGCATGCAATGAAACTGCTAAATTCAAACCCGGTAGATCGATATGAAGCTTTTTGATAGCATGGATAATGCCAACCTACAAATCCAATGCAACTGTTATGCATGTAGATTAGGTTTTCCCAGCAGTCATAAACCATTTTATCAAATGCATTTGGAACCCAGATTGAAATTTTCCTCAAAGTACCATTGCGTTATCTCTCCTATCAGAAACATGGAATAAAAACAAGAAACAAGAGGGAAATACAATTGATTAAACTGTCTTCCCCATAACTTGCAATACATGTTCAAAACAGTAAGAAATTATAAACTGTATGTGAATGGTAATCCCTCTGACTTCCAAACCACTTTAAAAGAAGGCACATTCTTCAGTTACCTATATAAACCTTTACAACCTAAGGTTCACTGACTCAAAGCCACAGCAAGAATAAACTCATGAAATTGATGATAGACCTACTGGCTCTCATTACAGATGACAAAAAAACTCCAACAGCAATACTTGGTCACACTAATGGGTGCACCCAAAAGTAAACCGAGAGGAGAAATTTACCTAAAAAATGATAAATAAATGATAACATTTTAACATAGCTTGCATTTTTATACCGTTGAGATGGTAATTCTCTTTGGTGACAGCTGAAACGGTGATCTTGTCATGACACGAACAGCTTCCACTACAGCATTATAGTTGTTCAATGGTTCCCCCATTCCCTGCCCAGCATAGAGGAAACAAACTGTGGACTAAAGTTTTAATAACATTTTCAAGAGTAATTAACTTTTCGATCAAGGCATATATGATAGAGAGAAATTCCCTAATACTAATCAACGGAACTTCGATGTCTTTTATGAGCTGAATAGGTAGAGAAACATACACATATATATACACTAATGTGCATACCTACCAAACAAAGAGACATTAGAAAAAGCAAAAAGAAGACTCTGCATATAAAAAAATCTGCATCCCAATCATGGTAAACAGAAATCAAGTAACACTTCTATAAGTCCTCTACTGGAAAGACTGTTTGCTCAGTAGACCAAAATTAGCAGAGGAAGAAATAATCACCATGAAAACCACATTGCGTATGTTTGATAAACGTGACGCATGAACCAGTTGCTCCACGATTTCTCCTGATGACAAATTGTTCTTAAACCCCATACTTCCAGTTGCACAGAACTTGCAACCCATTTTACAGCCGACCTTTGAAAATAAAGAGAGAGAACTCCAATGAATATAGGTGAAACGAGCTATTCCATAATTTAAAATATGGTGAACCAATCAGCTCAACCCAATTGAGAGATACCTGCGATGAAATGCACAATGTAGACCTCGGACCGCCAGGACGGGGTTTCCCTGCATATTTTCCCAGACGGGTATCATACCGCATAATCACAGCCTCTACAAAAGCCCCATTCTAACCAGAAGTAGAACAAAATCAGGTTTGGGGAAGAAAAGAAGAACCAGAAAACATCGCTTGTATACAGTTTATACGGATATAATAACAAGAAAGACAGGAACCTGCAACTTAATGAGGAGTTTTGTGGTGACTTCATCGGAGGAGTGGAAAAGTGAATGAAGAGTGGAAGTAACAGGCTTAAATCTTGAGCGGAGCAGAGTGTAAGCAGCCGAAGGCAAAGACGGAATTTCATCCCATTCACACTCTGGATGCTGAATTAAGTACCTTGAATTTCCAACCAGAAACAAAAAATCAGTCGAATCAAAATAAATGCATTACATATACACAATATATTTGCAGAGAGAGAAGAACCGTACTTCCAAATGGAGGGGATGAAGATAGGGTTGATTCCAGCTTTTTCAAATTGGGATGTGATTTCTGCAGCGTCAAATACTGATTCGAATCTCATATTATACTTCTCGCTAATCTAAAAATTAAGAAACAAACTGGAAACCTGTTGCAGGTTTTTTACCATTGGGAGGATTTAGGGTCTCTTTTTCCTTAGCTCCAGCGTCAAATACTACGTTTTCATCTGGCCAAAACGACAACGTTTTACGTTGAAACATGCAAGAAAAGATGGCTGTTGTATTGAGACGGCCCATCAGGCGTTACTGGACTCGGACAGCACCGGCCCGTTATCCTTCCACTGAAGAGAGCGGGAGGTATTCGTTGCTCAGTTTCCAGCCTCACGCGGTCCCCTCCGCTCTAAGAGAGGTGAGCCCCAAAGCCTACGCTAGAGACCCACGACTCAACTCTCCTCTTGGAACGGGCGGGCCAGCAGTTCAACCCTCCAAAGCCCAACCTTCCGAACCGAACCAACCTTCAACCATCTTAATGCCCCCACTTGAGTTACAAGCCCGCGTTACCAGGCCCGGCGACGGCTAGCTGCTTGGTACGATTATATAAACAAGAAATTTTTGTTGTAAATAAGCAATGTGGGACAGAGACTTGAATGTTAAGCTTGGGGTCGCTTACGTTGACTGTGAACAGATTATGTAGCTTCATAGATTTCGTGTAAGTGCTTGTTTTTCATTCTTCAAAAAGGTTTTAATGTGGGCTAAGGTTTAGATTATGGTTTTGGTTCAGTTATTTTTCTTTACTGTTGATGAGAACTTGTGATGATTCATGACTTATTCTGTGTTTTCTTCTTATTGGTATACGACACATATATACGTACATATAAAATAGAGAGACACACATTATGTAAAACATACATGTATGCGTTCATCCCAGCTTCTTCAAAACGGGCTCTCATATGTACACATTTTTTTTAGCCTTCTTGTGGGTCTGTTGATGTTTTCATTTTTTAAAAGAAATGTAAAGGTTTTCTTAATTGGTAGTAATAATGCACGGCAATCAATCAGCCGTTGTGTGGAGACGGTGGAGATGGAGGTGGTAGTCTCTATCGCCGCAGCTCTTTTTCTTTCTCCACCAGTTGAGCTAAGAGTGCTGCCATTTTCTGCGAGAACAGAGCGGTTGGAACTCGAAATCGCACTGAAGAGAAAGCTGTAAATCGGATCAGAAGACAGCCCTCCACCTAATAAAACTGCTTACAAGGGATTTCCTCACTCCTTCAGGGTATGTCTGGGAGGAGGAAGAAGGGGGGAATGATATGGAAAATTGAAGGAAAATCATTTGCACCTCTTCTCCAGGTCCAAATTTTATCTCCCAAATTGAGAGACAATTGATGGAAAAAGAAAATTGACAATGTAAAATCCAATCTGAAGTGATTGACACAATTAGTGTTGGTTAAGAAGTGGACCAGAACCATTTCTTTCATGGTGAAGTTGCAACTAAAGCTTTAAAAACTTGATGAAACTGGGAGCACTCAAAAACCACCATTTGGGTAACCATAAGACACCTTGTCAAAGAAGCAAATTGTCTTTTTCTTTTCTTGCAACAAAATTAATATATATATTCATTAAGAATATTTGTTCAGTAGAATCTAGCACATTTCATCTAAAAAATAAATTGAGTTAGCAGCTTCTATTTGGTTTCATAGTAAAAAAGCTAACTCTTTTCTTGGAACCAGGGAGTTAGCAAATTTAACTATCTGAAGTCCAACCATCTGGACCACATAACTTTAACAACTTTAATGTCATCTCTTTAAGTTAAAAAGAGCAGATGTTTGTATTGAGGTTAGCCGATCAGACTGTTACCCTTCCACTAAAGAGAACAAGAGGTTTTGTCTAACTCTCCCCTTGAAACCAGCAGGCCAACAAATTTAACTCCTAGAAATCTAACAATCCAGATCAAATCAATCTTTAACCACCTTAATGTCTTTACTTGAGTTACAAAAAGTGAATGTTTATATTGAGGTTAACAGTTAAAATTTAATAGTCTAAAATCCAATATTCCATTATTTTAATGTCTTCACTTGAGTTACAAATATATTATGTGTATTGGACTCAAGAGTAAACTCATTATCGAAACAAACTTTCCGATTGAGAAGAAACTACAGCCCTTGCTACAAAAAGTTTTGAGTTACAAATACATTATGCGTATTGAACTCGAGTAAACTCATTACGAAATGAACTTTCCATTAAGAATAAACTACAGCACAAGCAACCAATCAATTTGGTACCATTAGACATGTTTTCCAAGTCAATATAATGTGTATCACAACACTGACAGTCAAAATGTCCAGGCCCTGTGCTGGGCAAAATACATTCACCATAGAAAGAAAGAAAACCCTCAGACAAACACAATATCCATTGATCTACCCAATAAACATTCTGAACCATCTAAGAGGCCAAAAGAGCCTCAACTTTAGCAATCTGATCCTCTTCGTTCTTCCGTTGTGGACTTTTATTGGCATCGTCAAACAAATCGTGCTCCCACTTCTTCTCATCCTTGTTGCTACTTCCTCGAAACCTTTGCCTTCCATTGTACCCATCTCTTCCCCTGTATGTGTCATTGACACCACCATATTTTCCTCTGGATGAGAAGCCCCTCCTCCATGCTTCTCCTCTGCTTTGTACTCTTTCTCCGGAAGATGGTCTCTCTGGTCTATCTGAATTGCGAGAGTTGCGACCTCTGTCCTCCCTTCTTTCACTTCCTACCACACCGTGGTCAGGACGGCTCTCCTTTTCCGGCTCAATGGCTTCTTTATCAGTATTTTCAGACTCCACCAGCACTTTCTTCTCCCTAAATGCAGGTCTTTTCCTGGTAGGTGGTGGCGGATCAGCCTCCAACTCATGGAACCTATCATGGTGCCAGACCCTATTGTCATCTCCCTTAGCTTGTGTTTTCACATCTCTTGGATGTCTATCATTAGATGCATCCTTGTCTGCTGCCCTTCCCTTGTGATGCTCTTTTGCATCCTTCCACCATCCCCGCTCTTCAAATGTTTTAGAATAAAAATAGATCAGTAATATGCTTGGTGGGAGATAAGAAAAAAAATTAACAGATATAAAATGATATTTAGAAGGATTAAACTCACCAGTAGCTGCTCCCTTAGCTAAGCTTCGACCAACCTGCCTGGAACTACCACGTTCATCATGCTGTTATAAGACATCCACAGGCAAGTCTAAGATTGTTATATACAAGGAGCACTTGATGGCATGGGGCCGAACAAGAATTCTGCTACATCAGCCCAGAAAAAATTGTTCGCACACACTGAATAACAGCCAAGTAATTAAACTCAAGCAAAATACTGGCTCTTGGATCTAGAGTCAAGAAGTTCCATGGGTTTTCGCGTAAGAGATCACATTGTTTACTTTCTAATAACTAACTTGACTGTCTAAATACCCAAACTATAGTTTGATGCTTTCCCTTGATCGGAAGAAATCATGCATCATAGAAATTTTTTTTTCCCCTGCAATGATGGTCAAGCATCCCATGAATAGAATAAATGCATCATATTCTTTAATATCGAAGTGCATGGGTAAATTTTTGTGCTTCTTACAATTAAGTCATCTTTGGAAGGGAGTAACCAAGAAAACTAGTAATAGAAAGTAGCAGCGTTGCAGAAGATAACTGATTCACATTTACGATCAGGAACTGTTTACAGATTCAAATTTTCCTAATAGGCTCATTTCAATTGACAGATTAACAACTTCAGTTCCAACACAAATAGCAATGGATCTACTCAATTTTCATATGAACTAAAAGCACCCTAGTTATTCTCCTTTCATTCTTCTTTTGTTTTATTTCGTAAGATCTGAAATTCAAATACATTTCTACAACCCCATAATTCCTAAACTACTCAAAATAATGCACACTGCAAAACTTTGTTTTTTCTTTTGGAGGGGGGTTGGAGGAGAGGAAGAGATCCAGGTCAATAACAAGCTTGTAATAGAGCCAGTGACCTTTAAGTTTTAAGTAATATTCAAAGTTTCAGTAGTATCATTAACAGTAGCAATAGTTGTTCCAACCAGAAGCCTGGTTGGTGTTGCCTTACCTAAAGAATTTTTATTTCTCAGTAACTCTAGTGTTCCAAAGATCAAAGATCAGAAAAAATGCAAAAGCTAAACTGCTTAATTATGAGAAGCACATCTAATAAAAGCAAAGGAACGTGCAAAACTGACGAAAGACCTGAAAATAGGATCTAGAACGGGGAATTTCAGTTGGATCAGAAGAGTGTTTAGTTGCTTCAAGATGTCCGTTGCGTTTCCCCTCGGATTCTTTACTCGGAGTGTGAGTTTCAACCTTAGAACCATGTCCTGTCGGTGCCTCAAGGGGAACGGCATCTTGCAGCCGACGCTGGTGCTTTTGGTCTCGATCTGAATGATCTCTACTTTCCAAATTGTTGCTACTTCGTACTCTTTCTGTTGCAAGTTTTCCATCCCTCCTATACCTTTTTGGACTGACACAAACAATGACCAAAAAAAATCATGTAAGACAATTGATCATGTCCATATGTTGAAACCAAAGAGGATAACATCAACCATTCAATTTATGAAACTATAAAGAAGGGTTGACTCCTTTTGGCAAGTGAGAAATTTCTAATTTTTCATTTCTAAATTCATGTACATTTATATAAAAATACATGTGCTTCTTGAAAAGAATGTTCGTAAATTATAATGAAAATGTGCCATGACTCAGCCATGGCTGGAAAGAAATATTCTTTACAAATCTTCCAATTCGAGTTTATATTGTGTCATTTCAGCAAAAGCATCTTCATATCGAACTTAATCAGCCAAAAAGATCACAAGAAGAAATCAAACAGAATCATAAAACAATTACAGGGTTTCTCCTAACACTATGGCCTACCTCTGGCTCAAACAGGTAATCTTTCTTCATCAAAGCACTATAAACCAATTTAACAAAACAAACAAAACCCCATTAACAAAACTCCCAAACTCTAATAATCACAGTAGAAATCCTAAAAAAGTCGCTCATAATCTACAAATAAACATATATACACGAAGTGTGAATGGAATTAGCCTCCCTGAACGGTGTATGCGCCTGTAAACGCGCGTGCGTGTGTGTATGAGTGTCTGGTGCATGCATAAAAACGTGTATGCACGAGGAGGATCAGAGAGGTGCTCACCTGGGTTCTCGGTCTAATCGGGAACGGTTACGTCTGGAGTCGGAATCCCGACCCTCTCGTCCAGACATTGATGCTTTCTGGCTGCTGTTCTTCTTCTTCTTCTTCTCGCCACTGACAGAGAACGGAGAAGAAGTAAGGAGATTAGGGGCTAGGGCTGCTGCGGGGTACTACTAGTCCCATGATGTGGAACTTCACATGAATTGGGATCTCCTAATCTTAGATCTGATCCTGACCGAACATTTGGATTACTATTGCGTGCATCGTGTTGACCTGTGATACGCTGCGGGCCTGTTTATAATAATAGTATGTAATCAAAATAAAAAATATGAATATTATTTTTACCAAGTGAGAAAATGGAGGAAGCTCAACTGGTGGAGAAAGAAAATAATATGAATATTATTTTTTGTACGGGTGGCATCTAGCGGATGCAATCCGTACAAAAATATTTACACGTCAGCTAAAATATTAATAAAAGCTCCAAAATTCTCTGAAAAATAAGAAGATGTCCTTCAATAAAAAAAAACTGAGGTTCTAGAAAAAACGATGGACGTTTCCAGTTAAGAGAAAACGGTGTCGTTTTATGAACTTTTGAGTCCATTTCTTCCTCCTGCCGTCAATTTTTTTTACACGTTTACAGTTAAACAAACGGTGTCGTTTTGTTGGTACTTTTTTTGAGTCCGCCATTTCTTCCTCCTGCCGTCAATTTCTTTTTACACGTTTCCAGTTAAGAAACAACGGTGTCGTTTTGTTAATACTTTTGAGTCCACCATCTCTTCCTCCTGCCGTCAATTTTTTTTTTACACGTTTCCAGTTAAAAAAACGGTGTCGTTTTGATGATACTTTCGAATTCACCGTTTCTTCCTCCTGCCGTCACTTTTTTTTTTTTACGCGTTTCCAGTTAAAAAAACGGTGTCGTTTTTACACCGTTTTTTTAATCATAAATACAGACTTTTTAGCAACACTTTTTATTCTTCTTCCTCCTCCTGCCGTCTTCTTCGTCCGAAAGAGAAAAGTTCCAGAACTTTTTTTTTCTCTCTCACAAAAAAGAATGGCGGTTTCTTCTTTATGCATCTTATTTGTAAAAGTTCCAGAACTTTTTAGTAATAGTTTGATGCATATACAAGAGAGTAATTGATAGCGTCAGCCAGTATATTGCAGCTTAGCATTCACGTTTAGCTACTGATTTAATCAAAGAAAAGGCTGAAAGTGAAGGGAGCCATTGAAGTTGGACTTGGGTTAAACCTATTATATTACTATTCAATTATGAGTTACGTTATACTCAGAAGTGAGTTATAATTTACAACAATAATACATAATTAAATTAGTTTCATTAATATCTCCAATTTGATAACCACAGACTATTGTCAGAAAAACATCAAACTTTTACTTTGCAATTGGTCTATTTATTCTTATTCGTTTTCTAGATTTTGGTACTTAGTTTATAGATATTAATCTTATTTTATAATTTTATATGTAATTAAATTAACTTTTTTTTTCCAATTTTCAATAAGTTGATAGAATTGAGTTGATGTTTTTATTCGAAATAAAAAATTATTTTTTATTATTTAAATAAAATTTTAATGGAAAAAATCACATTTATTAAGTTCTTAGACCAAATTGTATTTAAAAATATTTGTTCTTCTTTTGCACCTGAAAGCAATTTTCGGGATTTCTAAACTATGATGGTCTTCTCTGTGTATTATTCTGCTTCGTACACTATCCACTTGACCTTCATAATTATTCTTCTGCTTTATTTTCTACATAACATAAACAGAGAGTGAAAGGTAAGATAGTTTTCTTTCATTATCCATAGGATCTTTCTTCTCATGTTTTGATTTTTGGAAATCTTTTCTTTTTTTTACACGTGAAAGAATACTTCTATTCGCATCTTATTTTGAAAACAACCCTTATACGATTTTTTTCAAGCTACATGGACATCGTAAATAAAATACTAGATGAGCTACTATAATGCTATTGGTAAGATCAATCAAATAAGTTTTTAGAAATCTTTTCTTTTTCTATCTTTTTCGCATGTGAAAGAAAATTTCCAGCGAAATCGATGGGATTTATTTTTTCTTGAAATTGAGGGAATTTTTACTTGTAATTCGATTTTGGAGGAGAAATTGGGAAATCGGCATGCGGGTAATTCAAGTTTCCTCTTCTTCTCTTTGAAATTTATTAATGATTTTCTTTTACTTGCTTGTCCAGTAAAAAAATAGAGGAAAAGAATGGCTTGATATATCAGTCTACATAAAACTTGAGGATGCACTATTCTTCATGAGATATAATAGCATTTCCTTTTTTTACACCATTTTCTTTACCAGACAAGTCAGTGATGTCTTCTGGAAGAAAATTTCCACACTTTTTCAAGGCCGTGGCCTTCTTTTGCACCTGAAAGCGATTTCCACTTTGTAAACCACCATGGCATTCTCCTTATTCTGTGTACTTTTTTTCATACACTACAATAATCTGTTCATCTTCATAATATCGTTGTGCTTTATTTTTTATATCACATAAACACAGAGTAAAAGGTAAACCAACTTGCTTTCCTTCTTTCTTTATCCATAGTTTTCTTCTTAGGTTTCGAAATGATTTATCTTTTCTTGAAATCTATGAAATTTTTATTTGTAATTCGATTTCAAAGAAGAAATTGGTAAATCAGCATGCAGGTAATATAAATGTATTAGAATGTAAGTTCTAAAATGGTCATGCTATATACATAGATAAATATATATATATATATATATGAACATACATTACTACTTACATCCATAAATTTCAAAAAATAATTGTGCAATATATGTACGCATACGTAGTATACAGTTTTACTGCTAATATAACAGTTTTTTTTTATGCCTTATTTTTTCTTTTGTGGTATGTGTCTGTTAATAAGAGATATACCAAAAAAAGTTAAAAGAAATAACTATAAAATAATATCAGTCTATTTGCACATTAAGTAACGATATTGAAATTATGATAATTGTTATATCTTATTGTAAGCAATTAAAAATAATTTACCAGCTAAAACTGCCACTTCGAATTCAACCGAAACACACAGACACCAAGACTACCAAAATAGTAGTTCTCTTCTCAGTTTCATCACAACAAAAATAAAAAAAAAAAACAAATAATAAATCAAAATCTCTAACTATCCTCTTAAATTCAGATAAAAAAAAATGTGAATATTAAATTATTATTTATTTTCGTTTGATTCTAATAAAAAATGAGAACTCTTAAATGGCGAAGACAAAAAATTAAAAAAAAAGAGTGAAGAATACTAGTTTGCTTTTACTAATGTCCCTATTTAGATTCGAGCTAATATTGAGAGCAAATATAACACAAGGATGATCAAGGAGGTCGAGAGGATATAGTGGACAAAGAACAAGACAGAGAATGAGAAGGTCATCGTTGTTGAGAAACTCTAAATGTTTTCTTTGAAATGCAAAAGAAAATTAAAAAAAAAAATAGAATCAAATCCTCTAGTTATCATCCGAAATCCAAAGAAGAAAGAAATTGGATATTAAATTATTTTTGTTTCTATCTGATTTTAGTTACGAACAAGAACTCCTTAGTCACCAAGATGAAAAAATTAAAGAAAGAATGAAAGAAAACTTTGTTGTTTCTAGTTATGTCTCTGTTCAAGTTCGAGATAGTTTTGAGAGAATAAACATCACAATGATGATCAAAAATGCCAAAAGGAAGAAGTAGAGGAAAAAGAAGGCAAGTAAGGATAAGACCGACATCGTTTGAATTTGAATATTTATAACTAACCCTTCCATTATCAACAAAAAATATATCATGATGGTGAGATCAGCAATATTTATTAACAAACAAAAATGATCAGCTTAACTATTAATCAACCACTAGTACTAATAAAATAACTTATCGGTTAAAAATTTTTTATTATGCTTTAATGTTACGAATTTAAATTGTATTAAATATGTAAAATTTTATTTTGCGAGTGTATTGTAAATTAATATAATATTTAATTCATAAATAGTAAAAATTTATATCACTAATTTATTTGTAGGGTTATACTAACTCTATTTTAACGAATTTATTATATTTTTTAATTAAAAAAATATTGTATCACAATGAATTATAAAAACTTGACCTATATAATTTAAGAGTGTTAAAAAACTGGACTTATCTTTTTTTATTTTCACATTCGTTATCAATGTGTTGTATGCATATATATATATATATCAACTTTCAAGTCAAATTGCTTGCAGAAAAAGATGGTTGTTGAATTGAGGAGGATCCATCAGGCGTTACTGGACCTGAGGAGCACCGGCCCGTTATCCTTCCACTGAAGAGAGCGGGAGGTTTTCGTTGCTCTGTTTCCAGCCTCACGCGGTCCCCTCCGCTCTAAGAGAGGCGAGCCCCAAAGCCTACGCTGGAGGGCACGCAGCTCAACTCTCCTCTTGGAACGGGCGGATCAGATTTTAAACCCTTCGCAGCCCAACCTTCGGGACCTTTCCAATCTCCAACCATCTTAACGCCCCCACTTGAGTGACAAGCCCGCGTTACCAGGCCCGTCAATCACTAGCTGCTTATAGCGAATATATACAGGCAAATTATATATTATAAATAAGCAATGTGGGAGTGAGACTTACATTTAAAAGTTGAGGTACCTCTGACTATGAACAGCTTATGTAGTAATTTCGTGCGTAAGTGCTTGTTTTTCACTCTGCAAAAAGGTTCTTATGTGGGATAAGAGATTTAGATATAGTTTGATTCAGTTATTTTTCTTTATTGTTGATGAGAACTTGTGATGATTCATGAACTTTTTATGTCCTTTTTTTTATTGATATACGATTCGTACGTACGTACACAACATAAATACATGTAAAATTTGAATATCTCGACGAACACTTTTCAAAGATAAGATAAAAACTTACTGGCTAATAAAAAAATTAGCTTTTATATAGCCCAAGTTCTTTCTAACAATATATAAGTGCAAATATAATTTATGCAAATATAAATGACGACAATTGTAAATAAACATCGGTGATGATCAAGTTAAGCGTTATAAATATTTTGTCATTTATATTTCTATTAAATTCTATGTTGGAATAGAGAATATATCAAAACCATTTTCAATATATCTTTAATGTGTTGTCAAGCCTAAATACCGCATGTAGTAATGGAATTAAGATCACATGCTAGTTGAATGACATTAATCCATTAAAACAAGCAAATCTCTACTGTGCATACAAATCAGATAAATAAAGAAAAGGATAAGAGAATGAAGAGTAGGCTGGTTAATAGTCTAATTATTTCACATAAAATCCTAGAAGCTAATGATACTGAAACATGCATTCAAAGAAACCAGTGGTCTCCTCCATTATGGTTAATTAGTTGTAGAATTGAAGGAAATCCAGATACCGTCACCAGTTTTTTATGCTTGCAAGTACCCTTTCTGCTCCAAGTAAGAAGCCACCTTTTCAGCCATTTCTCTTGGAGAAACACCAACATCATCATAATTTCATAATTACATCATTTGATTTTTCTCACTAATCAGTAGTATATTTAGATCATGGACCTCATAATAGTCACAGCATAATGTGTAGTTAATTCTTTCTGTAAAAAGTTAAAGTTAATTATTTATGAAAAAATTTAAAAAGTAAACACATCCATTCCATTAATACTTACCAACCCTTCGTATGTTCTCAGCGCGGTCCTCTGCTTTAAAATTGAGGTCACGATTCAAATCGTGCCTCACATTGTCACCATCAAGAATATAACACACTTTCCCCTCTGGTACAAGCTCTGGCTTAAAGCACATGCCAAAGTACTATTCCCTGTAATAAGATTCGAAACTATGAGCTATAAAATAAAGAGCATAGACATGAAGTGGGGATAACAGAGAAATACCTCATCTAGTTCAAAATGAACTTCTGATCACAAAAATTACAGATGACAGAGAAACAGTTACCTAAGGTAACTCAAAATTATAAACAGATAAAAATGCTTTATGTTATTCTAAGCGAGAAGCGATAACTTTTTTGAGTTGTTAGTTTTTGGTTGCTTGCTCAAACCAAGAAACAACAAGGTACGACCCAACAACAGAAATTAACATTTCAACTAAGCAAAATCTGTAATGCAAAATGGTAAAACAGAATCATAGAAAATTAATCAGTTTGACATTTCTGGATGTATCCCAGTAAGAACCACAACAAAGTACCCAGAGAATGTGTATTCGTAGGTCAAATATAAACTATTGTATTTCGTACAAGGCTTAGCATATGGAATTTCAAGTTACATGGACATCGTAAATAATATACTAAATTAAATATAATTCAAAAAATTCGTAATATTTATTTAGAAAAATTCAATCAAATAAATGAACTATTATAATACTCTTGGTAAGATCAATCAAATAACTTTTCAATTAAAAGTAAAATATATTTATTAGAACTTCAAATTCAAGTTGTAGAAAACTAGCACTTAAAATGCAAAATTTACGAAGGTACAGCTTCATCAACGTGAATGCAACTCCGTATAGCACATCGTTTATTAATTAAGAAAAAGTAGTTCGTTATCAAATAGGGACACAAACTGGTTGGCAATTAATTTATTTGAGTAGGATAGGCTTCAAAGGGTTAAAATTTTTCTTGATAAAATATTTTGTATTATTCCATTTTATATTTAATTAAATTCCATAACGATATACTATATTTGTGATAAATATAATATAATTTAAAGTTCTATTCAAAAAGTATTAATCAGTAATAATTTCTGAATTAAAATACATATAATTATCTGTATATTAATAATAACTATATAATCGAACAATATGTTGTACAATTGAATATCTAGTTTTAATTAACAAGAAGCTTTTAATCTAAAATTAACAGAGATTTTTAATTAATTTGTCAAACAAAATAAAATTATCGGTTTCGTGTGTTCTTTTCGTCGTTAATTTCTCATAAATATTAAGATTATTGTCGTGTTGATCAATTTGTGCATTTTTAGTTTTGACAATGATGTTCATAAGTTTTATTCCGTATATGTGATTTTAATAATAGCTTATCATATATAAATTGTATATATCTTTACCATATATGTATATATGTCTAAATTAGAAGAGATTTAATAAATTGAATTTCTTTTAATGAAGTAAAGTAAATATTTATGTCTCATGTGATGTGTTAATTCCATTTACTTTTTGTGGTATTTAAACTTGATGAATACATTAATATAAATTAATGTGTGGGCGGGTGGGTCATGTGCAGAGGTGGAGAGTATTGTAAGTGGGTGGAGTTCAAAAAATGAATAAAGATATTTTAAGAGTATTGACAGTGGGTGCTTTTGTCCCACATTGGCTGGGAGAGATGCTGGAGATGCTAAAAGGGTACTACAAAAAGAGAGCTGGGGGCGACGAAGAAGTCATACCTTTCTCGGCCTTTTGGCTAAGATCAAGTGTAGTATCTGTTCTTATCAGTTTAATATCTGATACGTGAGTCATCGACTCACATGATATTAAATTACTTTTTTAAGGGGGAAGAGCCGCTGCAATAGCTTGCTATTGGGTTCTTCAAGCGTCGTCCATGCGTTGCACTACTGCAAGGACCTGGCGCACCCCACCGACTCATATTTTAAATTTTCAAGTGACTCACATGTACGCGGGGAAATATATGTAGAACCAAAGCTGAAAAAGTAGACGTATTTGAAGAAGAGATTATATTTGTCATACATGTATATTATTAGGAAAAACCTAAGAACAATGAAATATGTTGTCATTAGAAGTTCAAATTCAAGTTGTAGTGTATTAACTTATTTAAATCTATATAACAAACAACATGCTTGTTTAATGAATCAATGCCATTTGACTAGCATGTGATCTTAATTTGATTACTACATGCGGTATTTAGCCTTAACAACACATTAAAGATACATTGAAAATGGTTTTGATATATTTTCTATTCCGATAGAGAATTAATAGAAATGTAAACGACAAAGTTTTTATAACTCTTCAACTTTGATCATCACTGATGCTTGTTTATAATTGTCTGTTATTTATATTTGCATAAATTATGTTTGCATTCGTATATTGTTAGAAAGAACTTGGGCTATATAAAATCTAATTTTTTGTCTTATATTATTTGATTAACTAGTAAGCTTTTATCTTCTCTTTCAAAAGAGTTCATCGGGATATTCAGATTTTACAAGCGTACGCGTCTTATATCAATAAGAAAAGACATCACAAGTTCATGAATCATCACAAGTTCTCGTCAACAACTTAATCAAACCATATCTAAATCTCTTATCCCACACATAAGAACCTTTTTGCAGAGTGAAAAACAAGCACTCAGGTACGAAATTTATGAAGCTACCACATAAGCTGTTCATAGTCAGGGTAAGCGACCTCAACTTTTAAATGTAAGTCTCACTCCCACATTGCGTATTTATAATATACAATTCGTCTCTATATATTGGCTATAAGCAGCTGTCAACCGCCGGGCTTGGCAACGCGGGCTTGTCACCCAAGTGGGGGCATTAAAATGGTGGGAGGTTGGATAGGTCCAAAAGGTTGAGCTGCGAAGGGATTAAAATCTGACCCGCCCGTTCCAAGAGGAGAGTCGAGTTGCGTGCCCTCCAGCGTAGGCTTGGGGCTCGCCTCTCTTAGAGCGGAGGGGACCGCGTGAGGCTGGAAACAGAGCAACGAAAACCTCCCGCTCTCTTCAGTGGAAGGGATTACGGGCCGGTGCTCATCAGGTCCATTAACGCCTTATGGACCTCCTAAATTCAACAACCATCTTTTTATTCTGTTCTTTGGAATTTTAATTCTAATAAAAATATTGTATATAATTTAAAAATTTATACGCACTGGAAGTTGATCAATAATTTTTTTTCCAATTCTTAATTCTAAATGAAAATATTTATTGCATATAATTTATATATATATATATATGCGTACAACATATTGATAGCGAATAATGTAATATCTTCATTTACGGAGATAGCTAGAGATTTTGATTTATTATTTGTTTTTTTTTTTTATTTTTGTTGTGATGAAACGGAGAAGAGAACTACTAGTTTGGTAATTCTGGTGCTTATGTGTTTCGGTTGAATTTGAAGTAATAATTTTTTTTAATCTTTTCGGATATATACCCATCAACAGAAATTTAGCACAAAAGAAAAAATAAAATAAATAAAAAAACTGTTATATTGGTAGTAAAATTGTATACTACATATGCGTACACATATTGCACAATTATTTTTGAAATTTATGAACATAAGTAGTAACGTATGTTCATGTATATATATATATATATATATTTATCTATGTATATGGTATGATCATTTTAGAAATTTACATTATAATACAATCATATTACCCGCACGGTGATTTGCCAATTTTTTCTCCAAAATCGAATTACAAATAAAAATTTCCTTGATTTTAAGAAAAATAAATTCTCTCGAAATCTAAAAAAAAAATTATGGATAAAGAAAGAAGGAAAGCAGGCTGATTTACTTTTTATTTTGTGTTTATGTGATATGAAAAATAAGGTACGATATTACGAGAATGAACATGATATTGTAGTGTATGAAGAAAAGTACACATAATGAGGAGAATGCCACGGTGGTTTAGAAATTGGAAATCGCTTTCAGGTGTAAAAGAATGTCATGACCTTGAGAAAGTGTGAAAAATTTCTTCTAGAAAGCTGACTGACTTGTTCGATAAAGAAAATAGTGAAAAAAAGAAAAAAAAATGCTATTATATCTTATGAAGAATGGTACATCCTCAAATTTTATATATACTGATATATCAAACAATTCTTTTATTTTATTTTCTTTACTGTACAAGCCAGCGAAAGAAAATCACTAATTAATTTCAAAGAGAAGAAGAGGAAACTCGAATTATCCGAATGCCGATTTGTCAATTTCTCATCCGAAACCAAATTATAAGCAAGAATCTCCTCAATTTCAAGAAAAAATAAATTCCCCCAATTTCGCTATAAATTTTCTTTCACATGCAAAAAAGATAGAAAAAGAAAAGATTTCTAAAAATCAAAACCTGAGAAGAAAGATCCCATGGATAATGAAAGAAAATTGCCTTAATTTTTACTATGTTTATGTTATGTAGAAAATAAAGCAAGAGAATAACTATGAAGGCCAAGTGGATAATGTATGAAGAATAACAATACAAGGAGGAGAAGACCATCCTGGTTCTGGAACAAATATTTTTTTTCAAATTTCAAATATTTTTAAATATAATTTGGTCTAAGAACTTAATAAATGTGATTTTTTTATTAAAATTGTATTTAAATAATAAAAAATAATTTTTTATTTTGAATAAAAATAACAACTCAATTCTATCAACTTATTGAAAATTAGAAAAAAAAAAAAGTTAATTTAATTACATATAAAATTATAAAATAAGATTAATATCTATAAACTAAGTACCAAAATCTAGAAAACGAATTAGAATAAATAGACCAATTGCAAAGTAAAAGTTTGATGTTTCTCTGATTTTAATTTTATATGTGAGAATACAATAGTCTATGGTTATTAAATTAGAGATACTAATGAAACTAATTTAATCATGCATTATTGTTGTAAATTATAACTCACTTCTGAGTATAAAGTAACTCATAATTGAACAATAGTATAATAGGCTCAAGTACAATTTTAGTGATTATTCATATTTATTTATATATGTATACACACAATACAAATAACTACATTTAAAAATAACAAATTCCCACTTCTCAAAATTTAAAAAAAAAAAAAAGTTCCCAAATCCATGTGTTGCGAACCAAGGAAGTTATATTGATAATATAACAAGTATGCAACACATCATCAAAATGTTCCAGCTTACAATTGATGAGAAGATGTGATAATACATGCTTGATATATCAGTCTACATAAAACTTGAGAATGCACCATTCTTCCTGAGGTATAATAGCATTTTTCGAGATTCAGATGGAAGCAAAAAAGAATATTCGACTGGGAGTGGAGATACACATGCACTTTCTTGCTGTAACATGAAGGATGGGCGGAAGGGGGACCAAACAAATCTCTACTATGCATACAAATCATAGAAACAAAGAAAAGGATAAGAGAATGAAGAGTAGGCTGGTTAATACTCTAATCATTTCACATATAATCCTGAAAGCTAATGATACCGGAACATGCATTCAAAGAAATCAGTGGTCTCCTCCGTTATGGTTCATTAGTTATAGAATTGAAGGAAATCCAGATACCGTCACCAGTTTCTTATGCGTGCAAGTACTCTTTCTGCTCCAAGTAAGAAATCACCTTTTCAACCATTTCTCTTGGGGAAGCACCAACATCGTCATGTTTCAAAACACTCGATGTTTTTTGGCTCAGATTATGTAATGGTCATATCTGATTATTTTTGTTATTTTTTATTATTTTTTTCTTGTATAAAAAAATGATTATATTACGTTATTCATTCCATGTTGAAATCTAATGAGAACAACAATAAAATAGTTATATGAATTTCAACATGGAATCGGAGGACGGCTCAGAAGAATTTCACTCGGCCTCTTGGCGAATATCAATTATGGAATATGTTCTTATCAGCTTATTATCTGATGCGAGAGTCGTTGGCTCGCATGCTACTAAACTAAGTTTTTTAGGGTGGAAGAGCCGCTACAATAGCATGCTGTCGGATTATTCAACGCGAGGTTGAAGTTTACTTAAAGTATCTTGTGTGGACGCATTAAATATTATGTTGTAAAGTATATCTATGTATTACAAATTTAATGAACATGAAAATACCTTCTCTTCGCGCCTCCCCACCATAAATCATCAGGCCTTCTCATAAAAAAAAATGATCATATCAAAACTATAATAGTCCACGTAAAACATTATGGCAGAGTAAAAAACAGCACTTAAAATGCAAAATTTACGAAGGTACAGCTTCATCAACGTGAATGCAACTTCGTATAGCACATCGTTTATTAATTAAGAAAAAGTAGCTCGTTATCAAATAGGGACACAAACTGGTTGGCAATTAATTTATTTGAGTAGGATAGGCTTCCAAAGGTTAAAATTTTTCTTGATAAAATATTTTGTATTATTCCATTTTATATTTAATTAAATTTCATAACAATATACTATATTTGTGATAAATATGATATAATTTAAATTTGTATTCAAAAAGTATTAATCAGTAATAATTTCTGAATTAAAATATACATAATTATTTATATATTAATAATAACCATATATTCGAGCAATGTGTTACATAATTGAATATTTAGTTTTAATTAATAATAAGCTTTTAATCTAAAATTAATAGAGAGTTTTGATTAATTTATCAAACGAAATAAAATTATTGATTTCGTGAATTTTTTTCGTCATTAATTTATCATAAATATTAAGATTATTGTCGTGTTGATCAATTTTTACGTGTGTATATTTAGATATATAGATGCATGCATTTTTGGTTTTGACAATCATGTTCATTAGTTTTATTCCGTATATGTGATTTTAATAATAGCTTATCATATATAAATTGTATATATCTTTACCATATATGTATATATGTCTAAATTAGAAGAGATTTAATATATTGAATTTCTTTTAATGAAGTAAAGTAAATATTTATGTCTCATGTGATGTGTTAATTCCATTTACTTTATGTGGTATTTAAACTTGATGAATACATTAATATAAATTAATGTGTATGTGGGTGGGTAATGTGCGGAGGTGGAGAGTATTGTAAGTGGGTGGAGTTCAAAAAACGAATAAAGATATTTGAAGAGTACTGACAGTGGGTGCTTTTGTCCCACATTGGCTGGGAGAGATGCTGGGATGCTAAAAGGGTACTACAAAATGAGAGCTGGGGGGAACGAAGAACTCATACCTTTCTCGGCCTTTTGGCTAAGATCAAGTGTAGTATCTGTTCTTATCAGTTTAATATCTGATACGTGAGTCATCGACTCACATGATATTAAATTAGTTTTTTGAGGGGGAAGAGCCGCCGCAATAGCTTGCTATTGGGTTCTTCAAGCGTCGTCCATGCGTAGCACTACTGCAAGGACCTGGCGCACCCCACCAACTCATATGTTTTAAATTTTCAAGGGACTCACATGTACGCGGATATATATATAGAACCAAAGCTGATAAAGTAGACGTATTTGAAGAAGAGATTATAGTTGTCCTACGTGTATATTATTAGGAAAAACCTAAGAACAATGAAATATATTGTTATTAGAAGTTCAAATTCAAGTTGTAGTGTATTAACTTATTTAAATCTATATAACAAACAACATGCTTGTTTAATGAATCAATGCCATTTGACTAGCATGTGATCTTAATTTCTTTACTACACGCGGTATTTAGCCTTAACAACACATTAAAGATATATTGAAAATAGTTTTGATATATTCTCTATTCCGACAGAGAATTAAGAGAAATGTAAACAGAAATGTAAACGACAAAGTTTTTATAACTCTTTTAATTTTGATCATCACTGATGCTTGTTTATAATTGTCTGTTATTTATATTTGCATAAATTATGTTTGCATTCGTATATTGTTAGAAAGAACTTGGGCCATATAAAAGCTAATTTTTTGTCTTATATTCTTTGATTAACTAGTAAGCTTTTATCTTCTCTTTCAAAAGAGTTCATCGGGATATTCAAATTTTACAAGCGTACGCGTCGTATATCAATAAGAAAATACAGAACAAGTTCATGAATCATCACAAGTTCTCGTCAACAACTTAATCAAACCATATCTAAACCTCTTATCCCACACATAAGAAACTTTTTGCAGAGTGAAAAACAAGCACTCAGGCACGAAATTTATGAAGCTGCTACATAAGCTGTTCATAGTCAGGGTAAGCGACCTCAACTTTTACATGTAAGTCTCACTCCCACATTGCGTATTTATAATATACAATTCGTCTCTATATATTGGCTATAAGCATCTGATGACCGCCGGGCCTGGCAACGCGGGCTTGTCACCCAAGTGGGGGCATTAAGGTGGTCGGAGGTTGGATAGGTCCAGTAGGTTGGGCTGCGAAGGGTTTATTATCTGACCCGCCCGTTCCAAGAGGAGAGTTGAGTTGCGTGCCCTCCAGCGTAGGCTTGGGGCTCGCCTCTCTTAGAGCGGAGGGGACCGCGTGAGGCTGGAAACAGAGCAACGAAAACCTCCCGCTCTCTTCAGTGGAAGGATTACGGGCCGATGCTCTTCAGGTCCGAATACGCCTGATGGACCTCCTCAATTCAACGGCCATCTTTTTATTCTGTTCTTTGGAATTTTAATTCTAATGAAAATATTGTATATAATTTAAATATTTATACACTTTGAAAAGTTGATCAATAATTTTTTTTTTCCAAAACTTAATTCTAAATGAAAATATTTATTGCATATAATTTAAATATATATATATATATATATGCACACAACATATTGATAATGAATAATGTAATATCGATTTAATTAGTAGTAAATGTGAGCTAGTAATTTTTTTAAGAGAAAAATGTATAAATTTTATTAATTAGCATATTAATTTATCATAATTTAAATGTATAAATAATTGAATACACACCTTCACAGAAAAAAAAAATGAAAACATTAATCATTCAACCAACAAATAATTAATGAATTAATTTTTGTTGTTGGTGAAAGTAAAAAATTATAAGTCAAGTTTTTAACTCACACATTCTTAAATTATAGGTCAAGTTTTTAATTCATTGTGACATTAATATTATTTTGATTAAAAATAATAATAAATTTACTAAAATTTAACTCAATTTAGTTAGTATAACTTCACAAATAAATTAGTGATTTAAAGTCTTTACTGCTACTGAATTAAACATTATATCAATTTATAATAGACTCGCAAAGTAACAAATTCTACATATTTAATATAGTTCGAATCTATAACATTAAAACAGAATAAACAAAATTTAACTACTAAACTACTTCATTTGTTTTAGTGTTTAATTAATAGTTTAGCCAGTCATTTTTGTTTGTTAATAAATCTTGATGATTCCACCATCATGATATATTTTCAGTTGACAATCGAATGGTTAGTTATTGTGCTTTTTCTTCTCTCAAAACTATCTTGAACTTGAACATAGACATAACTAAAAGCAATCAAGTTTTTTTTTTTATTCGTTCTTTAATTTCTTCGTAACTAGAATCAGACAGAAACAAACAATAATTTAAATCCATAAAAATTTCTTTCTTCTTTAGATTTGAGAGGATAACTAAAAGTTTTGATTCTAATTCTTTTTTTATTTTCTTTTGCATTTCAAAGAAAATATTCAAATTTTCTCAACAATGAGGTCCTTCTTCTCCTTATGTGTCTTGTTCTTCATCCACTATATCCTCTCAGCCTCCTTAATTATCCTTGTGCTATATTTTCTCTCAACATTATCTCAAATCTAAATGAGGATATTAATAAAAGTAAGCTAGCATCTTCCCTTCTTTCGCTAATTCTTCATATTGGCCGTTTGAAAGTTCTTCGTTTTTTTATTAGAATCAGAAGAAAATAAACAGTAATTCGATATTCATAGAACCTTCTTTCTTATCTGAATTTAAAAAGATAGGTAGAGATTTTGATTTATTATTTGTTTTCTTTTTATTTTCATTGTAAGGAAACTGAGAAAAGAACTATTATTTTAATAGTCTTGATATTTATATGTGTTTCAGTTATATTCGAAATGTAACTTCAACTAGTAATTATTTTTAATTTTGCGAAATTATTTACAATAGAATATAACAATGATCATAATTTAAAGATCGTTACCTACCGTAAAAATTGACTGATATTATTTTATTGTTTTTTTTAAAACTTTTTTTAATATATTTCTCGTTAATAAACACATATCACCAAAAAAAAAAAAAAACATAAAAAAAAACTATTATATTAGCAGTAAAACTTTATACTACTACATATGCGTGCAATATTATTTTTGAAATTTACAGATGTAAGTAATAACATACTTTTTCATGGAATATATATATTTATCTATGTCACCACTTTAGAAACTTGCGTCCCCGATTTTAAAGATCTTCTTTTAGTGTCTTGTTATAGTGACGTTTACCTTGAAGCTTTTTTGGTTCTCCAGGTCAAGAAGAGAAAAGATTCAGCTGAATGTCCTCATTTTGGATTTGTTTTGAATTGATTTATTCAAAGTTAGATCGTGATTATTCATGTACTACATATATATATATATTACCAACCATCTCTAGCGACTTTCTCCATCCTTGCACCCAATAGTGTAGCTTCAGTGAAATTGCCAGAGCATACCACTAACAATGTATAGAATATAATTTTACATCCCCCTTAACTTGTACTGATATGAATCGCTGATACATGTTTTTTTTTTGGGTGGGGTGGGGGTTTGGAGGGAGGGGTTTGGTTCTGCATCAACTTACAGTTTGGAGTTTAGGTGCTGTGCTCCTGTTAACATATTACCTCAGCATGTCTGCGGATCTATCCCATTCTTCTGCAGTTTGGCTTTCAGGGACTGTTGGTACCAGAAGCCTTGCATTCGGCATGGATCCAAAGTACTTGACTGTCCTAACTGCTTTACCGATTGCAATGCGATGGAGGGTGATGAAGTCTCATTCAAATGCTTCCGCAATTCTGCAAGTCTATCTCATCCAGTTATGCATAAATAAATTCATAAACAAGGCTTATGATCACAAGTCTATGTAACTATAAAAAACAGCTAATGTAGTATGTTTATAGGAGCACCCAGACTTAATATGAAATTGAAACGAGCCCTGTGTAGCATGCTTCTATAATTCTGTAAGTCTACCTCATCCAGTTATGCATAAATGAATTCATAAACAAGGCTTATAACCGCAAGTTTGAGTAACTACAAAATGTGGCTAATCTTTTTACGAACAACCAAATGTTGCAAATTAGTGATTTCTTTGTGAATTTTCAGGGCGGACGACTTTTTGGCAATCACATTTTTTCGACAAGCAACAGAGGACTGCTTTAATCACAGAAGTCAAACAACAATTTTTGACAAATAGATGGACTTATGCAGTTAGAGCATCTGTGCCTAGTGGATTATTTGACAATAGTGAAAGCAAATATCAATAATGATGGTAAACTCAAGACCCTCCTGTGCCACAAAGTCAGAGGGCCATTGTGCCTATCAATTTTTAGTAAATTTGACATTAATCCTTGCAAATGTCTCCCAAGGTAGGCTTCGACCTTTCCTTTATGTTCTGAATGGCTTAAACCAGTTACTAGTATGGGAGAGTCAATTTGAGTTCTTGGTTTCTTCCAGTTATTCTTTTTCTCTGTACATCAGCTAGAATAGAATGCTATTCCCTGATATAATTCTTTCGCAGAGAAGGATAGTCCTAAGGAAAATGAATGTAATGACTCCTTATCTGTGTTGGGATCATCACTATAACCTAGATAATAATATTCTCCTGTGTTACCTGGAAATAAATTTTACAGGGAAAACTGAGCAGCGGAGAGAGAGATTGCTTAAACAAATTAAAGGCTGTTTTTACTTCTAAGAAGACTATCTTACTTCCCATGATCTGTTTGTTTATTGTGCTTGTTTGTCTAACTTAGCAGTTAAGCTTGTTTGTCTTAACAAGTCACCATGCACCAAAATGACTGCAAGTGTCTATTTGCATGAACTTAGATATTCTTTCTAGTTTCACATTTTATTAAGTGGGATGCAATGATGGATGCAGAACAAGAAGATATTAAAGTAGATATATCTCAGATGTTGAGTTATTGATTTGATTATTGAGATTTAACATACCTAATTTTCAGTTCTTAATAAATTTTCTATTATGTACGTTACTCAAGTATAAGCTTATGCCTTTATAAGCTTTTATCACAAAAATGTATTTTAGGAAAATATCATCTTCATAAAAATATAACTGCAACAAGTAATAGACACAAATCAGAGTCTAAAAATATGTATCTATTAGCAAAGTGGGATTACAAGTTATAACACACTTCAATGGCTGAGGCTCTTAATTGCTTCAATGATCTGCAGTTACCTATCCGGATCTGATGCTAATTCAGAAACAAGAATTTCCTACAACAAATACCAGGAATTGTCATGGCTTTGAATTTTTATCCTTAGTTTCTAGTTATTATGTCTCCAATTAATAAAATGCCTACTCAGTTAAACAGCACAGTTTTAAAGAAGCACCTGAACGTCAAAGAATCCTCGACCTAGAGTTGTAACATTCTGCTCATGAGAGAATTCTCTATCTCGGGTAGCAAGTACCTGCTTCTGCTTGTCAGAGTCTTGGCCTTGAGTACTAAGCACCTGCTTCTCAGATAATTTCTCAGTTCTTTGTCTTGGCTTTTTCACCCAGAAAGCAATTCTTTTCAGTCCACAGTATCAATCTACCTTGATCGAGTGTCCAGCACAAACTTCTCTTTCTGTAGATTGCAGAACAATTACTTCTGAGATTTGAACCTACTGCACCATCTCTTGAGAAGTTCTTCAACACTGGCATCCATTCGTGTCCCTATTCCTCCCCATACCAACATGTGAGCCATGTCTCCAATTGATGAACCGGTCACTTCATGCACAGGTGTGAACCCGATTCTCTTGTAAAACCTAACAAGCTAAGACAAGAAAAAATCAAATTCAGAATTCACCAAATTAATCATTAAATTTAAAAATAAGTCAACGGAAAGAAAAATTCTACCGGAATGCTATGTATGTGGGTCTCTTGTTATGATTCTGATCAAATTTAATCAAACATCATTGTCCTATTCATCATCTAATTGTGCAAATAGCTCTATTAACAATCTTAGCCCATGATTTTAACTTACTTAAAGAAACCAATCAATCCAGGGATCAAAATGTGCTTACCAATTTTTTGTATTTATGGTGACTTTCAACTACGCATAACAGAAAGCAAAACTATGAGTTCGAGCACAATCGAAATAAAGCATGGAACTGATTACCTAGTGATAAGAACCAAAGCAAACCCTCTAATCCTGGCATTCTGAATTCTTTAACTCAGGTTTTCTTTTCTTTTGCTCAATTAGAAAGCAAAAAAGCGGATAAAGAAAGCAACTAATAATTCTAGTGGATAAAACCAAGTACTATATGCATGTCCATTAAGGTAATAATACTAGTTCAAACCTATTCTATTCTAATCTAATTCCTACACTTTAGCTATTATATATAGAAATTAGCATAATTTACATATTTGATACATAGTTAAATTTAAATTAACTTTTTCCTAATCTTCAATTCTACAATCATAAATTTTGTGGTCTCACTTATTAAGAAAACTAAATTGACATGGACATAGAAGTCATTTGAAATGATAATGCTATTTTCAATCAAATTTCTTTGTCATATTGGTATTGTATTTTCACATCAGTTTCATGAAATCATAACTCAAAGCAAACTCAATATTTTGTGGCATTTAGGATTGAAGATAAGTTACGAATAGAACTCTTAAGGATGTAAACTAAGTTGAAAACCTTGAAAAAGGTAAATCAAATTGCAAAATCAATCTACCTAGTGACATGCTAGATTTGCCAATTCAACTCATTCATAAAAATATAATGACTTGAAGTACATAATTTAGGCCATGTTTGGAACAAAGCAAGAAGTTTCGGTGTAAACTTACACTTCAGTATGAAATTTAGAAAGCAAAATTCCAATTCCACTTGAAATTTTTTTGTATTAGCTCAGTTTTTATCACTTTGGAGGAAATTTCCATCCTCTAATTAATTGAACTAGGAATGCACTTCTAGATTATCCTAGAAGATATTTCCAAACATATCAATAACACACAACTTTAAACAAAAGAAAATGAACAAGAGAAAATACCTTGGTGTGGTAAAGATCAGAATCATTAACGGCAAGCAACTCAGCCCTTCCGCATCCACAGTCATACCCGTACCGAATAGCAAAAGCTCCAATAAACAAACCAATACCGAATATAGATTTCTCCATCCCAAGTGTCTCTCTCCTCAATCTGATAGAATCCAAGTGTAGAATTTTACCTCCGAACCAAACCCTGATAACCCCCTCGGCCCGCCCGAGCTCACCCTCGGTCTCCAGGCTTTTGGCTGTGATTCTGAAAAAAGGTCCCAGTGTTTGGAGCTTGAGGTCAAGCTTCTGTGCCCTTGACGAGGCTAGTATCTCAGACATGGACGGCATAGATGCAATGGAGTCTATCAAGTCATCACTGGCGGGATTCGAGGAGTTGATTTTAAACCGGGGGTTTAGGGTTTGGTGGGTCGATGTTGAAGACGAAGTGATAATGGTCTTAGGTCGGATTTCCGGGTTCGGGTAAGGTAATTTGCAAAATGGAATCAGAGAGGTAACCTGCATTTTTCGCTGCTTCTATGGCGGACATTAAAGATTTTCTTTTATTTATTTATTTATAAATGCCGAAGCTAAATTGCAAGGTGAATGATCGTTGATTCTTTTCCTGACACGTGGCGAACATCTGATCAACCATTCACCTTGCAAGTGTCTCCCAGTCTTTGCTTCCGTAAGTTGGGAAATAACTTTTTAATTTTTATTTTCTAATATATATTTAAACAGCAATAAAAATATAAATAAAATTAATTTTGAAAACATTAGAGATAATTTTTTATTGTCGTCTCCATTTTATTTATTTATATTAATTTATATAATTTTATAAATAAATTTAAAAAATAAAAATAATTTTTTTTATTCATACCAGAAAGAAAGAGCCTTACATTTGAAGCAAATGGGCACTCTCAAAAAGATATGTAGGGAACAAAAATTAAATATACAAATTCAAGTTAAATATTTCTTAATATACATCCTGCAATAAGTAACTGAAATTCCAAACGTTCAATTCTATTAGGTAATGCATTATGAGCATCTTCCAAACCTAAAGAATGTAGGAGAATTATATACATAGAATAAATAAATATGCAAGTTTCAGTTCGAGAAGTTTTGGTTGCTTTTAACAAAGAACATATCGATTGGGACATATCTGCATTCTCTTGAAGATGACTTTTGCTTCTTCCGTTTCCCTTGATTTGCAGCAGTATCAATCTCAATAGACCTGCCAAAGAAATTTTGATGAAATAAAGGTAAGACCTTCGTAAATCAAAGCGAAATTGATGGTATTTCAAACTACGTTCTAATTGTGCGTAACAAAGCTAATATGGAAACTAAAACTGATATTTGACTAGGAATTCAACGAGGATTAAACCAAAAGTTAATTAAACACATATGACTACTAGATCTCCTCGTAAGATGACCCGCTAATGACACACCAGAGTCCAAGGATAAAAATATGCAAGGGTAAAATCTGCAGACACCTTGAATTGTGAAATACAAAAATGTTTATCTACGTTGGGACACTTCCACATGCATCATGAAATACATTATCATTCTGCATTTTGTTATTTGTGGCATTTGGATTGGAGACAGAAATCCTTATCAGTTACAGAAGCAGAGAAATTGTCTACCTATAGTGTCCTTGTACTGCGCCCTAAGATGAGGTCGGTCCAAATAAACTGTATCAGAATTTTCCACGAACTATTGCTAAAGGATAAATAATAGATCCGGTCATTTCTGTTTAAAATTAATACTCATTTTTTAGAAAATTCTGGCAGTAATCGAAATGCCTTTACATATTTAATTCCCCCAGCATGATACACTTGAAGTGGGTCGCATATCCTAGCATGAGCATACTTGACCTAATCAGGAGCACAGTTCTAAACCCCCAGCAAGGGACATCAACCAATATGATTCTGACCCCGAGCACAACCAACCGGATCCAAGGAATTGTCTCAAACAATTGAACAGGACAAGAATCGAAACTTAAGCATAACCCAAACTTACTTTGGACAACAATCGAAACTTAAAGGGCTTTTACCTTTGTCTCAGCTGAGGAGCTCTAGAATGAGGGGCAGATTCTTCCATTTGAAGTCTCTTGGCGAGATGGAAATCAGAATGTTCTTGCCTTTCCTCAACAAAATAAGGAGGCAGCTCCATCCCGCACAGAGAACACTTGTAGCCATCAATCCATAATAATAATGGCTCACTCTGATTGGATGTAGAAGCAGCTCCACTCACTAGATCATCAGCATTCTCCACCAGCACATCATGGTTGCTATACTCAACTTTTCTGAGATTCAAATCTTCTTTCAACATTTCTGATTTTCCAAAAGACTTTGGGATATGAAATGTATCATCTGCAATACGCACCTATAGTAGAAAATGTACAACAAAGCCGGATAAGAAAGGATGTCAAAAAAAGGTCAACAAAAACAGATAATCAACATATTCTTGTCCCAGGCAGAACGACAAAATTACTTTAGGCTTATCAGATACCCTATCCACATTTTCAATTCCTGAAGGTTCATGAGATTCCTCCACTACAGCAGCATTGCTTCTGAAAGTGAAATAATTGCCATCTAGATCAGTTAAACCTTCAACTGGCGCCCCAAATTCATTATGACATGTCTCATGTTTGTCAGTAGAACAGCTGGTTTCCTTTTCATTCATCAAGTGGCTTTCACTAATGTCTGAGCTCAAGGAAATTTGTTCATCAAGAGCTCTCCCAGAAGAATATCCTGATATGACGAAGTTGGCAAGAGTCTTTTGGGTACGATCAGGAGTGCAGACCTTCTCTTCATCAAACTGAGACACTCGCAGGCCTGGCAGTAAACATAAACATGTAATTGTATTCAATATGAATATCCTAAATAATACAAAAGTAAGATTAATTCTACTAAACAAAAATATGAGCACAATTAAAAACATGAACTGCATTCTAATGACATAATAAGTTCCATAATGAAATAAAAATTCCGACCTATAAGCCTTAATGAAATAGGAAGCTCTGCCTTCAGCAGCTTTAAAGCATGTTTTAAGATATCCTCAAATGAGCAAATATATTTTTGCAAAGTCACTGCTCTGGTCCTTACCTGAAGATTACAATCAGTCAGCAAACTTCACGGCACAGAGACGCCAGGTGAGGAAACTTTCAGAAACATCAGAATATTGAAATTAGAACCACTAAATTTTTCTCAGACAAATAACTCAACATGACATTCTAATGTAAGAAGTTTTCTGAATAAGAGAATTCAAGAAAAATAATTTTCTTAGGCCTTGCAAATTTAAAACTAAGCATGACAACAAGGGAAAAAACAGCACCATAATATCAGGCAATCACCTCAAAGGACGCGGTTTTCATTTTAAGAGTCAATGTTCGCCCAAAAAGACCACCTTCTTGCACGTCAGCAGATAGCACCTTTGCTATTTCAGCTGCAAACATAATAAAGTATGGTTGTCAAAGAAATGTTCAGTATAAGAAGTTTGTGACTTCAAATATCACATAACTTTGCCTAAAAATCCCAGGAAATTGATGCATTCACCATTTCGATGTTGAACAGCAAGTAGTTTATTCTTAATTTGACTGCCATTTCACACTATTTTATAATAAGATACCCTACCCAGACTCAGATTGATTTGGCATTTCCAGTTACTGGTCACACCAATAACTGCTGTAATCATAACGATGATCTCTTCAGATTTCAGTCAGTTAACCTCAAAGTTTTTTGGAGTGACAATTAAGCATAATATCAGTGGATCTTGAAATCTTTTTGGTTGATAAGTGAAGAGAACACCAAGTAACAGGTGCAACACTCTGATGAGCAGAGAGTCATAGCCCATCTAGTGATGCAAATCATCAAATTAGGAAAAGGCAGAACAATACCATCATTTATTCACTTACCTAATTTCTGATAAAGTACTGTCTCATCCTCTGTGGCTGAAAATGTTCTCTCATTGCTAATACTTTTGCGAGACCTAACAGGTGGAGTATCAGTCTTCCCAAGTCCCAGTCCAACAGAGAGAAAAAAATCTGCAACGATTCAGCAACGTGTTTGAATGCCATGTAAATTTTGCTCATGTAAATTTGTACTTATAGTAAAAATAGTGCAGTCATTTTGCTGGTCATGCTGCCTTCAAACTATCATTAGTTTAAATTATAATGCAGAGGGAACTAAGAAATGCCCAACCTCATTCATCCATTAATCTTGTTTTTTTTTAAATAAAAAGGTATAATACTAAAGGCATCTAAGGGATGCAACCATACAAAAATATTTATATATCAGTCAAAGTATCAATCAGGTCTCCAAAGTCCTCCCAAAAAAAGGAGAATGACCTTAATTAAAAAACCTAGGGTTTAGAATTACATATCCTTTTCTACAATCAAAAGATAAAACAGTAACCTTTAAGAGCTCTCGTGTTCCTTCCTTTCCATGTAACTCAAGAAGTGGCCAAAAGATAAGACCAAGTTGTCTATTATGCTGCTTAGCATAACGGATACCTTGCCAAGCCCAAGTTGCTCTTTGATTGACGTATCCACAGCCCCACTTATCCCCAGCAAACTGTGAACCAAACTCCATAATTTATAAGACCCCAGGGAACCAGAGTAAGAGATGATTGACTGTCTCCACAGCTCCTTTGCACATGTAGCACCTGTTCAAAATCACCTTCCCTTTTTCTAATGAGATTGTCAAGAGTTAAGATACAACCCCTAGCCGCCTCCCAAGCACAGAAAGCCACTCTTGGAGATGCCTTAATCTTCCAAATTAAATTCCATGAGAAATCTTCCTCATTCTTATCGTTCCTCATCAAGAAGGCATGATAAAACTTAACTCAGAAGGGGCTGCATTAATCTTCCAAGTAGGCTCATCCAAGGCTTCTAAAGAGCCTACTCATACCAAGCTCACATACTCATTAATCTCCAAATCGTTGGGGTTCCTTTCCAAGTGCACCACAAAAGCTCCACTGTCCAATGGATTAGAGAATGAATCTAGCACCGTGACCTCTTTGTCACGGGCCAAAGCAAAAAATAGGGAAAATGTTGATCCAAGGATCCCGCCTAGCTAATCATCCAACCAGAATCTCACTTTTCATCCATTAATCATTAGTTGCTTTTGCTCATTTTTCCCCCTCTTTCATATGCTAGGAAAAACTTTTAACAATGATGTACTTTGATAAATTATTATACCTTAAGCTACATAAAGCACAACCAGCGGAATCCGTAGGTATATCACCATTGCATTACATGAAATTTGACAGCTGTTGTAAGTAACACTCAAGAAAACCGCAGTGAAATTTTAACTAAAAATTTCTTCAACAATCGCAGAAGAGAAGGAAATAATAAACAGGGAAAGCATGCTAACCTGCTGTAGAATGAGAGAAAAGCGCACAGAGTAAACTGCTCTTTTGCAATAACTCCTCACATGTGGTAATTCCAAAAGCGTCCCTTAGGATATGTTCAGTGACCTTACCAATTCCTCCAATCTTGGTATATATTTGGCAGTAAAAATAATCAGAATTGCACATTACTGTAATAATTCCATAACCATGCAGTCATAATAATGATGATAATACTAATAATTCTAGAAAGTACATTTCCTCTTAAAAAAGGTACCTAAACTCTGATGCAACTAACAAATAAGATACAATACCTTTCTTATGGGAAGAGAAGATATAAATGTCATGACAGCCATCCGGTCATTTGGCAAAATGAACTGTCCATTCGGCTTATTTATATCAGAACATACCTAAGAGAGAGAATAGCAAGAATAAAATTAGAAGTCCTCAAAAAAGACAATCTATACAACAGAAAATATTGTAACTCGCCAAAAGCAAAGTAGCTACTTATATTTGACAACAGCCAAAACTTATAAGTGGTCTTTAAATAACAATCTCCAAAGAAGAAGAATAAGAAGCAGCAACAGCACGTAGGATGAGGAGGAATATTGGTGGAATTCTATGAAAAATTGCAGAACATATCTAGATTACATGCACTGGGTATTCTTTAACCTCTCAATTTCAAAGGAAAATTCACAATTTTGAAAAGATCAAGAACATATGTGGTCGCAAGATAAACTCAAATTACAAGATAGAAAAATATGTGTGTATACAGACACATATATATATATATAACCTTAGCAAGCATGCGATTTGGTGCTACTCCAGCACTACATGTCAGACCAGTCTCTTCATAAATGGAGGATCGGAGTTCTTCTGCGATCTTCATACAAGGGAAAAAAAAGGGGGTAGGTCAATTTAAGGGCCTATAAACAAAGTAATCAATGCAAGAGTTTGCATAAAGAATAAATGAAGATAAAAATGTAAAATTCTAAGGTAACTGAAAATAAGTGTATCATGAACTTACTTCTCCACTGGCAAGACCCCTTTCTCTACAGACCTCAGTTATATCAAGGTATGCTTCATCTAGACTGGTCGCTATGAAGTTAATATCATATTTCTGGAAAACTATAAAAGAGAAACAGAGCAAATTTAAAGTTAAGGTATGACATCAAGAAGCTGAATATCTTTTAATATCTTTTAAAAGCAGCAGAATAAACCTTTTCTTGTTAAATCACTGTAGTATGCATACTTCTTGAAGTCAGTGGGAACAAAAATCAAGTCTGGACATAATTTACGCGCGATAAAACCAGGCATTGCAGCACGAACCCCAAATTTTCTTGCCTGCAGAGTGGCCAAATTGTGTTCTTAATAGCAGTTCATCATGATTGAAGAAGAGATCCTTGAATGGAATATATAACATGATAGGACAAAACAATCCCCCTTCAAACATACAATAAGCAATCCAGACCTCATAATTGGCTGTGGAGATCATAGACATGCTGCCAACAGCCATTGGTTTTCCCTTTAAAGAAGGATTACTCAAAGTTTCCACAGCTGCATAGAAAGCATCCATATCTACATGTAGCCAAATCCTCGCGATATCACGTGTTGTTTCTAGCTCTAGAATTTTTTTATCTGCCACCTGAGAGTGGATCGAGTTTAATTAAGAAATTCCTCAGAGACTCAGGAAATAATGCAATGATTTAATGTTACATGTTATTTGGTAGTAGGACTGGAACATTTAGTGATTAATATTGTTAAGCCAATTAAACCAATAACAAAATCTTTATGATGCATTGAGCTCCGGATATTTCAACTTCTAGAAGAAGCTACTCCCTTAAGCTACTGACGGAGAGAATTCAAAGGATGAAAATACAAAAAATAAAATAAAATAAAATAGAATGACATCAAAGGTCCATAATCCATGCAGCTAAATGATTAGCAGTTCATACATAAGGTACATATGTGAATCCATTTAATTAGAAATAGTAACACAAATTTACATCAACCACTAAGGCAATACACAACTTCAGGAAGAAGCAAGCCCATCCAATATGACATTTCCATACAAAATATTACTTGCGCGAACATGGCAAAATGACATTTAACTACAATGCCTGAAGTGCCATAGATTCAGTGAGTTAGACACAAACCCCACCTTTCCCCTTTTAGTGTTATAAGAATTTAGCATCTTCAATAATGAATTAAGAACGCCAAATTCCTTCTGTTTCATTTGGTTCTCTTTGTTTGTTAAAACAATAGTGATTTAAACGGCATAGCAGCAGTCATGCTTCATTGAACTTTACCTTTTGATAATGAGATATTTCAGCTGCTGTGAGTTTCGCACATCTGGCGCGCATGTGCTCTATTTTCTGCCTTATAAAGGCCTCTTTCCGCTCCTCATTCTCAAAATACTTGGACCCCTTACTCATTTCATATACTATTCTTTGCACTTTCTCCTTGTCAACACCATCCATTCCTAAAAAAATCCCGAATCAACTCAGCAAGCCTTCATGCTCGAGACCCAGGGATAGTTAAAATTGAAAAAGAAGCCATGGAAAATTTAAAAACTTTCTTATTAACATATACGGACACTGTACAGTGAAAGTAGAACTACGCCCACCAGAGGTATACCTAAATGAGGACAAACTTTCAAGTCTAAACAGATCATGCTCTAGAGGCCATTTTATTTCGTGATGTAAGAAGTCAGAACAAACAACTTCCAGAGAAATTCGACAGAACCCGCTTAAATGCATAAAGAAGCTGAAACAACATCCAAGTTTATACGCATTAACTTCAAACACACATTTGACCACATATCCTCAACGCTTTGATTATCCACATCTCCAAATATCAGGATACTGACTCACCTGAACTAGAAATATAATTATAACAGTTCAAAATCATTCAAACCCTAGGCTTCCTCATTCGGTGGATCGATTAAAGCTCACCTGCTTTGGCGCTGGTGTAAACAGTGTGATAGGATTGCCATGGCCGATTCGCATCGTCTGTTGTTTCGCTCTTCTCCATCTCTGCGTTCTCGATTTCCTCGTAAGAGAATAGCGGAGACTAAAAAGGAGGGAAAGCGTAGCGGGGAAGGCTTTGGCGTATAGAAAATGTTTCTTGCTGTACGTTTAAATATTTGAGAATTTAAATATTTATTAATACAATTTTATTTATTTTATATTAAACTTTTTTTGGATAAATTATGAATAATTTTTTGATTTTTTAGATTAATTTAAAATTATAATTTAATTTTCATATCTTAAATAAATATCACAAATTCATTCCAATTAAACAAACTATACATTTTTAAATTATTTAAAAATTATAATGTAATTTTCGTATTTTAAGTAAATATCAAAAATTCATTCCAATTATACATATTAAAATTACTACAATATTTTGTATTTAAAAATAAAAATAAAAATATTAACAAAATTAAGGATAGTAATTTTAAATGACTTTTATTTTTTAAATAAATAAATAAATCTACGTTATACTATTAATTTTAACATATATTAGTTTATTAAATTAAATTGTATTAGTTACTTATAACACGTATTAAATTATAGTTTAAAAAATTTTCTATTATTGTCGTTAATTTTTGTTTTATTTTTTAAATTTTATTCATAATTGTAATTGAATATTAATTTTTGGTATATGCTTGTTCTCACAATAAAAATAAAACTTTTATATTTTTCTTCAATCTTTTTTAATATTAATGAAAATAATTGATTTTAATAAACTTAATTAATTAATGTAATATTACAATTATAATCGAAATTAAATGGTTAAAATATTAAACATATTAGATCACATATATTTTTTAATTCTATATATTTATTTTATTTTTCAATAATTATGTACATTATATATATATATAAATAATAATTAGAATATTGTTTGGATACGCATAATATAACAATTATTGAAAAATATTTATATATATATATATTATATATGTCATAATGAATGTATGCAATTGTTATTAAATTTATAGGAAATCATGAATGTATTAATATATTATTAAATTTAATTAAAAAATAATTTAATTATAGAGTTCCAAATATACCCTCTTCTCTGTATTTAGCACGTAAACCGGATGAAATTCATTCCCATCCCGTATGATTCAAGCGGGTCGTTTTCGCGTTCGTAATTTTGACACGTGACCAACGGTTTTTGCCCTTCGCCTACCTACTTCCCAATAACTCTACTTTCTCCCCCAAAAAGAGACACACGGGAAAAAATAAGCAGAGAGAAAAAAAATTAACGGTCACATTTTCCTCGTTCCATAAATTTCTTGCGGAATCCTTAAATTCCGGCATTTGCTCCATGATTCAGTATGGAGACTCTTATCGAATCAATTTCGACGACCGATTGCTTTCCTTTCACTGATCGATCAGTCAATTGAATTTCTCAGATTGTCTAAGACGATGGCGACTGGGTTTAGATCGTTCGTTGGGGTTTCTTTGTGTAAGTCCGTTTCGGATGGGAATAACCCTCCGAACGACACGAAATCGAGGGGATTTTTGCGGATTAAGGCTATGGAGGGACCGAATGGGGTGGCACTTAGCCAAAATGGATCGATTCTGGAGGAGAAATTGGCGAATGGGCATGCGGGTAACTCTGATTTTCCTCTTTTTCCTTGTTTTGTTTCTTGAAGTTTACTAGTGATGTTGTTTTCGCTGGCTTGTCCGTTAAAGAAAATGGAGGAAGAGAAAGGAAACAGGCTATATTGTTGTTACAAATAGTTTGATGCATATACAAGAGAGTAATTGATAGCGTCAGCCAGTATATTGCAACTTAGCATTCACGTTTAGTTACTGATTTAATCAAAGAAAAGGCTGAAAGTGAAGGGAGTCATTGAATTATTTGATTAATATTTTTTGGTCAACTGTTGGCGATTAAGATACCTAATTTTCAAACTTTATACGTTGACAAACTCAGGGATGAAATAATGCTCGGGTTTTTAGTCAGGAACCAAGCAGGTTACAGGGAATCTGGCTGTGGAATACCGACATTTGGAAAAATAAACTTTATTTTTTAAGTTAAATCAGGTACTGGTTTGTAAAGAAAGATGACTGGCTAGGTAGCTAACTGGAGCAACAAATCATTTCAGAGCTCTTTCTTTGTGGTGCTGTGAGAATATTTTGATTTGAATTTCGAGTTTGTGCTGAATAACTTTCAATTTGGACGCGCATTCTATTTTGTCTTAGAGAATTAGGTAGCAGAATCAGATACATGGCATCTATCAGTACTAAGCAAATGGTATAACAAACCCATGATAAGCTGTGTTTACGGTTGTGTTTAAGACAACTGAAGATTTCTACTTCTTATTTCCCGAGCTTCTGATTTATTTTTGATTAGGGAAAAATCTCAGTTCATTGTCTACGGTTGGAAAATCAACAAACATAAAGTGGCACGAATGCTCGGTTGAAAAAGTGGACAGACAGAATTTGCTTAATCAAAAAGGATGTGTTGTTTGGATCACGGGCCTTAGTGGTTCAGGTTTGATATTGATTTTTTACTCCTTTTTTAATATGCATATATATTTTTTAACCATGTATATTTTGTGATTTACCATTGCTTGCTTTATTTCTTATTCTTCATTCAAATTCATGTGCATATATATTTTTTCCAGACTCCCACAAAGTTAAATCTCATTCATCAAATGTACTATGCCATATATTCCTTTTATAAGCAAATAGTAAGTACATGGGCAAGTGTTTTTTTTTTTTTTTTTGGTTACTGATTCAATTTAGAAAAGCTTATACTGCTATACTACCCGTGTTTTTATGTATTAAAATGAATTTTTGCTAAACAATGTGACATTATGATATGGATCATCACAAATGGAAAGAGAAACAACGCTATCTAACTCTTGTACGAAATGCAATAGTTTATATTTGACCTATGGATACACATTCTCTGGGTACTTTGATGTGGTTCTTACTGGGATACATCCAGAAATGCCAAATTGATTAATAATGTAATGCAAAATATAAGTTCCCTTAATTTTCCATGATTCTGTTTTACCATTTTGCATTACAGATTCTGCTTAGTTAAAATGCTACTTTCTGTTGTTGGGTCGTACCTTATTGTTTCTTGGTTTGAGCAAGTAACCAAAAACCACCA
This sequence comes from Carica papaya, assembly GCF_054855325.1. Lineage (NCBI taxonomy): Eukaryota > Viridiplantae > Streptophyta > Magnoliopsida > Brassicales > Caricaceae > Carica > Carica papaya. The sequence continues at coordinate 1,857,091 of NC_142314.1, forward strand.
ACGCAGAAAAGTTATCGCTTCTTGCTTAGAATAATAGAAAGTATTTTTATATGTTTATAGTTTTGAGTTATCTTAGGTAACTGTCTCTCTGTCATCTGTAATTTTTGTGATTAGAAGTTCATTTTGAATCAGATGAGGTATTTGTCCGTTATCCCCAACTCATATCTATGCTCTTCATTTTATAGCTCGTAATTTCGAATCTTATTGCAGGGAAGAGTACTTTGGCATGTGCTTTAAGCCAGAGCTTGTACCAGAAGGGAAAGCTGTGTTATATTCTTGATGGTGACAATGTGAGACATGGTTTGAATCGTGACCTTAGTTTTAAAGCAGAGGATCGCGCCGAGAACATACGAAGGGTTGGTAAGTGTTACTGGAATGGATGTGCTTACTTTTTTAATTTTTTTATAAAGAATTAAACTTTTTTTCAGAAAGAATTAACTACACATTCTGCTGTGACTATTATGAGATCCATGCTCCAAATATATTATTGATTAGTGAGAAAAATCTAATGATGTGATTGTGAAATTATGAATTTCTTTTCATTTATTTATTTTCTTGTTTGTTCAGGGGAGGTAGCAAAGCTGTTTGCAGATGCTGGAATTATTTGTATTGCTAGTCTTATTTCCCCCTATAGAAGGGATAGGGATGCCTGCCGCAGTTTATTACCAGATGGAGAATTTATTGAGGTTGGTGATTTGCTAAATTCCGACCATTATTGTTTTGGCGAATTGTGACGAGAATAGTAGTATTCATCTGGATATAATGTTTAAGTACCAACCTCTTTTGTTTAGTACACTTGACTATTTGGTAGAACAGGTCTTCATGGATGTGCCACTTCAAGTTTGTGAGGCAAGAGATCCAAAGGGCCTCTATAAGCTTGCACGTGCAGGGAAGATTAAAGGTATTTTGTCGACATCAAAATTTTTCCTCATCTTATGATTGGCAATTCTTGTTCAAATAATCCATTTTCCCTCGTCTTCTGAGTCAATCTGAATCTCATGCATATGATGCCAAATAATTTGGGAATTCTTCTTATCCCATATTCAAAAAATTTTCTCATTTTGCTTGTATGCACACCTTGTCTTTTCATCTTCGTTTTTGTCTATTATCTAATCTTTACACTTGGAGAAATAATAACAGTCATCTATTCGTTTTAGTATCCTTGCCGGTTTAATTATGTTTATTGATTATCACAAATGTTTCATTTCCCTAAATTTGCAGGTTTTACAGGAATAGATGATCCTTATGAGTCGCCATTGAACTGTGAGGTATGTTCACTAGATACACAAGATTATGATCATATGCTTGCATAAAAATGCATCTATACACGCGGAAGACAAAATAACAGTCATATGCACACATGAAATACTTAGTAAGTTTATAGTAAAACCCTATATTCCAATTTGATTGAACTGCTCCAAAGCAGCTTATGTTGATGCATTTGCTAGATTTTATTTCTGTGGTTGTAGACAAAACCTTGATATGTTGCCTGTATACAGTAGGAACTTGAACTCTTGCAGCTATAATTAACCTTAATCACCGAAAAGACATGTATTTTTTCAATGGTGCCTCAAAAGCACCATGTCTCTAGGTAATCTTCTAACCATTAACTTCTATATTGCAATCACATAACATTATACAGTAATTCAGTCATTACACAATATTAAGTAATTGTTTACAAAATTATTAAATTATTATGAAATAATATAATTTTGCATGAAAGCATTATTCCTCTAAGACATCATAGATTTTTTTTTCCCTCTTTTTGATAGCTTTCTCATGTCAAATTCCAGATTATTTTGAAACATAACGATACTGGTGCTTCTCCAAGAGAAATGGCTGAAAAGGTGGTTTCTTACTTGGAGCAGAAAGGGTACTTGCAGGCATAAGAAACTGGTGACGGTATCTGGATTTCCTTCAATTCTACAACTAATTAACCATAATGGAGGAGACCACTGGTTTCTTTGAATGCATGTTTTAGGATCATTAGCTTCCAGGATTATATGTGAAATGATTAGAGTATTAACCAGCCTACTCTTCATTCTCTTATCCTTTTCTTTGTTTCTCTTATTTGTATGCATAGTAGAGATTTGTTTGGTCCCCTTCCACCCATCCTTCATGTTACAGCAAGAAAGTGCATGTGTATCTCCACTCCCAGTCGAATCTTTTCTTTTTTGCTTCCATCTGAATCTCGAAAAATGCTATGTATCCTCAAATTTTATGTAAACTGATATATCAAGCATGTATTATCACATCTTCTCATCAATTGTAAGCTGGAACATTTTGATGATGTGTTGCATACTTGTTATGTTATCAATATAACTTCCATGGTTCGCAACACATGGATTTGAGAACTTGTTTTTTTTTTTTTTTTGAGAAGTGAGAACTTGTTATTTTTAAATGTAGTTATTTATATTGTGTGTATACATATATAGATAACTATGAATAATTACCAAAGTTGTACTTGAGTTAAACTTTTTATATTATTGTTCAATTGTGAGTTACTTTATACTCATAAGTGAGTTATAATTTGCAACAATAATGCATGATTAAATTAGTTTCATTAATATCTCCAATTTGATAACCACAGACTATTGTATTAAAATTAAAATTAAAATCAGAGAAATATCAAATTTTTACTTTGTAATTGGTCTAAATTCACTTTATTCTCGTTCGATTTCTAGACTTTGGTATTTAGTTTATAGATATTAATCTTATTTTATAATTTTATATGTAATTAAATTAATTTTTTTTTCTAATTTTTAATAAATTGATAGAATTGAGTTGCTGTTTTAATTTAAAATAAAAAATTATTTTTTATTATCTAAATAAAATTTTAATAAAAAAATCACATTTATTAAGTTCTTAAATCAAATTGTATTTACAAATATTTGAAATTTGAAAAAAATATCTGTTTTCTCCTCCTTTTATTGTTCTGCTTCATACATTATCCACTTGACCTTCATAATTATTCTACTGTTTTATTTTCTACACAACATAAACAGAGAGTAAAAGGTAAGATAGTTTTCTTTCATTATCCATGGGATCTTTCTTCTCAGGTTTTGATTTTTAGAAATATTTTCTTTTTCTATCTTTTTTGCATGTGAAAGAAAATTTCCAGCAAAATCGAGGGAATTTGTTTTTTCTTGAAATTGAGAGGATTCTTGCTTGTAATTTAATTTTGGATGAGAAATTGACAAATCAACATGCGGGTAATTCGAGTTTCCTCTTCTTCTCTTTGAAATTTATTAGAGGAAAAGAATGGTTTGATATACCAGTCTATATAAAACTTGAGGATGCACCATTCTTCATAAAATATAATAGCATTTTTTTTTCTTTTTTTCTACCATTTTCTTTACCGAACAAGTCAGTGATGCCTTTTATAAGAAAATTTCCACACTTTCTCAATGTCATAGCCTTTTTTTTCACCTGAAAGTGATTTTCACTTTCTAAACCACCATGGCATTTTTCTCATTCTGTGTACTTTTCTTCATACACTACAATATCATGTTCATTCTCATAATATCGTTGTCCTTTATTCTCTATATCACATAAACATAGAGTAAAAGGTATACTAGCTTGCCTTCCTTCTTTCTTTATCCATAGTTTCTTCTTAGGTTTCGAGAGAATTTATCTTTTTTTAAAATCAAGAGAATTTTTATTTGTAATTCGATTTCGGAGAAGAAATTGGCAAATCAGCATGGGGGTAATATAAATGTATTAGAATGTAAATTTCTAAAATGATCTTGCCATATACATAGATAAACATATATATATAATACATGAACATACGTTACTACTTACGTTCATAAATTTCAAAAATAATTGTGCAATATGTGTATGCATATGTAGTACACAATTTTACTACGAATATAACAGTTTCTTTATATCTCTTTTTTTTTTGTGCTATATTTATGTTAATGGGTATATACCATAAAAAATTAAAAAAAAACTATAAAATATTATCAGTCTATTTTCACAGTATGGTAATAATCTTGAAATTATAATTATTGTTATATTTTATTGTAAGTAATTAAAAATAATTACCAGCTAAAATTATTACTTCAAATTCAAGTGAAACACATAAACACTAAGATTACCAAACTAGTAGTTCTCTTCTCTGTTTCATCACAACAAAAATAAAAAAAAAATATAATAAATCAAAATCTCTAGCTGTCTTCCTAAATTTAGATAAGAAAAAAAGTTTTATGAATATCAAATTATTGTTTATTTTCGTTTGATTCTAATAAAAAAAGAGAACTCTCAAACGATCAAGACGAAAAATTAAAAAAAAGAAGTGAAGAATGCTAGTTTGCTTTTACTAATTCGAATAATGTTATGAGCAAATATAATATAATGATGATCGAGGAGGTCGAGAGGATATAGTGGACAAAGAACTAGAAAAAAGGAGAAGGACATCATTGTTGAGAAAGTCTTAGTGTTTTCTTTGAAATGCAAAAGAAAATTAAAGAAAAAATAGAATCAAATTCTCTAATTATCCTCCAAAATTCAAATAAGAAAGAAAGTTTTATGAATATTGAATTATTGTTTATTTCTGTCTGATTCTAATTACGAACAAAGAACTTCTTAGTCATTAAAATGAAGAAATTAAAGAAAGAATAAAAGAAAACTTACTTTTAGTTATGTATCTATTCAAGTTTGAGATAATTTTGAGAGAAAAAACATCACAATGATGATCAAAAAGGTCAAGAGGAGAATTAAAGAAAGAATGAAAGAAAACTTACTTGCTTTTAGTTATGTATCTGTTCAAGTTTGAGATAGTTTTGAGAAAAAAAACATCACAATAATGATAAAAAAGGCCAAGAAGAGAAAGTACGGTGAGTAAGGGTAAGACAACCATCATTTGGATTTGAACATTTATAACTTAACCATTCCATTTGTCAACCGAAAATATATCATGATGGTGTGAAATCATCAAGATTTATTGACAAACAAAAATGATTGGCTTAACTATTAATTAACCACTAATACTAATGAAGTAGCTAAGTGGTTAAAAAAATTTTATCCCACTTCAATGTTACAGATTCGAACTATATTAAATATGTAAAATTTGTTATTTTGCAAATGTATTATAAATTGATATAATGTTTAATTCAGTAACAGTAAAAACTTTAAATCACTACTTTATTTATGAAATTATATTAACTAAATTGAGTTAAATTTTAATAAATTTATTCTATTTTTTAATCAAAAGAATATTAATGTCACAATGAATTAAAAACTTAACCTATAATTTAAGAATGTGTGAGTTAAAAACTTTGACTTATTTTCACCAACAAGAAAAATTAATTCATTAATTATTTGTTGGTTGAATGATTAATGTTTTCATTTTTTTTTTTTTTTGCGAAGGTGTGTATTCAATTATTTATACATTTAAATTATGATAAATTAATATGCTAATTAATAAAATTTATAAATTTTTCTCTTAAAAAAATTACTAGCTCACTCACATTTACTACTAATTAAATCGATATATGCAATAAATATTTTCATTAGAATTAAAATTCCAAAGAGCAGAATAAAAAAGATGGTTGTTGAATTGAGGAGGGTCCAATCAGGCGTTAATGGACCTGAAGAGCACCGGCCCGTAATCCTTCCACTAAAGAGAGCGGGAGGTTTTCGTTGCTCTGTTTCCAGCCTCACGCGGTCCCCTCCGCTCTAAGAGAGGCGAGCCACAAGCCTACGCGCTGGAGGGCACGCAACTCAACTCTCCTCTTGGAACGGGCGGATCAGATTTTAAACCCTTCGCAGACCAACCTTCCGAACCTTTCCAACCTCCAGCCATCTTAATGCCCCCACTTGAGTGACAAGCCCGCGTTACCAGGCCCGGCGATCTCTGATTGTGTACGCGTGTATATATAAATTTAGTTATGAGATTGAAGACGTTGAAAACATACACATAAATTTAAACCAACAGTCGCCATCCTGACCTCACTGGTAAGGGCTAGTGTCATTTGAAAACTTAAATTATGAGTTGGTGGGGTGCGCCGGGTCCTCGCAGTAGTGCAACGCATGGACGACGCTCGAAGAACCCAATAGCAAGCTATTGCAGCTGCTCTTCCCCCTCAAAAAACTAATTTAATATCATGTGAGTCAATGACTCACGTATCAGATATTAAACTGATAAGAACAGATACTACACTTGATCTTAGCCAAAAGGCCGAGAAAGGTATGACTTCTTCCTCGCCCCCAGCTCTCTTTTTGTAGTACCCTTTTAGCATCTCCAGCATCTCTCCCAGCCAATGTGGGACAAAAGCACCTACTGTCAATACTCTTAAAATCTCTTTTTTCATTTTTTGAACTCCACGCACTGACAATACTCTCGACCTCTGCACATGACCCACCCGCCCACACATTAATTTATATTAATGTATTCATCAAGTTTAAATACCACAAAAAGTAAATGGAATTAACACATCACATGAGACATAAATATTTACTTTACTTCATTAAAAGAAATTCAATTTATTAAATCTCTTCTAATTTAGACATATATACCTATATGGTAAAGATATATACAATTTATATATGATAAGCTATTATTAAGCTCACATATACGGAATAAAACTTATGAACATGATTGTCAAAACCAAAAATGCATGCATCTCTATATCTATACACACGCAAAAATTGATCAACACGACAATAATCTCAATATTTATGAGAAATTAACGACGAAAAGAACACACGAAACCAATAATTTTATTTCGTTTGATAAATTAATCAAAACTCTTTATTAATTCTAGATTAAAAGGTTCTTATTAATTAAAAATAGAAATTCAATTATGTAACACATTGCTCGAGTATATGATTATTATTAATATACAAATAATTATATGTATTTTTGAATATAACTTTAAGTTTTATCATATTTATCACAAATATAGTATATCGTTATGGAATTTAATTAAATATAAAATGTAATAATACAAGATATTTTATCAAGAGAAATTTTAACCTTTGGAAGCCCAACCTACTCAAATAAATTAATTGCCAACTAGTTTGTGTCCCTATTTGATAACGAACTACTTTTTCTTAACCAATAAACGATGTGAGATACGGAGTTACATTCACGTTGATGAAGCTGTACCTTTGTAAATTTCGCATTTTAAGTGCTGGTTTTTTACTCTGCCATAATGTTTTACGTGGACTATCATAGTTTTGATATGATCATTTTTTTTTATGAGAAGGCCTGATGATTTATGGTGGGGAGGCGCGGAGAGTAGGTATTTTCATGTTCATTAAATTTATAATACATAGATATACTTTACTTTACTTTACAACACAATATTTAATGCGTTCATACCAAATACTTTAAGCAAACTTCAACCTCGTGTTGAAGAATCCGACAACATGCTATTGTAGTGGCTCTTCCACCCTAAAAAACTCAGCTTAGTAGGATGCGATCCAACGACTCACGCATCAGATAATAAGTTGATAATAACATATTCCATAATTGATCTTCGCCAAGAGGCCGAGTGAAATTCTTCTGAGCCGTCTTCCGATTCAATGTTGAAATTCATACAACTATTATATTGTTGCTCTCACTAGATTTCAATATGGAATGAATAACGTAATATAATCATTTTTTTATACAAGAAAAAAATAATAAAAAATAACAAAAATAATCAGATATGACCATTACATAATCTGAGCCAAAAAACATCGAGTGTTTTGAAACATGACGATGTTGGTGTAACAACCAAGTGTTATTATTTTTATTTTGTAATTATTTGAATTTTTTTTTATATTTAATTAATTTAAGTTGATTTAATTTTATGAAAATAAAAATAATAATAATGATAAAATTGGGTAAAAAATATTATTTGGATTTAATTGAAATTGATTTTGGAAAAAATTTGTGAAAATTTGGATTATGGGGGTGTTTTTGAATAGAAAATCGAAAACCGGGGGTCAAAACGCAATTTAAAAAAGTTGTGTCATGTCAGCAACCACGTCAGTGACCCGGCCAGCAGCCCCGGCCAACCAGGACGCGCTGCGTGGCAAGGAAACGCTGACCAGGGGACGAGCCACGCAGGTGATCCGCGTGCGCGCAATCGGACGGTCCAGATCCGTTCCCGCGCGAACGGACGGCCCAGATTCACTTGCACGGACGGCCCAGATTGTATTGCGATGGACGACCCAGATTTAATCCCAATTAAATCGCGATCGAACGTTTAGATTTAATCTTGATGGACGGTTGAGATTAAAAGGCAAAGAGTATAAATAACCCCACCCATACTTGATCACAAAAACCCTAGCCGCCAGTGCCTCGCAGGAGAAGAAGAACCAGACGTCGGAGGAGCTGGCCGCCGCCACCCACCGCCGCACCGAGGAAGTTTCCGACCGCCGATCGAGGTAAATTTTCTCTCCCTTACTCGTTTTTCGATGTTGAGTCCGCCTATGGCCAAATCGGAGCCAACTCACCAGCCGAAGCCCAGCGGTGCCGCCGCGCCCCTCCTCAGTTTTTGCCTCCGATGAAGCCCTTCCCGGCCTCCGTTCGATGCAATTTTTATACCACTGTGATCACCGTTCTTTTCTCTACAGGTTGATTGGAGCCAATCATCAAAACGCAACTCACGCAGGAGGAGCCGCTGCACCCGAGAGCACCGCCACCGGTAAGTTTCGATTTTTCGTAATTTTTTGGTCCAACGAGGGCCCTAGGATTGTTTTATCACAAGGACCGATGCAAGTGTGGCCGAATTTGGCCGAAAACGGCCAACCCGAGGCGAATCGCCGCCTCTTGCGGCGTTGCTGTCGCCGTAGCACGGCGGAGCCACCGTGCCGGAATTTCGATATTGGCCGAAATGGGCCCTAGGTCTGATTTGGAATTTTTTGGAACACGTGCAGGTACCGGTAGTGCGTTTCAGTTTTCTGAAAAAAATTCAGAAAAATTAGGGACAGCCTGTAGGCGCACTGTAAAGCCGTATTCAGACCCCGAAACAAGTAAGGACCCCTCACCCTATTTTCTATCACGGTATTAAAGCTCAATAAATAATTAAATTGTATTTTGTGATTTTATAGATGTATAATTGATTAAGGTTGTCAATAGAGCCCGAGTCTGATACAGTGTTGGTCTGATTATTGTTTGATCTAATTTTCAGTATTAAATGTAGCATAACGTTTGATGTAATTATGTTATGGTCTCGTATGCATGAATCATGGTTTCTTTTATTATGGTTTGTATTATGGTGAACCCGATACTGTATTGTCTTGTTTGGTGTCAATTACTGTTTTACACGTTTTGTATGATTGGATGATTGAGATTAAGGAAAAATACAAAAAGGTTATGTGAATTGATAAGTGGATAATGTGGACAGCCTAACTAGATATCTTGGGAGATGGTGGACGGACCGGGTCCGTAGGGAACCCTACCGAGAACGTGGTCTCTCATACCGGACGGGGTATGGAGACTTTATGTATTTTGGTGCCCATACCGGACGGGGTATGGGGACGGCCCGTTTCACCCTCATACTAGACGGGGTATTGAGGTTCATGGTTTTGGCGTCCATACCGGACGGGATATGGGGACGGCCCTGGAATCAGGTTGTAAATGTTAATGGTTCACGTGTAGAGAGGACCCCCTATGGATCCCCAAGGATACTAGTAGGCTGGTAAAAGAGGAAATATGTTTCCTGATTATTGAAATGTAAAGGTGTGATATATGTTATGTTTTAAAGTGTGTATGATTTCATGATGTTATAAGGTTATTGTTTTCATATGTTATTTTCATGGATCTCGCCGAGATAGGTGGACAGTAAAGGTTTTTATGTTAATAAACGAGTTCGTTATAAATTTTGCTCCATTGGTCATTTTTGTTTTCTACCCACCTTTACTTCTGTGGCGGTGAGATAGTGTGATGTCTTTATTGGGCTGGTGTAGCTCATTCCTTATTTAACCATTTCATATCAAAAGGACATTGTTCCCGAGCCCGTTCCGCAGGAAGACAGCGAAGGGGACGGCTAAAGACTCCATAGCTATATTTATAGTTCTTATCTCGAGTATTTGTGTTAGTTTGTTTTTTCATGTTTTGAGTACGTTTTGGTTATTGTGTAAGGGATGTTAATCAAAATTTTTATTACGCTTCCGCATTTGACATTTTTAATACATATATTTCATTTAAATTTCCAGAGCCGTTACAGTTGGTGCTTCCCCAAGAGAAATGGTTGAAAAGGTGATTTCTTACTTGGAGCAAAAAGGTTACTTGCACGCATAAGAAATTGGTGACGGTATTTGGATTTCCTTCAATTCTACAACTAATGAACCATAATGGAGGAGACCATTGGTTTCTCTGAATGCATGTTCCGGTATCATTAGCTTTCAGGATTATATGTGAAATGATTAGAGTATTAACCAGCCTACTATTCATTCTCTTATTCTTTTCTTTGTTTCTATGATTTGTATGCATAGTAGAGATTTGTTTGGTCCCCCTTCCGCCCATCCTTCATGTTACCGCAAGAAAGTGCATGTGTATCTCCACTCCCAGTCGAATATTTTCTTTTTTGCTTCCATCTGAATATCGAAAAATGCTATTATACCTCAGGAAGAATGGTGCATCCTCAAGTTTTATGTAAACTGATATATCAAGCATGTATTATCACATCTTCTCATCAATTGTAAGCTGGAACATTTTGATGATGTGTTGCAGACATGTTATTTTATCAATATAACTTCCATGGTTCGCAACACATGGATTTGGGAACTTGTTTTTTTATTTTTAATTTTGAGAAGTGGGAATTTATTATTTTTAAATGTAGTTATTTGTATCGTGTGTATACATATATAGATAAATATGAATAATCACTAAAATTGTACTTGGGTTAAGCCTATTATATTATTGTTCAATTATGAGTTACTTTATACTCAGAAGTGAATTATAATTTACAACAATAATGCATGATTAAATTAGTTTCATTAATATCTCCAATTTGATAACCATAAACTATTGTCAGAGAAACATCAAACTTTTACTTTGCAATTGGTCTATTTATTCTTATTCGTTTTCTATATTTTCGTACTTAATTTATAGATATTAATCTTATTTTATAATTTTATATGTAATTAAATTAACTTTTTTTTTATAATTTTCAATAAGTTGATAGAATTGAATTGTTATTTTTATTCAAAATAAAAAATTATTTTTATTATTTAAATAAAATTTTAATAAAAAAATCACATTTATTAAGTTCTTAGACTAAATTATATTTTAAAATATTTGAAATTTGAAAAAAAAAATATTTGTTCTTCTTTTGCACTTGAAAGCAATTTTCAGAATCAGGATGGTCTTCTCCTCCTTGTATTGTTATTCTTCATGCATTATCCACTTGATCTTCATAGTTATTCTCTTGCTTTATTTTCTACATAACATAAACAGAGTAAAAATTAAGGCAATTTTCTTTCATTATCCATGAGATCTTTCTTTTCAGGTTTTGATTTTTAGAAATCTTTTCTTTTTCTATCTTTTTTGCATGTGAAAGAAAATTTCTAGCGAAATTGGGGGAATTTATTTTTTCTTGAAATTGAGGGGATTCTTGCTTATAATTTGGTTTCGGATGAGAAATTGACAAATCGGCATTCAGATAATTCGAGTTTCCTCTTATTCTCTTTGAAATTAATTAGTGATTTTCTTTCGTTGGCTTGTCCAGTAAAAAAAATAGAGGAAAAGAATTGTTTGATATATCAGTCTATATAAAATTTGAGGATGCACTATTCTTCATAAGATATAATAGCATTTCTTCTTCTTTTTTTCTACCATTTTCTTTAACGAACAAGTCAGTGATGCCTTCTAGAAGAAAATTTCCACACTTTCTCAAGGTCATGGCATTCTTTTACACCTGAAAGCGATTTTCACTTTCTAAACCACTGGGGCATTATCTTCATTCTGTGTACTTTTCTTCATACACCACATTATCCTGTTCACCCTTGTAATATTGTACTTTATTTTCTATATCACATAAACACAAAATAAAAAGTAAATCAGCTTGCTTTCCTTCTTTCTCTATCCATAGTCTTTTTCTTAGGTTTCGAGAGAATTTATTTTTTCTTAAAATCGAGAGAATTTTTATTTGTAATTCAATTTTGGAGAAGAAATTGGCAAATCAACAGCGGGTAATATAAATGTACTAGAATGTAAATTTCTAAAATGATCATACCATATACATAGATAAATATATATATATATATATAAAATACATGAACATACGTTACTACTTATGTTTATAAATTTCAAAAATAATTGTGCAATGTGTACACATATGTAGTATACAATTTTACTACGAATATAACAGTTTATTTATTTATCTTATTTTTTCTTTTGTGCTAAATTTCTGTTAATGGGTATATACCCAAAAAAATTAAAATATTATCAGTCTATTTTCACAGTTAACAATCTTAAAAAATATTATAATTATTGTTATATATTGTTGTAAGCAATAAAAAATAATTACCAGCTAAAATTATTACTTCAAATTCAACCGAAACACATAAATACCAAGATTACCAAACTAGTAGTTCTCTTCTCTGTTTCATCACAACAAAAATAAAAAGAAAACAGATAATAAATCAAAATCTCTCGCTATCTTCCTAAATCAAGATATTACATTATTCACTATCAATATGTTGTATGCATATGTATATATATATTTAAATTATATGCAATAAATATTTTCATTTAGAATTAAGATTTGGAAAAAAAATTATTGATCAACTTTCAATGCGTATAAATATTTAAATTATATACAATATTTTCATTAGAATTAAAATTCCAAAGCAGAATAAAAAGATGGCTGTTGAATTGAGGAGGGTCCATCAGGCGTTAATGGACCTGAAGAGCACCGGCCCGTAATCCTTCCACTGAAGAGAGCGGGAGGTTTTCGTTGCTCTGTTTCCAGCCTCACGCGGTCCCCTCCGCTCTAAGAGAGGCGAGCCCCAAAGCCTACGCTGGAGGGCACGCTGCTCAACTCTCCTCTTGGAACGGGCGGATCAGATTTTAAACCCTTCGCAGCCCAACCTTCGGGACCTTTCCAACCTCCAACCATCTTAATGCCCCCACTTGAGTGACAAGCCCGCGTTGCCAGGCCCGGCGAACTCCAGCCGCTTATAGCCAATATATAGAGGCGAATTATATATTATAAATAAGCAATGTGGGAGTGAGACTTACATTTAAAAGTTGAGGTCGCTTACCCTGACTATGAACAGCTTATGTAGCAGCTTCATAAATTTCGTGCCTGAGTGCTTGTTTTTCACTCTGCAAAAAGTTTCTTATGTGTGGGATAAGAGGTTTAGATATGGTTTGATTAAGTTGTTGACGAGAACTTGTGATGATTCATGAACTTGTTCTGTCTTTTCTTATTGATATACGACGCGTGCGTACGCTTGTAAAATTTGAATATCCCGATGAACTCTTTTGAAAGAGAAGATAAAAGCTTACTAGTTAATCAAAGAATATAAGACAAAAAATTAGCTTTTATATGGCCCAAGTTCTTTCTAACAATATACGAATGCAAACATAATTTATGCAAATATAAATAACAGACAATTATAAACAAGCATCAGTGATGATCAAAGTTAAAAGAGTTATAAAAACTTTGTCGTTTACATTTCTGTTTACATTTCTATTAATTCTCTGTCGGAATAGAGAATATATCAAAACTATTTTCAATATATCTTTAATGTGTTGTTAAGGCTAAATACCGCATGTAGTAATGAAATTAAGATCACATGCTAATCAAATGGCATTGATTCATTAAACAAGCATGTTGTTTGTTATATAGATTTAAATAAGTTAAACACTATAACTTGAATTTGAACTTCTAATGACAAATTGTTCTTAGGTTTTTCCTAATAATATACTCGTAGGACAAATATAATCTTTTCTTCAAATACATCTACTTTTTCAGCTTTGGTTCTATATATATATCCGCGTACATGTGAGAAACTTGAAAATTTAAAAAATGAGTTGGTGGGGTGCGCCAGGTCCTTGCAGTAGTGCAACGCATGGACGACGCTTGAAGAACCCAATAGCAAGCTATTGCAGCGGCTCCTCCCCCTTAAAAAAGTAATTTAATATCATGTGAGTCGATGACTCACGTATCAGATATTAAACTGATAAGAACAGATACTACACTTGATCTTAGCCAAAAGGCCGAGAAAGGTATGAGTTCTACGTCGCCCGCAGCTCTCTTTTTGTAGTACCCTTTTAGCATCTCCAGCATCTCTCCCAGCCAATGTGGGACAAAAGCACCTACTGTCAATACTCTTAAAATCTCTTTTTTCATTTTTTGAACTCCACGCACTGACAATACTCTCGACCTCTGCACATGACCCACCCGCCCACACATTAATTTATATTAATATAATCATCAAGTTTAAATACCACAAAAAGTAAATGGAATTAACACATCACATGAGACATAAATATTTACTTTACTTACTTCATTAAAAGAAATTCAATTTATTAAATCTCTTCTAATTTAGACATATATACATATATGGTAAAGATATATACAATTTATATATGATAAGCTATTATTAAAATCACATATACGGAATAAAACTTATGAACATAATTGTCAAAACTAAAAATGCATGCATCTATATATCAAATATACACACGCAAAAATTGATCAACACGACAATAATCTTAATATTTATGATAAATTAACGACGAAAAGAATACACGAAATCGATAATTTTATTTCGTTTAATAAATTAATCAAAACTCTCTATTAATTTTATTTTAAAAACTTCTTATTAATTAAAAGTAGATATTCAATTTTGTAACATATTGCTGGAGTATGTGGTTATTATTAGTATACAAATAATTATGTATATTTTAATTTAAAAATTATTATTGATTAATATCTTTTAATATAACTTTAAATTATATTATATTTTTTACAAATATAGTATATCATTATAGAATATAATTAAATATAAAATATAATAATACAAAATATTTTATTAAGAGAAATTTTAATCCTGGAAGCCCAACCTACTCAAATAAATTAATTGTCAACCAGTTTGTGTCACTATTTGATAACGATCTACTTTTTCTTAATCAATAAACGATATGGAATACGGAATTGCATTCACGTTGATGAATCTGTACCTTCGTAAATTTCGCATTTTAAGTGCTGATTTTCTACTCTGCCATAATGTTTTATGTGGACTATCATAGTTTTGATATGATCATTTTTTTTTTATGAGAAAGCCTGATGATTTATGGTGGGGAGGCGCGGATATGAGGTATTTTCATGTTCATTAAATTTGTAATACATAGATAAACTTTATTTTAAGCGAACTTCAATATCGTGTGAAGAATCCGACAACATGCTATTGTAGTGGTTCTTCCACCCTAAAAGACTCAGTTTAGTAGCATGCGAGATAGGGGGTTGCAATAAGAAATGGCTCTGGTGGGTCCATCATAAGCCAGGTTCTCTAAGTAGTCAGCGTCTTTGTTGTTCTCCAAATATTTATGTTGTACCTCAACAATCCAGTATTTTATAAGTCAATTTTTAATTGCAAGTAAAAGGCTAGATATCTTTAATGTATTCATCAACGTTAAAGTAGCACACAATAATAAAATTAAGATCACATGTTATGACATTAATCGATTAAACATAGTTATATGTTATATAAGTTTAATTGATGAGTTATTCGGTCGATCTTATCAAGAGCATTATAATAATTATTTTATCTGATTGAAACTTATAAGTAGATGTTATGAGTTCTATTTGAATTATATTTAATTGAGTCTCTTATTTATTAAGTCTACGTAGTTTAAATATAAATAAGTGAAGGAAAAACTTATGGAAGAATGGTTCTCTAAACAGTATCTGAGTATAAATATATTGATACTACTGTAATTGAATCTTAGTTATTTAATTTAGTTTTATTCGAGTCAAATTATGCTCTTATTTATATTTTTATTTGAATATTATTTATTTTGTATCATGATTGCGTGTACTTATATAAACTAATTAATAAACTATACATTTTATATTTTATTTTTAATTATGCAAATATTGTATCTTGATTTTAAAGAGTTACATTCTAATTTGTGTTAGTTTTCTTATATAATGTAATGAAAATTCTAATAATTGAGATAGTGTGTGTGTTTATGTTAATGAAATATGCATATATATATATATATGTAGACATACATATATATGTATGTGATAAGCTATTATTAGAATTAGATATATGGGATAAAAGTTAGGAAGATAATTGTCAAATAAAACAAAAATACATGCACATCATACATGTATGTATATATTACTTGATCAACACAATGATAATCTTTAACGTTTGAGAAATTAATGACGAAAAGAACACGAGAAGTAACTTTTTTATTTTATTTGAAATTATTTACATATTATAAAATAATTGTAATTAAAAATTTTAAAAAATTAATATACAAATAATTATTTGTATTTTTATTCAGAAATTATAACGAATAACAAATTTTAAATATAACTTTACTATAAATTATATTATATTTTCACAAATAAAGTATATCATTATATAGTATAATTATAATTTGGAATGTTTACAATCTTTTCTTAAAACTACAGATCTCAAGCAATTTGAAAGGTGCACTCAATTTCAAATATTAACGTGTATATATATATATATATATGTATATATAATGATTCATGCATCTACACGTGTATATACTCTTATATACATTATTAAGCATTAATTTACAAGGTATTTATCAACCGATATGTTTATATGTTATAAAATATTTAAAAATTCGTAGAAAAGACATAAATGGTATATATAATAATAAATTATTCAAAAACTAACACATTCAAAGTATTTATATATTAATACAGTTTCAAACAAAATTAATTTTATTTTGGTTTTATAGAAAATAATTAATTATATATTTTTTGGTAAGACATATATACATATATATATATATATATACAGCAGAAAAGTAACTGGTTATAGGAGAATATATATTAGGAATGATATATCCTTATTTGGTTAAGTAAATATCGCATGCTTTTGCAATTAATTACTTTTAAACAAAAATGGCTTGCTTAATATATACATATATATATATGGTTAATATACATATATATATATATACGTATGGTTAATATATACATAATATGAATGCGTGATAATTTTGGTTTTTTTTACCATAAATTAATTTATTATGTGGCTGACTTATAAATCACCTGGACTTCTTCTTCTTCTACTCATCAACCAATTCACTTCTCTCCGATCACTCTCTTGCAGGTCCTAATATATATATATATATATATATATTATACATACACAGCACATGCATATAATATATATATATATATATATATATATAAAGATATAATTCTCATGCTTTGATCATTCTCTTGCAACTTTTCTTTTCGCTTTCACTGTTAAGTTCAGATAAGGTTAAAGTTTCTCTCAGCCACCATTTTATATATACAGAATGAAGCTTGGAGAGAAGAACTTACAGTTTTATTTTCTGCTGGTGCTGCCGTACGCCCTCCTTTTTCCAGGTCTGTTCTTTACACATCATCTATACGTATAATATATATGCATCGTATAAAAATATACATTACAAAAACAATTTTTATAGCCACCCATTATTTATTTTTTAGCAATAATTATTTAAAATGTATTTAAATTGCAATATTCGAGATTGAAAATTCCATATGTTTTAAGTCTATAAAAGAATTTTTTATTTATTATTTTTTCTACTACCTTCCTCCAAGGCCTGGCTAAATATATTTTCATTACAATATAATTTCAATATTATATTTATTTTAAATATTGAGTTTTTTTTATAAATATTATAAATTAAATTTTAATAATTTATCTGTTAATTATTTATTTATAGTCAGTAAATGACCAAATTATTCATTTATAATTAGTGAATGGTATGTATTTTATAACTTAATTATAAATAACAACTAAAATTAATTTTAGCAGGACTGGAGACCAATGCTCTATCCTACGATTACACAGCTAGTATTCAGGTAATTAGCTTAAACCTTGGACCTAATTGAATATCAGTTTTATAACATTATACTGCACCAGAACAATCATTATATACGTTTATATATATATGTATATATATATATAGATATATGTATAAGTATTTGTCTGTTAATTAATTAATATTTAGATTTGGGTATAAATTCCCTGTTTTTTTTGGTTTTTAATTTAAACAATAGTGTTTGGAGAATCCTCAAAAAGCACAATATGGAGGAGGAATCATCACAAACCCAGAGTTGAATCAAGGGTTGAAAGGCTGGTCAACTTTTGGAGATGCAAAAATTCAACACAGAGTTGCAGGATCTAACAGCTTCATTGTGGCTCATACCAGGTCTCAACCCCATGATAGTGTCTCCCAGACCCTGTACTTGCAAAGCAACAAGCTCTACACTTTCTCTGGTATATATATATATATACGTACTCCTTTTTCCGCTTTGAATTGCTCTTATTTCTTTTTCATATATAAGTTAATTTAGTAAACAAGTATATGGGTATTGTTATCATGTGTATGTTTATATATACATGTATATAATATTAGCGTTTAACTTATATATATATGTGTGTGTGTGTGTGTGTAGCCTGGATACGAGTAAGTGAAGGAAAGACTCCTGTAAAGGCTATTTTCAAAACAAAGTCTGGGTACAAATATGCTGGTGCTGTTGTGGCTGAGTCCAATTGTTGGTCCATGCTTAAAGGTGGTCTCACTGTTGATGCATCAGGTCCTGCAGAACTTTACTTTGAGGTACTTAATTCTCTTTTAATATTTTTTCCTGTTCATATATATACATATGCACGTGTGTATATATATATATGTGTATTGATTCATGGGTACTCTTGATATTTGTATTTAGACTGATAACACATCAGTTGAGATTTGGATTGATAGCATTTCACTCCAACCATTCACTCAACAAGAATGGAAATCTCATCAGGATCAAAGCATTAAGAAGGTAATTAACTAATGTTCTTACATATTATAAGAAAATGGTAAATTAATTATGATTAAAGAAATTAATTATAATGATATTAGCAGATTAGAAAGAAGAATGTGAGAATTCAAGCAGTTGACAAGCTTGGGAATCCTTTACCCAACACAACGGTCTCAATATCACCAAAGAAAATTGGTTTCCCATTTGGGTGTGCTATAAATAGAAACATTCTGAATAACAATGCATATCAAAGTTGGTTTTCATCTAGATTTACAGTGACAACATTCGAGAACGAAATGAAGTGGGCGAGCACCGAACCAAGTCAAGGCCACGAGGACTACTCAACAGCCGATGCCATGGTTCAATTCGCTAAGAAAAATGGCATAGCAATCCGTGGACACAACGTGTTTTGGGATGATCCGAAGTATCAATCAGGATGGGTGAGTTCACTCTCACCCAATGATCTTAATGCTGCTGCAACAAAAAGAATAAATTCTGTGATGAACAGATATAAAGGTCAAGTTATTGGTTGGGATGTGGTTAATGAAAATTTACACTTTTCTTTCTTCGAAAGCAAGCTTGGTGCAAATGCTTCCGCTGTGTTTTATGGCGAAGCTCATAAGACTGATCCATCAACAACATTGTTTATGAATGAATATAATACTGTGGAGGATAGTAGAGATGGACAAGCAACACCGGCTAAGTATCTCGAAAAGCTGAGGTCGATCCAATCATTGCCTGGTAATGGTAACATGGGGATTGGTCTCGAGTCTCATTTCAGTAGTAGTCCTCCAAATATTCCATACATGAGATCAGCCATCGACACTCTCGCTGCCACTGGATTACCTGTTTGGCTTACAGAAGTCGACGTTCAAAGTGGTGGAAACCAAGTAAGTTAATCTATAACTCTTTATCATTTTGTAGATTATAAGAAGATGGATAAATTTCAATTCGACCCGTTGCAGTATAAGATTTTTCAACTTAGACCTTATGATTTTTTCTTTAGTAACTCACTATTTCGTAGTTTAAACGTTAATCAAACTCACTACCTATGGTTGCAGAAGAGTTGAAAGAGAAATAAACGACAAATTTATCAAAGAAATTGGTTAATCAATTTGGTTAACATCTAAACTACGATACAGTGAGTTGACAAAGAAAAAGTTACAAAATCTGAAGCTGAAAACTTCAAACTATAAGGGTCGGACTGAAATTTTTATTTAGATCTGTGAACTTATCTGTGGTTTTAATTCAGGCGCAAAGCTTAGAACAGATTCTAAGAGAGGCACATTCGCATCCGAAAGTGAGAGGGATTGTAATATGGTCAGCGTGGTCACCAAACGGATGTTATCGTATGTGTTTAACCGACAATAACTTCCACAACTTACCAACCGGAGATGTTGTCGATAAGCTTTTGCGCGAATGGGGCGGCGGCGCCACCGTTAAGGGCAAAACTGATCAGAATGGTTTCTTTCAGAGCTCACTCTTCCATGGAGATTATGAGATCAAAGTCCAGGTCAACCACCCATCAAAGTTACCTTCTTCCTCATCTCATCATACCTTCAAATTGAATTCAACAGATGATGAATCCAAACAAACAAGATTACTTCTCATTAAAGTTTAATTACTTATTTCTAACGACCGTAATTTTTGTTTTGCTATATGCTTTCATTACAAGCTGTTCGCACAGACTGTACCTTGAATCAGCTTTCGTTCATTGAATAAAACTATTTTTTCATCGATAATCCATGGTTACCCAATATAGTAATTTAACTTAAATTTTTTAAAAAGATTATTTTTTAAAATGGAAATTAAAGATTTGAGATAAAAGGTCCTGTAACTCCCACCCAAAAGTTAACTGTTCACGTGTTGAACGCTTGGAGTATGAGTCAGAACGAGAGGAAGTACACAATCAAAACACGCAACTCAATTACTTTCACTGCCCTGCAAAATTTCTTCTTCTCATCCATCTCTTCATTCATCTGCTTCCTACAAAATTCAAACAAACCAAACATCAAGGTAACTATTTTCACTCTTCCTAATTTCCAACTTCAGTTTTCTTCATCCTTTTCTGCTTCCATTTTCATATGATTAACTCTACGGTTGTTTACATATGTGGGTGTGTATATATATATATATATATATATATATAGAACTCAAATGATGCGACATACCTAACGAAATTGAGGATTCGATTTCAAGTTTTAACCTTACTTCTTGCAAAGTTTAACTTTTTCATATCTCACCGATGTTCTGATGGTGTTTTTTTTTTCCCTCTATCTGAAAAGTTACTGAATTTATGCTTTAAGATATAGACTGTAAATACATAGTGGATTTATCAATTATTCTAATTTATAGGAGTTAGTTATCTTACTAGATGTAGATGTTTGTGTATGTGTGTGTATTTTTTATAGTATATTTTTTATTTTAATTATTATAAATTTATTTTAAGCGTATGATATTTTAAAAATAAAATTTTAAATATACGAATGTACAAATAAAAAATTTTAATTCTAATTTGTAGAAATTAGATCCATATCTTTATCGATCTTTCTCACGTACGTGTTTAGACATATAAACGTATATTACCTTTTTTTCTTAAAAAAAAAAAAATAAGATCTGGTAGAATTTTCAATATGTTATGATTGCTCAAATTAAGAAAAACTAATTGCCATGTAATATTTTTCTTACTTAAAAATATAATAAACTCGTTAAAATTTATTCCAATTTGATCACCACATTTCCACAAATAGTATATAATGAGTTAAATAATCAGTTTCATTGAATCGAATACTATAAATTAATCGTCGTTAGTTTATAATGCACTCGTAAAGTAATCGTTTTTAAATCATTACTAAAAATTAGACTCATATTTAGATAGAACCACGAAACTTTTAACTATGTAAATTAGCGTATTGTCGGTACAAATGTATAGAAGCCCTCAAAATTACATCTTGGCTTGGGTTATTGATCAATAGGACCATTAAGCCAAAGTGGGTTAGGCTTTTTTTTTATTCTAGTGGGCTTGGTAACATTTTATAAAATTTTAAAATATAAATTTATGTGTTGAATTGAAATAAAATATGTAATTAAATTATAACACTTATTTGTTTATTATTATTATTTTGTGTGTGTGTGTGTACATATAATATTATTATTTTATTTTATTATATTTTTATTATAACTTTTGATTTTTCCCTTTATTTTTTTTATTTTTATTTTTAATCCCAATGAGAAATCTTTTTACCTTTCTGACTATGTTTATGCAAGAACTTGAGTGTACCATTAGGTGGATTGATTTGTTACCATGACTTCACACTTTCTTTATCATTAATGCTATGTATCTTTATGGGAAATTAATAATATTTATATAGTTTGATTGACAAATTATAGTATTTATTTAAATAATTAAGAAATTTCTTAGATATATCATTGTAAAATTTTTCATGTTGATTTGTCTCATTGTTATTTAATTTTTGTGATTTTTTAAATTATAATTTTAGTATTTTGTAATTTCTTTTTCATTATATATATATATATATATGTAACACTAGTTTTTCAAAGGACATCTTAACATTAATTAAATGTAAATTAATTTATAGCTTTAAAAAAATTTTATTTATTAGATATAATAAAACCCAAGTAGAACGAGTTTAATTTTTATATATGTTATTTCGCGAATGCAACCCTAAATAATACCCGATTGATTTAGGAAAAGAATTTCTAAAATTTTATTAATTAAAACTTAATTTCGATCAATGAATATTAATTAAGAAATTATTCTGATTACCACTAAAAACTTGAAAAAAAAAATTAAAAATTAAAATAAATCTCATATTTCCAATTTATACAAAATTTTATCCTAATAAAACTTTTATGAACTTTTTGGGAAAAGAAAATGAATTTAAAAAGAAAATTAAAGGAATTATTTATTTAATTGAATCCTTTTGACATATCTACTCAAGGATTTCCATCTCTTGCCCAATTGTGCATTTCTCAAATTTACATTAAATTTCCAAATTCAGAAAACACAACTACCTGCCAATCCAAAATTAATTATTTTTAAGCTTATTTTAATTAAATTATTACGCAGCAATTTCAAATCCAACAATTTCTTCTGTCTATATAAATCCGAAACTGAGTCACGGGGGAACAACCAGCAGCCAATAATTTTGAATGGTGATTTTACACTGCCTAAGTTTTTGTGTTCATACATTTTTTTTTTTTTCTCTTTTGAAGTTTCGATTATTTTCTTTCTGTCTTCATTTTTGATGGTCGTGCTGATAATTTCTGCATTCAATTTCAGTGAGAAGCTGGGTTTTCTGAGAAAATGAAGATCTTCACTTTGCTGGTCTTCTGCATTTTTCTATCTTCAGGTCTCTCTCTCTCTCTCTGTTCTTCTCTCAGTGTGCTTATGCTTCTAAATTTTATAGATCCGAAGAATAGTGGGTCTATTGGATTCGAGTAGTTTTATATCCGTTAATTACTCACCAATCGTACGAGTGAAACTATTACTATATTAATGAGATTGCAGTGAATAAATTATAATACGATCTTACCATATTTGTTATACTTTAAAATGAAAAGAATATTTCGTGGGGGTTAAATTTTTTTAGTCATGGTAACCGCAACGAATTAAAAGTTCAATCTAATTCTTTAATTTTCGGGAAAAAAAAAAGAATCGGCACCCATATATAAGTCAGAATAGTAGAGTAGTACCGCAGTGACAGTACCTTATATCATATTTACCTCTCTAGATAGTATAAACAATTTTCGCCTGATGTTTTTTTTTTGATATTGTATTGCTTTCGGTTGGGACAGGCGACAGTACCAGTACTTTCTCCTACGACCATTCAGCAACCGCAGAGGTATGTAACAATTTCTCTTGGTGATGCTGGATTTTTATTGAAGATTTGAAAGAAGATCATTGTGTTTGTGTGATCTGTTTTGAGCAGTGCTTGAAAGAGCTGGAGAGAGTTCAATACAAAGGAGGAATAGTGTATAATCCTGAATTCAATTATGGGTTAGAAGGTTGGACAGAGTCTGGAGGAGGGGCAAAAAGAGAAGTCAGATCAAAAGGAGGCAACAAGTTCATTGTGCTGCATGATAGAACAAAATCATTTGACAGTTTATTGCACAATGTTCAACTTCAGAAAAGCAATATCTATAGTTTTAGCGGTAAGAAAACCTTTTCTCTTTTTCGATTACAACTTATGGGTTTGAATCGGGTTATATATTTTTAAGTGTTTATATTAAGAAGCTATGTTATGATTGGTGTGTATGTGTAAGTTATTTAATAAAATGTATGTTTATATCTCTTTACGAACTTTTTCTGATTTAAACTGAATCGCGTAAATGATCTTAACTGCGTAATCAGCTTGGGTTCAAACCAATAAAGGAACCGAGACTATTGCTGTTGTATTTAGAACTCCTTCTGGAGGAGAGATTATTGGTGGAAGAATCGAGGCTAAACATGGATGTTGGTCTTTGCTAAAAGGCGGAATGGTTGCGAATTTCTCAGGGTCTGTTGATGTTCTTCTGAAGGTAATCTTGAATTTCAATTTCCAATCAGTTTTAATTTGTAATTAGTCACATATTTTTTCTTTGGGAATGTAAGCATATATTTCCTTACAATATATGCAGACAAAACATAAAGCAGTGGATATATGGGTGGACAATGTGTCACTACAGCCTTTCACCCCACAACAATGGAGATCCAACCAAGAGAAAATCATTGACAAGGTAATTGTAAAAGCATCGTACCCATAGAACTTTTTTCGCAATGTAGTTTTGCTCGATACTAAATCTCTACTTTAAAATTTTATTCTTAATTTTAAATTTTAAAAAACGATCATGTCTTTTCAATAACTGAATTAATTAATTTAAATTTTTACTTATTGTTGAAGATTCGGAAGAGCAAAGTAAGATTTCGTGTAAGTACTGTGAATGGAACGATAGTAGAAGGTGCTGAAATCTCAATCAACCAAGTGAAGTCAGATTTCCCGTTCGGGTGTGGGATGAACTATCATATCCTCACAAGCCAAGACTATCGAGACTGGTTTTCGTCAAGATTTAGATTCTCCTCTTTCACGAACGAAATGAAATGGTATAGCACTGAGAAAAAACCGGGGGAAGAGAACTACACAATCCCTGATGCCATGATGAGTTTCTGTAGAGAAAATGACATATTTGTGAGAGGTCACAACATACTGTGGGACAATCCCAAAATGCAGCCTAGTTGGGTCAAAAACCTTCCTTCTGATGAACTTCTTGTGGCAGCAATTAGAAGAACAAACTCTGTTGTTTCAAGATATAAAGGACAATTAATCTGCTGGGATGTGATGAATGAGAATTTGCATTTCAGATTCTACGAAGACAAACTTGGCGAAAATGCTTCTGCAATTTTTTACTCGTTGGCTTACGGTCTTGATTCATATACCTCCATGTTTATGAACGAGTATAATACGATCGAGTTGGGTAAGGACGCTTCTTCAACTCCTATCAAATACAAGGAGAAGATCCAGCAACTTCTGTCATATCCAGAAGTTAAAGGCATGTTAGCAGGAATAGGATTGCAGGGCCATTTCAATGATGAACAACCAAACATTCCCTACATAAGGACTGCTTTAGACATTCTGGGCACCACAGGAGTTCCTATATGGCTTACAGAAGTGGATGTTGAGAAAAACCCAAATCAGGTATTATACTCTCACACTCTAATATCTTACTTGCTCACCAAGTAACTCAAACTCAAAAGTCGAAGAAGTTTGGAGCTCGACATGCTAATTGCATTTGATTCACATGAGATGACACTCTTATGAAAGTTGATAACTCGGGTTCGGATATAAACCCATTACTGATTCTTGTTTGTTTGTTTTTACAGGCAGAATATCTAGAAGAGATATTGAGAGAAGCATACTCACATCCTGCAGTAGAAGGGATAATCATATTTGGAGGACCAATAGTAGCTGGGTTTAGTAACATGACATTAGCAGATGAAAATTTCATGAACACACCAACTGGGGATGTAGTTGACCAGCTGATCAAAGAGTGGAGGACTGAAAATCAAACAGCACTGGCTGATAATCAAGGGTTCTGTGAGATTAATCTCTTTCATGGAGATTATAAGGTGACTGTGAAACATCCATTGACCAATATTTCTAGTGCTTTTGATTTGAGGGTCACCAAGCAGATTCCTAGACAATCCGTCAATATTCAGATTGGAAACATATAGATATATATTAATATCCTCTCCATCATTTTGATGTTGCACTAGATTATTGAAAGAGGTTAATAAAATATTCCTGAAGTACAACCTACAGACTTGCCCCTTGATCATCTCCGTAAAACGTCGTCGTATGGATATTAAGCACAGACAGCGTTTGCACATACAGCAATTTTCTTGATCATTTTTCCTTTTATATACATATATATATATATATAGATATGTTTTGCTTTCTCTGATAACTTTAATTAAATGGCATATAAATTAATCAATGATTAAGGAAAAATTACAGAACTAAATTAATGATCCCCAAAAAGAATATAATATAAAAACAAGAATAACTCGGACGAGGAAACATAGAGAAAAAGAAAACGTCACCGTCTCGGCCTTAAGGAACGAATGCAAGAAAGAGCAGTGATGAAAATGGCGAATACGATAGAACTCACGTCATCAAAAATGGCTGCAAACCTCATTTCTTGCAGATCCCAAATGGTCGAAACAAACAGATACATCCCCTCCACAATCTTCACCAACATTCTCGTTCCAAAATTTTCCTCTCTCCCAAACAGAAAATCTATACCCACAACTATAATTTACATATATATATATATATATGCAGAAAAAAACTATACGTACATGTATAATATTCACGAAGAAATTAAAGTCTCAAAAATGAAAGCTGCGACCTATATGGTTATATATATAAGGGTATTGATCACTCGGTGGGGGACCTATACATATCACAAATATACACCATAGCTACCATATATATACACACATAATATACATACGTGTATATTCATAATTCAGAATGGAAAAAGAAAGAACCAAGTTTTGAGTTTTGGTGGGTTTCCAGGACGTTTCGTTCTCTGACAGAAGCGGGGTCCTCAGTTGTCGTAAGCTCACTCGTGTTATGGTGGCTGGCTGATGCCTCTGTCTGCAGCAGAAGGAAATGGGATTGCACGGTACGTGCTGCCAAGTGTATTGGAATAGAGCCCTTAATTTTCTATTGACGTCTAAAATATATATTACTTTTATACTAAAGTGTAAATATAATTATATATTATGTGTTTTTTTAATATAAATTCATATATTTACAAACACATGTATCACGATCATAATATACAAAAATTTACAACTTTGAATTTTTTTTATTGTGGGTCGACTGTTATATTTGATATTTTTATTAACTTATAGATAATTTTATGTATGAATTTATATTCTTTTGTTACTTATAATTAATGATACATGTCACATTTATTATTTTTAAAAAACAAGAATTGACTATCTCATAATAGTTAATGTATGTGTGTGTGTGTATATATATATGGATATTATTGTTAAGGGCTAATATTGTTTTACCAATTATTTTTTTTAAAGAATTTATGAATTAAATTAACGAATACATATAATATATTTATTTCGAATCAAAGGAGGGTGCCAGGCGAAATATTCACGGATGACAACGACCAGCTAATTGACCTTCCGTGGGCGCTGATGCAAAGAGGACAAAATTACGTTTCACAAAAGTTAAAACGACAGCGTTTAATTCCACCTACTATCTCTCATGTTAAATACAATAACCCGCTTCATCTAAGGCGCGTGTTGAAATCTTCACCAATGACCGACAAAAGCGGCAAGTAAATAAGTACACGATTGGCTGAAACCTTCACGCACTTCAGACGACGCGTGGGAGAAAAACCGAACATTCCTCACGTTGACTGTACGTTATGAGTACCGTCATTATTATTCTCTCTCGCGCTGTTTGTTTTCGAAATAAAGTGCTTAATCTTTTTGTTAATAGACGAGCGAGCAGCTTTTCACAGATCATTTTTAGCTCAAATTCGAAACCTTGATTTACCTGGTGATTTCTTCCTGTGATTATAGCACGAAAATGGGATTATGGGAAGCTTTTCTCAACTGGCTGCGAAGGTAAGTGCTCTCTCCGTGTTTGGTGCCCGAGAAAATAGAAAAAAAATGGAGATGCTTAGTTGTTGAAAACGATAATCTGCAGTTAAATAGAGTTAAACCTAATTAGAGCAACGTAATTGACGATACAGCTGATTGCAAATTTCTTTTTGGTCGTTGAAGTTTTGACCGGAGATTTTTTCGTGGTGGATAAGAAATTCTGTTAGAAATGATTTTGTTTTTTAAATTTCAAATAGAATTTACTGCGTAGTAAGTTATGATCCAAAAATTTAATGCTTAGTTGTTTTCTCGTGGTAATTGATTCTCGTTCTTGCACTGATTAGTATGCTTTGATTTGATAGCAATGGTATTGCTGTTGCTGAAGTTCAAAGGAAGTGGTAAATTAGGAGAAACAAGTAAATATATACTGCTAGGGATATGTATGGAATTATGACTGCAGCTTCCTAAAATCCTTTGATGTTATTGTTGCCAAGTAGCCAGAGGTTGAATTCTCATTTGGAGGTTTGGTTGCAGTTCTGTCCTTGTTGTGAAAGAGTCCAGTGTAATATTGTGAATTGAACACAGAGGTCTGTGGATATGGTGTGATACCTGAAGATGTTTAGATTGTAGTTTTAGTAGATTTTCTAAAAAAGTCATCTCTCCTCATCAGAGATCGTGATGTTGTCCTTAAGGGAGAATTTGGTGGTAGAATGTCTACTGGTCTCTTCATTTATCAATTTTATGTTTTGGTCTTGATAATTCCTCTGGTAGTTTATCATCATGTCATGTGATGGGCTGATCTCTAGAGTAATATATAATGTTCTTGACTCACTCAGGATTTTCAATCATGCAAGTCTGAGCATATATGTATCTCTCTGGTCTCGATTTTCAAAAATGCCGATATTCTAAATCACTGAGTTATATATAAAAATGCCGGGTCATGGCCCATTAGTTTGTGCAGTATCTGGATGATGCTAGTAAACTATTGTTAGGATCCGTAGATCCCAACGTGTTCTCACAAGAAACCCAAAATACCGGAATTGAAGAAAATGACCCAGTCAACCGCACGTGCGCCAACCATCCCTACGGAACTGGTCCACCATATCCACATTCAGCCAATTCCACTCTGCAGCAGCTCTCCACAATGGAAGTGGACCATTATCCCTTATCTCTTTCTTTGGAAATCATGTTCGTAGAAGTAGGAAGTAGTTATTAGCTTGTAATTCCTCTTTGGCTATTTAAAGCCTCGACATGTGAATGAAAAGCAAGTAGAAAATCATTCCAAATTCTGGGTTCTTTTCTCACCTTAAGCAGAAAACATTTTTCTTTCCTTCAAGCTTTGATTAAGACCTAACAACTATCTGTTGAATCACTGTGATTCTAATGATATTCTAGGGAAGTCTAAAAAAGATTACTGTCCAAGCTTGCCAACTGAAAACAAAAGGGTGGTTTGGGCCGGTACATTTTAGAGGTGACAGGAAGATTTAGGTGCACGATACAGAGCAATAACTTTCTAGGACAATCAACACTTAGTTGCTTTACTAGTATTGACTATATTTTATGAAAAATGAAGGACACCTATATCACATTCTTAGCTACCAGAGCTCTAGATTTTAGTGAGAGGTGGGAGCCTAAACAAAAGGTGAAAATATCTAGCGTGAGGCCACCAAGCCTAGCATTGATGCAGCAATGTCAAGCATCTGCAACTAAAAGCTTTACATAAGTGATTCCATGTCTTTGGACAGTAGGCAATTTAACAAGCACAAGTAGTGTGTTTTTCTACTGCTTGTATGATTATGTGAACCAACAAATTAAAATGAACTTCTTTCTGATTGCAGTCTCTTTTTCAAGCAAGAAATGGAACTATCTTTGATAGGCCTCCAGAATGCAGGGAAAACATCACTTGTGAATGTAATTGCAGTAAGTAAATGTTCGTGTAGGAGTTGTAATTTCTTCTTAACAAGTTTGAAGTTCTTTCTAATATTTGTTTTTCCCTTTCAATATTATCTTTGGTGCTGATGGCTGAATGTATCTGGTTCTTGTCTGAAGACTGGTGGATATAGTGAAGACATGATTCCCACGGTGTGTCATCATCCCCACAAGTTTTTCTCTTGTTTGGATGGGAAGTTCTAAAAGTTCATAGATGTGCAAACTTTGCTTATGACTAAAGAATATCCTTCTTGCTGCAGGTTGGATTTAATATGAGAAAGGTAACTAAAGGAAATGTCACTATAAAGTTGTGGGATCTTGGAGGTCAACCGAGGTTTCGCAGTATGTGGGAGAGATACTGCCGTGCTGTTTCAGTTATTGTGTATGTTGCTAAAAGCCTAACATCATTGGCTGCATGCTAAGAGTTCTTCTTTGAATGACCTGAGCTCCTTCCATTTTAAAAGTTTCTCAAATTTTATATACCATCTTACCATAACTTATGTTCTGGTGTCAAGTCATTGAAAATTAATGTCGAAATTATAAATTATTTTATTTATTAATTTAAATTTAAATAAAATTTATTTTTAATTAAATTTAAAACATATTTATTTAAAAAAATTATGTTATTAGTGGGAGTTTATTTTTTAAAAAATTTAATTTATATTTATCTCTTAAATAATTATAAATTATTTTTTAAAAATTTGAATTTGATTGAAACTTAATTAAAAATATTTTAAGTTGTTAATTTTAGGAGTGAAGTGAAATCAATGCAAGTTTAAATTTTCTTCATGAAAAAAATTTGGACAGTCATATTTCAGCCTGTTCTTCCTTACTGTTTGCATAAAATGTCTCTAACGCCATCACCCCCAACCCAACCAAAGGAGATCACGCTGATATAAAGATACCATTTTGCATATGCACAACTATTAACATAGCAATTTCCATATACATGAATATCAAAATAGCATTTTTTTTGGGATCATGCTGGTTACTAATAAGTGATTTGTGCTTCTCTTATGTGTATCATGATTGATTTTGGGATGAGATGGTTCTATCATTCACATATAGTTTTATTTGGTTTGGTCAATTAAGTTAAGGTTGTATTTCACTAGTATGATCTTTAAATTTTGATGGCTAAAAGATCTGAATGTTGAATTATGCAGTTACGTTATAGATGCTGCTGATTTCGATAACTTACCTGTCTCAAGAAATGAACTTCATGACCTGTTGAGTAAGTCATCACTGAATGGCATACCCTTGTTGGTACTGGGTAACAAGATTGATAAACCTGGAGCCTTGTCCAAGCAAGATTTAGCGGAACAAATGTAAGTGGCGGTGAGATAGAAGTGATCAACTGCTGTATATTGCTCACGCTATGGTTGGCATAAATATATAATTCGTGGAACTCAGCTATTATAGCTTGTATAGCTTTTCAAAACAGTTATATACATATATGTCTTTTGTCTGTGTCTTCCGAGCTTATCTTTGTTTCCTCATGCAGGGGGCTCAAGTCCATTACCGATAGAGAAGTTTGTTGCTTCATGGTTTCGTGCAAGAATTCTAGTAACATTGACATGGTCATCGATTGGCTTGTAAAGCATTCAAAATCGAAGAATTGAGTCTCATTCCTTCAACTCTTCTTTTATACTCTCAACGTGGTTCGACCATTCCCAGTGGCTACGTTCCAGGGCTTGTCCATCGAACTTCTGACCAGTTCCTGTTGACATCTGACCATTTATTCACTTTCCTTCTTGACTTGAATCATATTATATGTTGTTTGGATTGACAGCCGGGTGTTCATGACTTTGTGGCCTGATGTGGTTTGAGGTTTTTGTAATTTTATGTGCAGGTATTAGTTAATCTTCTGTGCAGTATAAATTGCTATGACTATTGTGATTTGGAGTTGTTCTTTTACAGGTTTTTTTTTTTCTGGTTCACCTTAAGCTCGCTCTTTTTTTAAATGAAAAGTGATAAAAAAAAATTATTTTAAAGTGTAATTAGAACGTACGTTGATAAATATATATATTTTTTTTATAAAAAATTGTAAATTTTAATCAAATTAGTTATTTTTATGTAATATCTGTTATAAGGTTGCATTATGATTAGTGTAAATATTTTACATGATTAATGAATTGTATGTTTTTATTTTTTTTACAAAAAAATTATATAGTGGTGAATATATTATATAATAAAATTGATATATATGTACAAGGGTGTTTGATGTTTGAATATAATTATAATAAATATTATCTTATAAAAATTAAAACTATTTTGTATTATATACTTATATAATGTATTTTTCACTTTACCTTAAAATGTTAAAATTAATAAATTTAATGTTATCAAGTTGAACAAATATCTGATTAAAAAATTGTAATAAAATTATTAGATATATATTTTATACATGAATTGAATATATATTTATTCTTTTTTATAAAATAATACACTAAAGTTCATAGAAAAAAATAATATATTAATTATTAAATTAATTAGTAGTTGATTAAAACTATGATTGAGGGAGGGTTATTTAATGTTTAATTATTTAGAAATATAATTTTTGAAAATTATATTCAAATAAATCTCACAAAAATATTATTTAATAAAATTTTTAGTTAATTAAAAAAATAAATTAACTAAAATACAAATTTTATGTAATTTTTTTAAAAATAAATTGTTGGAAAGAGCTGGCCCCACATAGTGAGTTGTCATGGTCAAAAGGAAGCTGCTGACCTTCTAAGGAATGTCCGTCTCGGGTTGGTCGCTATTAAAGTGAAAAGGATAAGCACGCCATGGAACTTGATGAAAACCGTTCTGCTTCTTCAGGAAAGGAGGGTTTTGTTCAAGAACGAAGCCCTGGTTCGTGATACCAGAAGAATTCCGTAACAGAGGTAGCAGAAGAAGAAGAGTGGGAAAGAAAACGAAGAGGAATTGAGAGTGAAGAAGAGAATAATAACGGAGAAGATTGGAGGTACTTATACTCTGCTTTTAAGCTGTCAATCAACTGTTTGTGAACTATCGACAGCTCTCTTTCTTTTTTGCACTGAGGAACTAGGTTAATCCTTGATTTCCAACCGAAGAGAAATCAGCTAAACATACAGGCGTGTTACAAACGCTAACGCGTTGTTCGTATATCGGCCAAATAGTACGGCTCCTTAGTATCAGTTCACTAGGTATTGTCTGCTGGGGTAACTCTTTTTCGTTTTTCTTATGACGATTTATGTTTGATCAGCTTCCCTTGTATTGGCCGGTTATAGTTTCTAAGTTCTTATAGTAGCCCCTGTTTGTTTCGTTGGACATTTTGTTCGGGAGTTTTTTGTTTTCGTCGTTTAGAGGAGGATAACAAATTGCTGGTACGTATATACTTTGGGCTTTTTTCCCTGTTTAGTTTCCTTATATTCTATTTATACGTCGAGGTGGTAGAAATGGCTGGTGTTAACGAAATCACAGCATATGACTTCATACAAGTGAGTTTATTTAGTTGCCCCTGTACTTTGAGTTCCTTGAATAATTTGATGTTTATATGAGAAGCTTTTTCTGTTATATTTTTTATTTTATGCAAGAATTTGAAATGAAACTGCTATTCGGTTATTAGTTTCATAGTTCAACAGCATTTTTAAGCTTTTGGTGTTTGTTCCCTTTTCTCTGATGGACATTTTACATATATTGTGGGTCGAGCTTGAAAGTTTGGTACATTATATTGTTATTTGAATTTTCATTTCAGGTATTTGCAGATAAATTCTGTTTTTGTTTCTATTTTAAAAAAACAATTCTACTACTAACAGGTGCAAATTGTTGTGGAGTAAACTAAGAAATCGAGCCCAAGGCTTGATCTATCTACTGGAAGAGGGGTTTCTTTTAAGTGTTGTCCTTGAGCAAGGCCTAGAGCTGTTGTTTCTGAGGGTGTGGGTAGCTTTGTTGATGAAACAACCCGCTTCATTGAAAAACCTGCAGCAGGTTTTTTTTTTTTGGGGGGGGGGGGGGGGGTAGGGGGGTTCATATTGTTCTCATTGAAAAATGAGTGTTATGTGCCTTCACCATTGGGATTAACTTTTGCTTTATCATTAATTTGCTCTTTGCTCTTTGTCAACCTCTCTGCACATGGTTTTCCTTTAGTTTTACTTGTTATATGATTTTCTTCCACATGGCTGTGCAAATGGCATGGTTGAGTTCAGTTGTTATTATTGCCAGGGAAGCAGTGTTGCTTGTTAGTTATGAGGTCAACTGGCTGTTCTTCATGGAGAGAGCTTGACCAGTTATCCAAAAGAAAGGAGTGTCAAATTACTTCTACCTCATCAGAATCTGTTTGTTCCTCTACTTCCAGGGATTCCTTCTCCAGATATTAGATTGAAAGGTAACATCCTGCCTTTACACCTTGATTTTGAGATTTATGGCTCACATATTTTAATATTTATTGATTCAAACTCATTGCTGAAGAATTCTGTCTGGAACAAGTTTAGGGAACTAAAAAAAATGGGTGTGGAAGGGGGCATTCCGAGAATCGAACTCGGGACCTCTCGCACCCAAAGCGAGAATCATACCACTAGACCAAATGCCCTGTTATAATCTGAAACATGGTCTTGCGATAATTATTACCATACGTTTTTTGTTTATTTAAAACATTTTATTTCAGAATAAATAAATCCTATGCTGTAGGTGGCAGTTTTTTGTATCATATTTTGGGAGGTGGAACTGAGCAACAGGAATATATAATTGGCTGTTTGGATGTTTGCTTGTAGATGTTAGTGACTTTTGGGTACCACCCTGTAAAAGTTGAAGGTCTAGAATCTTAAATTTTCTTCTGATTTCAAAATTAAAAAATTACATACAAATATAATTGCATTTACAATGTTTAACAAACATTAAAAGTCAATTTCAACGAGCATTTGAACTTGCTGCCAAAATGGATGCTGACATATGGTATTCCATCTTGTTCATTGTCCATGAGCAATATTCTTCAGACAAATTTGGTTCTCCTGATGAAAATTTGATTTCAAGTTATGGTCCTAACTTTCCACCTTGATTTCAAAATTGTGTACTATGATATATTGGCTTCAATTCATTACCGGAGAGTCTTGACCAAAGAAAGGTTTCTGGATTGATCTAGTAATTGTTTATTATGGTGTTGACTTTTTGTTCTGACTGCTCATAAGGACCTAAAAAAATGTGCAAAGTAAAAAGGGAGGATGGGAGAAAGTAGGGGCATTCCGAGAATAGATTGAGACTTCTTGCTCCCTAACTGAGGATGTTACCACTAAACCACTGCCCTGTTACTGATGGTTAACATGTTCCAGTTGTAATCACTATATCATGCAGATGATTCTGTTAATCTAAAAAAGAATTTCTTGCCATGATGCTGGTGCAGTTCTTGGCATCATAGTTTTGGGAGGTAGGAACTGTCAACCTCAAAATGCAATTAGAGGCTTGGATATTTCCTTATAAAGATCAGAAACTTTTGCATGCAAGGCTGTACAAGTTGAAGGAAGAAATTTTGAATTTTCCACCAACCTCTGGTCACCAGATGAGGTAAAAGTATTGCATTTTCAAGGTTTAAAAAAGTCAAAGCCAATTGTAATAGCATATTAACTTCTATTTCAAAAAAATATTAATAATAGCATATGAACTTCCCCTTGAAATATATGTTTCTCTGTAAGATGTTCAGAGTTCAAATATGATTATAACTTTCCACTTTGATTTGAAATCTTTTGTATCATGTTTATGATTCTTGATTTTAGCATCGGCGAAAAGGTCATCCTGGTGTTGACTGTTAGTCTGACTGCTCAAAGGGACCTAAAAAAGCAGTCTGTGGGAAAAAGAGTGTCAGGGGAAGGGGTAGGGGGCATTCCGAGAATTGAACTCGGGACCTCTAGCACCCAAAGCGAGAATCATACCACTAGACCAAATGCCCTGTTATTGATGTCTAAATATTATCATATACTTCTGTTAATTTAAAACTTAATCTTTATATCTCTACAGAATTCAAAATTTTCTTTTATTAATAATAGGGTGTTTATTTTGCTGTCTTTGGCGCCTTGGAAGGGTGGGAATCCCCAACCATCTCCTTCTTTGGTGCTTGGAGGCTACAAGATTATGGGATTCTGCTTTGAACTTTCTGAATCTTTCGTGACTCTTTCCAGCTTGTTTGACTAGATTTGGGCATTGGGGGATCAAAGTTTGTAACTCTAAAATGATATTTTCCTTTTGACTATTTTTTGGATCATTTAAAAAGAGAAAAACAAATGAGTTTTCCAGGGCATTTGCTCTCTTTTTTAGATGAGTGATGCTTGGTTCCATTTCCTAAGTGTTTTTTTTATAGGGAATTTGATTACTTATGATAGTTACCTATAAAACCTTATTTCTGACCTTTTTCTAAGTTCATGGAAGACATTTCCTTGGTGCCTGTTAAAAATCCTTTTTTTTCTTAAAGAAAATAGGCAGCTTTTACTTTTTTCCTTTTTACTTTTGAGGATAGGTTATGTTTGTACCTTTTCCTCATTTCTAATAAATTAATAACATTTCTTCTTTCATTGTATGTATAAAAATTTTTTGCCTGTGCCTTTCCCTCTTTTAATTGCAAGAACCTGTTTTCTTCTGGAACTGATTTTTTCCTACATAATAAGACTATCGGATTTGAAATTTGTGGCAGATATCTTCTATTATATGATTCATATTCAAATTCATTGCGGAAGAATCTTGTCAGGAAAATGTGTTTCTTGATTTATTAAGATATTTTATTTTGTGTAAGGGGCGTTGCAAGAATTGACTCAGGACCTCTCACACCCTAAGCGAGAATTATACGACTAGACCTAGTGCCCTGTTATTGCTACTCGTACTGTTTTCAGTGTCCTAGTTGTGATGGGTGCTATATAAGAAGTTACAAAACAGAATTTGAGGTTGAACATTTTGTGAGAGGAAGCATAGTCTTTTTAAATGTGATGCCATCTAATACTTTCTCCATATTCTTCTGTTTATTTAAAAACAACATATTTTTAAGGGATCAGGAATTGCTACACTAGGCAGCTTTTGGTGTCAGTTTGGTAAGAGAGAAACATAGTTTGCTGTTTGGATTTATTTCCCAAAAAAAAATATATATTTGCTGTTTGGACATTTTTTAGAGAGGTCAGAAACTTTTGCTTGTGAGACAATACAATTGAATTATGGGGTTTTCTACTGACCTCAAACTACAAAATGCTTCCTAAAAAAATTCAAATTTGGTTAGAATGAGAAATTGTTCACCAAATTTACATTGACAGTTCCTCCATCTTGTTCATTTGTTATGATCTGTTTTCTTCAGAGGCGTATTTCTTTCTTCACATGGAAATTAAATTTCAGGTATGATTCCTCCTTGATTTCGGAACTTTTGGAATATTTTTTTTATTTATAGATGCCAGTTCGCTGCTGAGGAATCTTGTCAGAAAAGAAAATTTTCTGCATTCATAAATAGATTATGCTTGTTTGGTTGACTTTAGGTGAGAATGCCTATTGGATTTGGGACAAAAAGGTAAGGGGGGCATTCCGAGAATCGAACTCGGGACCTCTCGCACCCAAAGCGAGAATCATGCCACTAGACCAAATGCCCAACTTGTGATTATTAGTGAAATTATCACAAGAGGATTATTATTTTCTGATCTGATGAGCGAGTGGGTGTATACATGTGTTACACAATTAAGATCTATGTCTGTTAATTTAAAACATATTATGTGTAAAAATGTAATACTCTTGCTTATAACTGGTTGGTGTTCTTGGTGTCATAGTTTTTGTGGGTGGGAACAGACAAAACTCTCAAGTGCAAATATACAGTTGGAAGTTTGGATATTCTCTGAGAAAGGTCAGAAACTTTTGCATGGAAGCTCTATAAATTGAAGGCAAAATGTTGTAGTGTCCAAAAATGGATAGATGATTAAGGCATATATTCAAATTTCATGCTGATCTATGGTTCTCTTCTTTATAAAAACATAAAACCAGCTAAAACAAGTACTTGATACTTTCCTTCAAATTTTCCTTGATACTATGTCTTTCCCTCTTGTTAATTTGAATTGACCAATTTTTCTCAGTGGCAGATCTTTGTTTTTTCAATTCTCCAGATAACTATTTTCCGCCTTGATTCAAAGATTTGGGAGCCTTCCACGATTTATTTGTAGAATTCATTACTGAAGAATCTTGTCAAGGGAAAAAAATATTTCTTGATTCATTAAGCAGTTTCATGATGCGGTGCTAACTTGAGGTCTGATTGATGAAATATTTGCTCTGATATACGGGAAAAACATTATAGGTTTTAATGAGATAGGGGGCATTCTGGTAATTGAACTCGGACCTCTTGCACCCAAAATGAGAATAATACCACCAGATCAAATGACCAATTAGAGTACTTTATTTTTTGTATTACATAATTCTTTTATCAGTTTGCAGTAATAGTATTTTCCTTTTTGTTGCTGGCTTCTAACAGGGCAGCTTGGTCTTAACTGGTAAAGAAAAAGCATTTTGGGTAAATATTTTCGAAGAATCAAAACTCACTTCAAACTTCGAAGTGTACTAAAACTGGTCAAAGTTTTTATCTATGAAAATGATCAGGTAATTTAGACAAGAGTTACTTTCCAAATTCGAGGCTGTCGAACATTATTGCATGCCTTAACTTTCTGGGGGCATTTCGAGAATAAATTTGGGACCTTTTGCAACTGAAGCGAGAAGCATTCCACCTACAAAATGCCCATTTGTTATTGTTCGTTTTACAATTCATCCGAATTTCTCTTATGCTATAGAAATTTTCAAGCTGCATGTCGACCTTCGTAGTCCTATTATTCTCACATCCTTCAAAAGTTCTGAGAACATCTAGCTGCACAAGTTGTGATATAGCAATTGCTATCGTTGACTTTTTGCATCCAACATATTAAAAATAAAGCAACGTGCCTAACTATACTCATGACTGCAATGAGGTATGATAGTTAGATTATTTTTTGGTTAACCTCTTTCATTCAAGGCAACAACCCTTTATCTCATTATTCTTTTTGTAAATCTTTTTTAGTTTGTAAGTCGTTGGTCCTCCTTTCTAATAATATTTCTTTTTTATTAATATACACATATACACACACATATATATATTGTTTCCCATGCTGTTGGTTGGTTCTTATTGTCATCATGTTTGAGCGTGGGAACAGACAACTTCAGACTTTCAAATATGCATTTTGTTTCTTTATATAGACCTAAGACCAGCTGAAATGAGTATTCGATACCTCCGCCCAGAATTTCCTCGTTAATTTGCACTGACCTGTTCTTCAGAGGAAGAATTTTCTCTTTGCCAGATGACTATTTGTTTCTAAGACTTCCCATTTGTCCACCTTGATTTTGGAATTTCTGGCGTTTTTTTTATATGATTTGTTTATTCTAATTGTAGCAGAAGAATCTTGTCTGGAGGAAAATTTTTTGAGGGAAAACTGTTTATTGATATGTAAAGATTTTATATTGTAACATTGACTATAGGTTTGGTTGCTGAAATATTTACTATAGGAAAACAAATAAGTTTTGGTGGTGGCAAAAGATGAGGGGCATTCCGAGAATTGAACTCGGGACCTCTCGCACCCTAAGCGAGAATCATACCACTAGACCAAATGCCCTGTTATTGATGTCTAAAATGTTCCAGTCGTAACTAATACCATATAGTTCTGTTAATTTAAATTATCATATTTGTATCTCTATAGAATTCAAAATTTTCTTTTATTAATAATAGAGCTTTTACTTTGATGCCCTTTGTGCCTTAAAAGGGTGGGAATCCCCCCTACCATCTCCTTCTTTGGTGCTTGGAGGCTACAAGGTTGTGGGATTCAGCATTTAGCTTTCTGAATCTGTTGTTTATACTTTCCAGCATGGCGGACTAGATTTTGGGCATGGGGATAACCGAGTTTGTGACTCTAAAAGGACATTTTCCTTTTGACTATTTTTGGGTCATTTGAAAAGAGAAACTAATGAGTTTTCAAGGGTATTTACTTTCTTTTTGAGGTTAGAGATGCTTGGTTCCATTTCCTAAGGTTTTGTTTATAGGGAATTTGATTACTTATGATAATTACCTATAAAACCTTATTTCTGACCTTTTCTTAAGTTCTTGGAAGACATTTCCTTGGTGCCTGTTAAAAATCCTTTTTTTTTCTTGAATAAAATAGGGAGTTTTTGCTTTTCACTTTTGAGGATAGGTTATGTTTGTATCTTTTCTTCATTTCTAATAAATTAATAACATTTCTTCTTTCATTGTATGTATAAAA
Source organism: Carica papaya (assembly GCF_054855325.1). NCBI lineage: Eukaryota > Viridiplantae > Streptophyta > Magnoliopsida > Brassicales > Caricaceae > Carica > Carica papaya. Next base: position 1,897,362 of record NC_142314.1, read on the forward strand.
TTTTTTTGCCAGGGTGCCTTTCCCTTTGGTTACTATGCAAGAACCTATTTTCTTCAGGAATGATTTTTTCCTACATAGAACTATCGGATTTGAAATTTGTGGCAGATATCTTCTACAATATGATTCATATTCTAATTCATTGCAGAAGAATCTTGTCAGGGAATAGTGTGTTTCTTGATTTGTCAAGAAATTTTATTTTGTGTAAGGGGCATTCCAATAGTTGAACTTGGGACCTCTCTCACCCTAAGCGAAAATTATACGACTAGTCTAAGTTTATTTAAGAACATACAAGCTTTCAGTTTCCTAGTTGTGATGGTTGCTATATAAGAACATACAAACACATTTGGAGCTTTGAACATTTTGTGAGAGGAATCATAGTCTTTTTAAATGTATCAGCACTTTCTCCATATTCTTTAGTCTATTTAAAGACAACATTTTTCTAAGGGATCAGAAATTGCTATGCTAGGCAGCTTTTGGTGTCAGTTTGGTAAGTGAGAAACTGAACAACTTGGTAATTCAATTTGCTGTTTGGACTTTTCTGAGAGAGATCAGAAACTTTTGCTTGTGAGGCAATCCAATTGAAGTATGGGATTTTCTACTGACCTCGAACTGTTTTGTAAAAAACTTAAAATTTGTTTGGAATGAGAACTTGTTCACCAAATGTACATTGACAGTTCCCAATCCTGTTTATTTTTTATGACCAGTTTTCTTCAGAGGTGAATTTCTTACTCCACATGGAAATTAATTTTAGATATGTTCCCAACTTTCCGCCTTGATTTCAGAACTCTTGGAATAAGTTTTTTGTGCTTTATGGATGCCAATTTGCCGCTGAAGAATCTTGTCAGAAAAGAAAATTTTCTGCATTCATAAAAAATTATGCTTGTTTGGTTGACTTTTAGGTGAGCATGCCCATTGGATTTGGGACAAAAAGAGGGGCATTCCGAGAATCGAACTCGGGACCTCTCGCACCCAAAGCGAGAATCATACCACTAGACCAAATGCCCAATTTGTGATTAGTAGTGAAATTTCCATCAGAGAATCATTATTTTCTGGTCTCACGTGTGTTGGTGTATACATTTGTAATATAATTAAGGTCTATGTCTGTTAATTTAAAAAATAATATTTATAAAAATGTAGTACTGTTGCCTATTTAGTTGGTTTTTGATCTTGGTGTCATAGTTTTTGTAGGTGGGAGCAGACAAAACTTTCAAGTGTAAATACAGTTGGAAGTTTGGACATTTCCTGAGAAAGGTCAGAAACTTTTTCACGGGAAACTCTGCAAATTGAAGGACAAAATATTGTGGTGTCCAAAAATGGGTAGATGATTAAAGCATACATTCAAATCTCATGCTGATCTATGATTCTTTTCTTTATAAAAATTTAAAACCAGCTGAAACTAGTACTTATACTTTCCATCAAATTTTTCCTTGATACTATGTCTTTCCCTCTTGTTAATTTGCAATGACCAGTTTTCTCATGGGCAGATTTTATTAAAAGGAAAATTCCTCAGACAACTATTTTCCAACTTGGTTTGGAGAATTTGGGAGTCTTTCATGATTTATTTGTGGAATTCATTGCTGAAGAATCTTGCCTGAGGAAAAAAATATTTCTTGATTCATTAAGAAGTTTTAAGATTTGGTGTTAAACTTAAGGTCTGATTGCTGAAATATTAGCTCTGATATGGGGGCAAAAATATTTTAAGTAATGATGAGATAAGGGGGCATTCCGAGAATTGAACTCGGGACCTCTCGCACCCTAAGCGAGAATCATACCACTAGACCAAATGCCCTGTTGTCTGTAAATGCTGTTCATTCTTATAGTTGTATGTTTTCATTCATAAAGAAATTGAATTTCTTGGTAAGGGCATTCCGAGAATTGAACTCGGACCTCTCGCGCCCTTAGCGAGAATCATACCGCTAGACCAAATGTCATGTTTTTCATAGACACTGTTTGTGCCTTTTCAGATTCCATAGTTGAATTCTTTTATTCATGAAGAAATTGTATTCCAAATGCTTTGTTGTTCGTATATGCCATTCATGTTTTTTTTTTCATGCCGTTGTATTTTTTTTTTAATTTAATGAAAAAGTTGTATTTTTTGATAGGGGCATTCAATAATTGAACTCAGCACTTCTTGAACTCTAAGCAAGAATCATACCCCAGACCAAATGTCCTTTTTCTCTGTTGAAATTTTTACATCTAAAAACTTGGTACTATATTAGAGGTTTCAACATTTTCTGAGATGATTTCAGGATTTTCTACTGACTTATAGTTTCCAGTTGAGGTAAGATTATAATTGCACATTCAACTTTTAGAAAATGATAATAATTGCACATTCAAGTATGGTACTATCTTTCCTCTTTTCTCATAACTTTTGTAGTACTTCTTGGAGATTTACTCATTCCAATTCATTGATGAAGAATAGTTTGAGAAAAGAAGAAAAAAAAGGTATGTCATTTGCCAAGTCATAGTGTAATAAATGCTTGAATCAAAAGGCAGAATCATACCACTAGACCAAATAAGCAATTTGAGGTTTTGTCTTTCTGTAAAAACTTCAATTATTTATTCTTTGAATTAAATTTCTTTTTCTTTCTGGCTCTTGTGATTGGGTGGTTTGATCTTACCTGGTTCGGATGATTTATGCAAAACTTAAATTGACAATAGAATTTTAAGAATTAATGTCTTTGTTGTAAGAACTTACAATATTACATTTAAAATACTGATTGCATGCTATTTATATTGAGCTTTGATGATTTGAAATGTACTTTCACCATGAAAATTTCTTCTGCTCAATAACAGGTAAACTGAAATGGCCTTTTGAGTTTCTTTTCCCCAAGTTGGCAGCCTTCTTCCATTAACAACCTTTTTATGGGATCATGGCCATAATGCCAACCAAATTGAACTGTTATATATGATAGATATGAAGGATATAATTATAAGGAAAAAGTTAAAAAGTGGTTGTTAACACACACACATACATACATGTACATGCACACATAATCATGACATGGTATGGATGAAATGGAATTTGCTTTAAATCCGGAGAAAATGATGATGAAAAGGATATGGCGCAACCTCCATCTCTCTCTCTCTCTCTCTCTCTCTCTCTCTCTCTCTCTCTCTCTCTCTATACATATATATATATATGATCTGATTTATTTCATGAATTACCCGCAATTTCCTGGAACTCCTCTATTTTCTCCCCACTCAAACCTTCATCATCTCCTTTCCTTTCTTTTTTTAGACTTTAATTATAAATACACAAAATCCTGAGAGAAAAGGATCAATTTTTTAGTGGGTAAAATCAGAAAAGAAATTAACAGAGGACAAAACAAATTTTTTTTTTTTTTTTCTTTTGGGTGGGGCTTGCCACCGAACGAGCTGGCCTTCCTTGTCCTAAACTAGGGTTTGGGGAGGAAGAAGCCGCCATGGCCACCTTTGCAGGAACTCAACAAAAATGTACGGCTTGCACCAAGACGGTTTACTTGGTTGATAAATTAGCAGCCAATAACAGGATTTATCATAAAGCCTGCTTCCGCTGCCACCATTGCAATGGTACCCTCAAGGTATATATAATTAACATTTGCGTGTTCTTATTCTTGATGTATGCGTGGTTAGCTCAACGTATGTACGGTAACTACTTGTCTGTATATGTTCTTGATGCATGCGCGGTTCGCTTGATGCATGCGCGGTTCGCTTGATGCATAGTACTTAAAACTTGTATAACACCACGTGTAACTGATATGAATCAGACACTCTTGATCAAATATTTGTATAACATGTACGTATAATTCTCTATATAATATATATAATATACATACTGTATTATTTGCGTGTATTATATATATAAACATAGAGAACTTCATGGCTTCTTTCTCAGGACAGTGATCACATTTGTTTGAAGAAAAATTTGCCTGCCATCTTTTTCCCCTAAAACATTCGATTGGATCGCTGAAAATTTTTCTTCTATGAATTTGCAGCTCAGCAACTTCAATTCTTTCGAGGGAGTTCTCTATTGCAGGCCTCACTTTGATCAACTTTTCAAGAGAACTGGCAGTTTGGATAAGAGTTTCGAAGGTATTCTTTTAATTAAGGAAACCGCATCTCAAAACTTGCTCTCTCTTTCTAAAATCATATGTGTATATGTTGTATACATATACACATATGTATGAACCTTTGAATATTTAATTTCTATTCAGAATATATTTCAATGCTCTTTTTCCTCCTCCGTTATTCTTCTCAGGCACACCGAAGATTGTGAAACCTGAAAAGCAGGTTGACAAGGAGGTAAACAAAATTATTTTGTTCCAGGGATGTGTATATATATATATATATATTATTTAATTATTTATGTATGAATTGAAGCAAAGAATTATTTCTTCAACTTCTAAACTTAAAAATGATTTTGGTTTTACAGAATGCACAAAAGGTATCTAACATGTTCGCTGGCACTAGAGATAAATGTGTATGCTGCGAGAAGACCGTCTACCCGATTGAGAAGGTATAACTAAGCACTCGTACATAAATATAAGACATATTTTTGTAATTTTTTTATTTTATTTTGATAAAATTTATAGTTATATATTTAATATATGAGTGTAGTTTAATTATTAATCACGCATCAAATAATTAATTTTTACATATTTAATAATTAAGATTTAAGAATTGGATTAAAAAAAAAAAAAGAGAGAGCTTTATAATTCAATTTTCTATCATGTTCTGTTCTTTTTGTTTCTTCATTCACCTAACTCTAACCCTAATTTCTTATAATAGAGGAGATAAAATTACCCTTATACAAACTTCATCTCTTTTACATGGCCTATTATTTACCTATTTTCTAATTTATCCTTGGTTCTTTACATGTATTGGGTTTACCAAATGAAGGTGTCGGTTAATGGAGCTGCATACCATAAGAGCTGCTTCAAATGCGCGCATGGAGGATGCACAATCAGCCCATCAAACTACATTGCTCACGAAGGAATTCTGTACTGCAAGCACCACCACATTCAGCTCTTCAAGGAGAAGGGAAACTACAGCCAGCTCGAGATCACCGACGATGATAAAATCACCCCTGACAATATGACTTCCCTACAAATTGCAGCTGAATCATAATAACAATAACCCCATATATGTGTATGTATGTATGTATGTGTGTATGTACCTCCCTCCCCGTAAACTTGAACCCCAAAAGAAAGGAAAAAAGAAGGGAAAGAGACTATATATACTGTGTTGTATTGGCGGTTCAGTACTCTTCAAATCTTTATGTCATCGCCGCATCTGATTACAGTTTCTTTATGATAAGAGGTATATATATGGTTTATGTATAATCGGTGGTTGTTTCTGTGAGGTGGGTGTGAGATTTTCAATTAGAATTGTTCTGGTTTGGTTCAGTACTAACGGCTTTCAGTATGAAAATTTCTCTGTGCTTCTTGTAGTCCTTTTAACCCTTTCTTTCTCACCTGTCCTGGGAACAAACATAGGTTTCTGAAGGCAGCAGAGTGGTGAAATGATCCATTGGAAACTGTTTTCGTTTTAGTTTAGATAGTAAAAATGGCTGGATAAAACTTAACAGATCAATTTCTATAAATTCTCTGTTACTGTTAATATCTTTCAACAAACAAATACTGATAGGAGCAAATCCTGATCTGATCGAGAGAGATTCGACAGATTAGTTCTTCAATGAATACCATCAAAGAAGAGGTTTACACACAGAAATCACCAAATGAATTCTTATATTCTTTTTATATACAAAGCCCATCTAATCTACAAGTACGAATTCCTGAATTACTTTGAGCTCAACATTGAGAAAACCATGATACCTCAATTAAACTTATGCGCCATAACTCGGTCAGAGAAAAGAAAAAAAAAAGGCTATACAGCCAATGCGATGCTCAGGTAGGAGGACAAAGACATTCCATCGGATGCTCAGGACAAAGACAGAGAATTATATGCTGCACAGGGGGAAAATAGTAGGAAAAGTAGGGCCCATGCTGTATCTTATCATCATCCACACACAGTCCTTCCAGTTGTGTAAATTGTATCTTGAAATATTGAGTTCACTCTCGTCAATGCATTTGCGCGAAGCGCAAGGGTTCGGTATTTGTGAGTTGCTTGTACAGAGACATTCCATCGGATTGCATCAAGCAAGGTGGCTGAAAGCTGAAGAACGTGGTTTCTTCTCTTCATCCACAAACAGAGCCATCTAATTCCTTTCTTTTACTCTCCTTCCCGCCTGGAAAGATCTCCTCCCCGAAAATGAGGAAAGATAGAAAAAAAACAACAAAACATAGTTTTGCCATTTCAACTATTACAATGTGTTGACAGGCCCGTCAGAAACGGGCTGCGTCCAGCCCAATCTCCCTTAGCCCGTGTCCATGTGAGAGCCAAAACTCACCGTTTCCTTAAACGGTGCGTTTTCGTTGCTGCACCGGAAGAAGAGGCATAAATACCTCTGAGTTGGTTGAAAAAGTTCTCTAGTAGAAGTTACAAAAAATGGAAATAGTGCTAATTGGGAAATGGTTTAAGTACCACTCGGTTTTTGTTCCACACTTTTCGTGCTGAGTAGTTTTGTCCGAGACTAATTTGAGATAATGAAAAAAGTGGTGATGACGAGACTTAATAGCTGCAGGCTTCGGTTCCTTTTACACTCGGTTTCATATTTATGCGGACAGTTATTTCCTACGTAATGATTTAAGAGCTTTTGTTTTTTAGCTGTATGCAAAACATGTTTTATTCCAGGTTAGCTTGTAAACATGCTTTTTCTGTTTGAGTTGGACTTCTCTTGTCCATGGTGGTTTTTTTTTCTTCTTCTACTTCTCATACTTAATCTACCTTCCACTGGAAACATGAATACTTTTCCCTATTTCAACTTGGTGATATCTATCAGCACTATTAGTCTTAGTAATATGGTTTTCTTAATGTTCAGCTCATAGTAATTCAGGAATTCGTACTTGTAGATTAGATGGGCTTTGTGTACAAGAAGAATATAAGAAATCATTTGGTGAACTACTAACAAATAAAGCTGCCACTGCAAACAAAGGAATGAAGAGAAGAAACCACATTCTTCAGCATTCAGCGACCTTTGCTTGTTGCAATCCGATGGAATGTCACTGTACAATATACAAGCAACTCATAAATATGAACCCCCTCCCCTTCGCGCAAATGCATTGACGAGAGTGAACTCAATCTTTCAAGGTACAATTTAAACAGCTGGATGGACTGTGTGTGGATGATGACAAGGTACAGCATGGGGCCCATCTTTTCCTACTATTTCTTCCTTGTGCAGCATATAATTCTCGTCGTTTTCACCCACCTGGTAGTCCATGATAAAAGTTCGACTTCACTAGTATTGGTTTATACAAAGAACGAAACATCAGAAGGATCTCCTCAAAACAAAACCAACAGAATCCAACTGCGTCATTCTTCACTTTGGGTACTTATTTTGGTCATTCCATTCTTCAGTAATTGAGCTGCAAGTATTAGAAGTTCCACCATCTCAAGCCCTGCAGCAGAAACCGAGTCTATCCTCTCACTAGTTGAATTGCCAATGCCTTGCACCTTGCCCATGTTATCACTAATTGATCCAGTATCAGAATCAGCTGACCATCTGACTGGTAGGGAGCTGCCAAGAGCTGTCTTCACAAGATTTGCCTCGGTAGTGATGTCGCTAAGAGCTGCTGACATGCTAGTAAGTGTATCCCCAGAACTGACTGACTCTTTCACCTGTGAAGTACATTATGGCAAACCACACCACAAAGTATTAGATTTTGTCAGGAAACAGAGTCGATTTATATTATAATGAAAAACGTGCAAGAAACTCTAAGTCTACATCCAACAACCAAAAGTAAGGAAATTTGCAACTACATCTACATGTAATCCTAAAACTAGACATCTATATTACATACTACCTCTCTGTCCTCACTATTCCGGCCAATGTTGCTAACAAATTAGAAAAAATAGAACACAATTTTCAGTGGGGCAGTGAGGAAAATAGAAGGAAATTCCATCTTGTGAAATGGGAGGATGTAAAACTACCCAAATATCAAGGGGACTCGGCCTTAGATCACCAACCATTATGAACAAAGCCCTACATGGCAAACGGATCTAGAGATTCTGGAATGAAGGTGACAACTTGTGGAAAGAAATTGTTGACTGCAAATGGAACATCAGTGGAAATTATCCACACCATAGAGGGGGCTATATCGCTTATGGAAAAAGCTTAGAGGCATCTCTTGCATCAACAATTTGGTTCTGGATTGCTCATCTTGGGCTGTTGACAGAGGAAACAAATGTAAATTCTGGACTGACAAATGGTGTGGTTCTTCCAATTTTCAACATCAATTCCCTCGCATTTTCGCAATTGCCAAAGACAAGAAGATGTTGGTTGAGAATTCTTTTGATGCAAATGGTCATGGCTGGAATATCGCGGTCTCTAGGAATTTGAAGGATTGGAAAATTGTTGAATATGAAAGCTTATTAACTCTCTTATCCGCAATTAAACTCACCAATAACAAGGACAAACTTCACTGGAATATTGGCAACAATGGTATGTTCTCGGTAAAATCTTTCTACCATTCTTTGACTCCATACAACAGAATTAGATGTCCTGATTTCCCTATTAAATTGATTTGGAACAGCACGGCCCCTCTGCGGGTCTCTTTTTTCACATGAGAAGCTGCCAAGGAAAGGATTCTCACTCTTGATAACCTCATGAAAAAAGGTATTACTCTGGCTAACAGATGCTTCCTGTGTAAAGTTGCTGCCGAATCCTGTAATCATCTCCTACTACATTGTCCTTTCTCCCGCCAGCTTTGGACCATGGTTTTGGGGCTACTTGGCATTTGCTGGAGTACCGTGGATTCAATACAAAGGGAGCTAAATGCTTGGCAGTTTTTATGCAAATGGAACAAGATTTACCGACTTATTCCTCTCACAAATTTTTGGATACTCTGGAAAGAAAGAAACAACCGTGCTTTTGAAGACAAAGAGGATACTTTTGAAAACATAAGTACAAATAATTTCACTTTTTTGGGTCCACCTTATTGGGACATCATCACCTTTGTAACCTTGATAATATTTGTTTTATTGTAGATATACTTTTAGATTTGTAAATTTTTTGTACATGTGCGGCACCCCTTTGGTGCCTACTCTAATATATTTTCGGACTCTTTTATCTCTCTAGACATCTATATTGCTGTAGGATCTGGCATTCCACCACAGCTCTATGTCAAGAAAGAAATGCAGATACCAGATTCTTGAGATAAAAATCCATGAGAAATTACCCTTAAAAGTTCAAGCCGAAGTCTGTGAATTGTAGTCGTCAAATACTCCATACTTTCCATGGTCTCCTTGAGTGCTACATTTTCAATCTTCATTCTACAATGACAATAGTAATAATAATAATAAGAAGAATAATACAATAATAATAACAAAAAAGATGGAAAAGAATAAATAAATCAACACGAGTGCACTTTCAACTGACATGTCAATGAAGGTGAAAAAGTATATCTGTCATCACCAATCATTCATTAAAAGAGGTGACTCAAGTATCTTCACAGACCTGGCATAATCCGTGCTACTAGACCTCCTGCCAGAGAAATTCCTTTCATCATTCAAGTGTGGATCAACAACATTTGCAGTCAATGATAGTGGACCAACCCATCGGTTCAAATAAGTTTTCTTGAGCAGGTTTCTTAACTTTCCATCTCTTTCATGAGCAACAGACCTTTTCTCGCTAATATCAGCTTTTCCTTGTTTCAGCTCATCAATTGTTTTCCTTCAGAGAAATGACATGTTCTAGTTAGAAATATTCTCAATAAGCCACAAATATCAGGAATGACACAAAAAAACAAAGGCAAGATGTTAGCAGATGTGCTTGAATGGACTCAACATTTTAGTCCATTTCTAATCAAGTCCTCCCATATGCTAATCATTATTCAGCAGAAACAAATCTTATGTAACTATCATAAAAGCTGCATCGGTACCAACAGCCATTAGAAAAATTATTGGGCATCAAAAATCAAATTTGGTTGTTCCCCTTTTTCTTACTAAATTGAACATATTTGTTATGACCATCTTCAACAGGAGAAAACAAAATGGAGATTGACTTTTTTGAACACCATATAAATTATTTAATGTTTATGTGGCATTTACACGACCCTTATGTTAAGCGACAGTCACATTAATTTTTATTTGCAAAATACCAGTTTTCATTAAAAGAACTGACTGAAAACTTATTGAAAAATTAATTGGAAATGATTGCCATGTCAAGTACATATTTTTTTAGAATTACAAAGGTTAAGAACCTATTTGAAATTGAATCTAGAAGTAATAGTGACCCACCCAAGGCAGGAAGGTCCTACCAGTACTCATACATACAACAAAGTAACATCAAGAAGCAAGATAGGAAATCATACTCTTGGAGCAGTTCATATTCCTGCTTCAGCCGTGCCAACTCCACGAGAGCTTTCACTTTTTCGTTAGTAACCTGAATAAATCGAATTCTCATGCAGAATTAAAATATTTTAGCAGCAAAATTACTAAAATTCAGTCATACTCAGATGAAGCGACAATACTCAATGAAGGAAGAAACATTTTCTAATCAGTAAAATAACTGACCATCTACCCATCTCAATAGTATGTTTTAAACATGCGGCCTCACATGCAATCCCGTTGATAACATGGACAAAGAATTGGCATACAATATATTACATTAAATTTAATTGCTAACAGAAAAAAAAATAAGTAGCTACAATTCAAATTCTTGATGCTAAAATGTTAAATTGAGAGATCAATTATCCTAAGCAGGTAGAAAAACAAACTTTATTATTTTTTTCCTAGCACTATCTAACATCCAAGTAAACGCATAAAATACATATTCATAAACAAAGTTAATAAGGAATCAAACTAAAGATTTGGACCCTGGATTTGACAAGGATGCTGTACTTCTTTGGTTCCACCGGCACTAAACCCTAACATCTCAAACAGCTAGGGGGTTTTCCATAGGTCCAAATTTATCAAAATAGAATCAATTTAGAAAAATAGCTACAAAAATCATTAAAGCCAATATCCTAAGCATCAAAGCTTACAGGAAGCAATGAAACATCATAATTTTTTTTTTTTGAAATAAAATGAAACGTCATAAGTTATAACTAGAAACAAATTAGCATATCCTCTTTGATAATAGAAAAGGTATTATTCACAACATAACAAGGAGGTACCAACAAATACAAGACCACTAACAAAAATTTGATACAAGATAAAAACTCCAAAGACTTCTAAGTTCTCTAGCATCAGAAACAGAATGACCTTTTAATGACTAGGAACAACTAATAATCCTTCAACACACTTAGTTTACCTACAGCAAATCCAGCTTTTTCAAACAGTCAGGACAGCTGCCCCTTTAGGTAAAAGGAGTGACATCTCTGGGACCTATAGAGAGGTGACTTGCATATGGTTCCACCCTCAAAATTGCTGCCTGGAATAGAGCTTTCCATAAACGAATCAAAACTGCAAACAAAATTATGCAATGTGCATTGCACAAACTCTCCATATACTACTGAAAATGCAAAGATCCTATATTTTACCTCCTCTTAGATCCAGAAGTAAAAGCAGAAACCATTTCCAACTCCCAAAAGTTTTAGATAATTTAAAAAATAAAGCATAGGTCTGGATACAGTAGGTAACACATTACGTATATAGAAATTTATCATCACTTGGAAGAAAAAACATGCATGACATCTCAAACTATTATCTTGAAGAGGAATTACTTGTAATAAGTTCCTCTGGAGCTCTTCTATTTTCTTCTGAAGAGCTGCATTCACATTTCTTTCCAGTAAATGCCTTTCTTCCTGCTGTGATAAAAGTAATAATGCTGCAACCTGACACAATAAAGAAAACAAACTGAGAGAAGGGAAAGCAAGTTACAATGAAGCACAAATTTCAACAACAAATAATGGATGGAGAAAACAAATCAATCAAATGTCTAACATAAAAGAACAGGTTAAACCTTCTCTTGCAACGCCTGCGCAAGGGCTTCGGAGGCATCACCCTTTTTGTCAGGCACATCAGTAGGAGCGACAGATCCATCTCCCTGCAACAAAGAAGCAAAAAAAAATTAGATACTATAATCCAAAATTACACCAACACTGTATGGCCACCCTATTAAATATAAAATCCAGCTGCAAAATTGAAAAATACATCTGCATTTCAACATTTCAGGATTCCACACAAGTGATATGAAATGCCAGTCCCAGAGTATAACAAAACAATCATGTGCAAGAAATAAGGTTAAAAGACTTCTCTTACCTTCCACAATTGTACTAGGAGAAATAAAAATAAAAACTACATGAGAAATTGATTCACCTTAGTTATAACCATCTATTTTACCTCCTTCCCAAGATTAATACTCTGGTATATGTTAGCTACGAATGTTCTAGGAAAATCACGGGGCTGAGAACGCAATTTATAAGTTAAAAAAAATATGACCTATCACTCAGTCACGATCAGTTGGTTGTTATTACAAGTTCAAATTGTTTTATGGGCTTGTGTGCCACTTACTCCATTTGATTTTCTTGCATTGCCTCTCTCTCCCACCCACCAAGGACAAAGTTAAACAGATAAAGTTAACTACGAATTCAGCTTCACCATTCTCTTAATAATTAGCAGAGGCTCATTAGTCTTCACTTTTCATCATGCACAAACCTACTTCCCCCTGGAAAGGTAGGCGAGCCACCACCAGGCCTATCTCCAGAAGATAACACAATAATCCCTGTTATTTCCATAAAAGAGTAAAATGTAGAGAACCACATAAATCTATATTATTACCAATATCGACTTTAGTGTAATTGATTATTCTTCTTTCCACCTCTAGCAAGCCCCATATTCCTCATAATCAAGATACATCCAGTTTCACTTATAACCCAGGGATTTTAATTAGCAGAACTCCTACAACTACTGAATTTTTTTTTTTTTAAAGCAATGTGAGCTACACCTCAGTTTCAGTGATGAATTTGGTTCCATTTATTTATTAAGCTTCTCAGAAAGGCAAGTCCAAGCAAAATTGCGCATTTCCCAATGCTCACATGAAGAATAAAAAAATTGTCAATAAGTGACAAAAACTTGTACTGGATTTCATATCAAAGGGGCCATTGCATTGGTATCTTAATCCTAAGTATATGATATAATTTCAAGTCAAAGGAAACTATAATGCAAAAACTTAGTCATTCCCTGAACCTCTTGCCACAGAGATCCCAGAACTCTATTTGCAAGGCAATGCAGAAGGTACTTGCATTGCAATATGCCCAAGTGAGAGAGAGAAGGCTGAGCAACAGCAAGTTTGCAGCATAATTGTCAAGTAAACAAACCTCAAATCGTACCTTGACTTCTTCATCTTTATGTATGTGCACATTTCCACATTCATATTCGTCTTGTTTCACATCATGCCGAGCATGCTCCAGATTATTTCTTCTTTTCACATCACAATGCCTAAAAATTTCTTGTAGGGTATCGATAGTTAACTCGATAAATGATCTCCCCTCACCAAGTAAATTCATGATGTGAGCACTTTGTGCTGAATGGAAATTACGTAAATCTGCAATCCCATTTGTAATTAGTTTTTCCGCTAGTATCTGCATGTCAAGATGAAAATATTAGAAGAGAAGATATGCAATCAAATACAAATACTTAAAAGGTACGTAGTACTCACATTCTTCTTTTCTAATTCATGCACTTTCTTCTTTAAATGATTCTCGATTTCTAAACCCTAGACAGCAAAACAAATTATTCTTTCATGAACAATAGTGAATACTCAACTTGCAAATCGAAATAGAAACCATTGACCAAAGAATATCCATACCACTCGCAATTTGGTTTGCAGATTATCAACAGATCTTCTCACCTTCTCCAGCTCCTCTTCCAATGCACTCTGTCTGAGGAAAAGTTATTCAAGTTGAATGGAGAGGAAGTCTCAATCTATCAATATTTTCAAGCTAGGAACATATTCTTCCTGGCAACTAACAATAGCTAACCATTACTCAATTTTCAAAATCCATCGATAGTCTGTGTATAACTAATCTACCTTTATTCCTCATCTAGAGATGTTACTTCAAGTAACCTGAAGCTTTATAATACTGCATATAAAGCAAGTGACTCAACATGCACAAGTTAATCTTTTGCAACATCTTTGCCGCTTGACTTAACATGCACATGTACCTCCACCTGGTTTTATTCCATTCATACCTAAATTAATTTTTTCCTGAAAAACTTGACAGGTTTTGCTATTATAAGGAGGTGCTACCAATGTATAACAGATTTTGCAAAAATATCTTTTCCTTCAATGCCTATTACTTTCCATTAGTACTTCACAGAACATACCTTTTTAACTCGAGAATTTGTGTAATCCACAGTTATATCACCCTCCATTTAAAACTAACAAGGATATGTTGACTAAATCATTCAACTGTATGACACATCCAAGAAGTAAAATACCATGAATTTGGACATACAAGAAAAAAGAAACAGATAAAACATAGCAGGTAAGTACTTTACAAAGCAAGTACTGCTATAGTGTCCAACTGATCGGCTCTACAAGCATGCAATTGCTTAATCTGATAACAAACTTGGTACAGAATCCTTCTTCAAACAAGAAAATCAAATAGAAGGAACTTACAATATATTTTGAGGTGGAAGAATCATTGAATGTCCATGTTTCTGCTGAATCTTGCAGAAGGCATGCACATTTATCATCTGAATTGATTTCTCCTTCTTCGTGAAGAGAATTTTTCCTGATCTCGTAAAACTTGTCAATAACCTGGTTAAAATACAATGAAATAAGCATTTATGCGAACCAAAATGGAATATGGAATACACCAGAGCATTCGTAAGGAATATTCCCATTGATAGGGCCAAATACAAGAGCAGAAGGAGAGACTACCTTAGCAATAATATTCCTAGTATATAAGAGAGGATAATGATATACTCCAAACAAAAGTTGTCTAATGAGGACAGTTTAAGTTACCATAATTTCTTTCTAGGAAGAATCTCTAATGTGGGTACTTAGCTCTTAAACACCAAATTCTGTTTTGTGCTTTCAGCAAGGGTGTCTGGATGTCCTTCATTCATAATGGGACAGATTGAGTGGAATAGCCTCCTCAACTAAAATTTCAAATTATCAGAAAGCGAGTGAACTAGCTGCCTTTTATGAAGTTATGAATGGAACTTGAGCCCAATTGGATGAAGGATGACACTAAGATGGGTAGCCGAGAAGAATGGTTATTTTGATGAAATGTTATTACACTGCATGCTTTTACTTAGTTTTTCCTTGAGCCATATGCTTCGATAGGCAGCTTTGACAGTCACAAGCATAACCTGGCTAATGAAAGGATCTGTTCTAACTCAATTTAGGGCATGGGACAATAACATGGCAACTAAACAAAAGAAGAAAAATAAAGAAAAAGATCATCTTCTTCATTTCTTGCCATCCTCTGATTGTACTGAGAGCAAGGCCTTGAAGGGGTAAGCAGTCTTTTCCATTGGATAAGGGGCCTCTGGATGCATACTCTAGCCCACTGGTCAATAGTCACACTCTTAGTATGAGAAGAACCTAAGAGAGAGTATAGATTTTTTGTTATCCTCTAGAAAGTTGACTTTTTTGTCATCTAACTAATATCACTTCCTACCTTCTATATACACAGGTATCACCCCCTCGATGCCTTGTGAATAATATGTCTCTCTTTTCCTTATAAAAGAAAAACCATTATTACTTATCAAACAGAACGAGTCAGGATGAGAAAAAAAACAAGCCAGATAATCACCTTCTTGAAACTTTCATTTTGCAGTTCTAGCTCTGCTAAATCAACTTCCAAGGTGTGATTGAGTTTCTTCTGTTGAAAGCAACCTGAAGAGAACTCTTCCAACCTGTGTCACCCAATTTGATGCCCATACAAATGTGAATTAGTAGGCTAACTGAAATCATATCCACAGGGAAAAAATCAAAGCATATTTCTACCTAAACCCCGTAGGGTTTTCAAACCAGCCAGTGCATGCATTAGGGTTGACTTCCTTACTGAAAGACACACACGCAGGATAGGAGATGGGGCAAGAAAAAAGTATCGTGAAATGATATTGAATTAATGAATAGTGCATATAATATTTAAAGCATACAAAAATTGATGCATATTTTATCTTGGACTAAACTATTGGATTCCTTTTTTCCAAACCCAACAAATCCTGCATGGTGCATATACCAAAAAGAAGCCAGCATTCAGAGCTAATACATGTATAAATCACCTGTGAATTATCATATTCAAACTATTTATCTGATGTATGTCAAAGAAAAAAGGAAAAGAAAAACAATTGACCTTGGTAAGTATTTGGAGAATAGATATCCTATTTTAGGTTGTATTTCTCATTTCTTCTAACATATTTTCTTTTTCTATAAAAAAATAGCACCTGAGATTTGATTGCATCACACAATTTCAATTACTTCACGCAGAACAAATCTACTAGAAAAAGTATCTGAAGATACTTGTACTCTCTTGAAAGAAATTACTAGAGTACTTATAGATTAATGCACTCTCAACCATAGGACTTAAAACCTGTATCATAGTCTTGAGAGGCAACATAAAATCCCAATAGTAATATAATGACAAGACTTCTAGTCATACTTGTCAAGGTTTTGGT